>NC_143014.1:78076526-78376526 GCF_055824585.1 Amblyomma mixtum
ATATATATATATATATATATATATATATATATATATATATATATATATATATATATATATATATATATATATATATATATATATATATATATATATATATATATATATATATATATATATATATATATATATATATATATATATATATATATATATATTATATATATATATATATATATATATATATATATATATATATATATATATATATATATATATAATATATATATATATATATATATATTATATATATATATATATATATATATATATATATATATATATATATATATATATATATATATATATATATATATATATATATATATATATATATATATATATATATATATATATATATATATATATATATATATATATATATATATATATATATATATATATATATATATATATATATATATATATATATATATATATATATATATATATATATATATATATATATATATATATATATATATATATATATATATATATATATATATATATATATATAATATATATATATATATATATATATATATATATATATATATATATATATATATATATATATATTATATATATATATATATATATATATATATATATATATATATATATATATATATATATATATATATATATATATATATATATATATATATATATATATATATATATATATATATATATATATATATATATATATATATATATATATATATATATATATATATATATATATATATATATATATATATATATATATATATATATATATATATATATATATATATATATATATATATATATATATATATATATATATATATATATATATATATATATATATATATATATATATATATATATATATATATATATATATATATATATATATATATATATATATATATATATATATATATATATATATATATATATATATATATATATATATATATATATATACTCAGTCGACAACCAAGAGCGCATGGCAACACCAAAAGCTATAGTCATACATCAATCACCTGGATCAAGATACTTTAGTTCACAGTCATGAACTGTGGTCCTGTTGACTTCTTTCTTTGTCCCTCGTCTCAGCGCTGTTTTTTTTCCCAGCAGTATGTACCAACTAGCTCGACGCTCCGTTTTATTGTCGTTAACAGACTGGTGCATTTTGAAGTGCCAACACTACACCCAGATCACGGGGCAGGCCGTATAGTGAAGGTTGGGGCTGTGACCACTGCAGGCTATTTAGCCTGCACACGACTCGCAATACATCGGCGCCTTTGCATCTCGCCTCGATCAAAATGCGGCCAGGAGTTTGGACACCACAGCCACGATGGCGGTCAAATCTTAAGAACCACACATCCCCGCGCGATGAAGAGGAGTTCAAGCGATAAGAATGTGGCGCAGGATTACCGACCCAAAGCAAATGAAAGCGCCCGTCCTGTCATGTCCTCTGTGTATTCGTCCTAAAAGTTAGCGCTGCTTAAATTTTAACGAAAGAAAATGCATAACCAACTAGCCCCGCAACGTGTTTTACCAAATGAAAGGAGATTAGTTATTTTGTCAGCTTGGCAGTTGCTTCAAGAAAGGACTAAGAACATTTTTTTTGTGTGCTGCGCTTCGAAGGCTCGTGAGAGGTACAACAGAGAACCAAGTGGATCGCTGCAAACCAGACGCAAATATCATGCACCAAAATATAATATGTCGCACTAAAATATAGGTAATGCTTAAATCACAAAATATGTAGTGTGGTTTCACGAATGCGTCTTGGAGTAAATACTTATTAGCGCTCCTGGGGGCGCAGCATGACGGAGAAGTGGCGAGGTGCAGGGTCGTTAGTAGCACGTTGGGCTTGAAGCGGCTTACTGCTAAGAGATTGGAAAATGTACCATGAGCTGCGTGTAAAAAGGCCTAGCAATATGTCGACGACTGCAGCAGTTTTGCCATGTATTTCACAATGGCACGTCGGGCCAGACTGACGTGTCCTAAACTAGGCAGTAGAGAACATGTTCGCGTAACTTTGTTCATGGAAGCTGCCGTTGTGACACTTGCCATACTTGACGACAATGAAAAGTTTCTTGAACAACATTGGCTCCAACCACTTGCATTTTTTTTGCATTGTTTGCTTTACTACTTGTTTACATGCCACTTTACATCGTTACTTGATCAGCAGTACGCAAGACAAACACGTTTCATTCGAACTTTGTGGACAATTCTTTTTTCACCAACGTCTGAACTGATGGCATTTAGGAAAACTTGCCCGTTCCATGTGGTTGACCTCGAAGAGGCAGTTTGACGTGTTGAGATTTCCCTGTAGCTGGCGGTCTTCGCATTGAGGAAACGCTATCCGCATGAAATCGTAGTTCCTGAATGTCAGAGGACTAGGTCTCCAGTTGAAGAATACCACCGGCTTTCCGGCCTGCCTCATGTTGTTGACGTAAGGATCCAAGTGCTTGCCAATCCAGGCCACGTTCACGCGCAGCTTGAGCGTCTCAATCTGGTACTTCAAGAGGGCGTATGAGCTCTCTGGAACGACAAGAATCAGATTGGATGAGGCCACCGTCAATAACATGTTTGAAGCATTGGTACGCAGCAAGGGCTACACGTACAGACTTCCACACAGACTTAGACTTAGCGCAGACTTCCACAGGGTTGACTGAGGTAAAGCGGCAAAAGTTGCTATTATTATTCACTTTTTAGATCCCAGAAGGCAACATACTGAAACAGAAAAACACGAAGCAACTGTGAGACTCCTATTTTACGCCTACTTAATCCATCTTTGGCCAGTGGCTCTTGGAACAGTTTGTGTTCAAAAATTGCAAGTAAACCGCTGACGCGTAAAAACGATTTCTTTACGTCCACCTAAGCGCACAAAGGCACCGCGCGTAAAACAATGTGGCTTGGCTTGGTTTGGTTTATGGGTGTCTCCCGTCCCAAAGCGACTCGGGCAGTAAGGAACGCAGTAGTGAAGAGCTCCAGAAATTTCGACCACCTGGGGTTCTTTAATGTGCACTGACATCGCACAGTACACGGGCCTCTACAATTTCATCTCCATCGAAATTCGACCATGGCGGCCGGGATCGAACCGGCGTCTTTCGGGTCAGCAGCCGAGCGTCATAACCACTGATCCACAGTGGCGGCTAAAACAATGTGGCCGCGCAAATGTCGGCCTTACGATACGGCATTATTGTGCACGGCTTGGGTTTGCAGAAGGTGCTGCTTACCGAAACGCTTTAACTAGTAATTAATGTAGTTCTGCCAAAACAACAGAGACACCGTCTCCAAACACAAACCCACACCCCACCCACCGCATGAGAGAAGTGGTTGACCAGCGCATCGCGGAGCTCCAGACCACCCTTGGAACCCAGAACTCAGGGCTTGACACAGCAGCCGTTAACCGCATCCTTGCTCTCGCTCTCTCCTCTGATTACTAGGAATTCGGATCAAGCGCTTCTAGTTCCCTTGGCTGCCACCACGCGGCGCATGGCTTTCAGCATTCAAAATTAGCGCGTTGAGATCATCCATGATCGAAAAAAAAAGAGAATGACCGAGTTGCTGCAGAACAGAATATGATAGGTCGCTAGGCTTAGCTGGGCGCTGTCCCGAATTCCTGGTGATGGTCTAGAATAACCACCATGGTACACGCGCCCTTCTGCGATACTAGCCGGAACACGATACGTGAGAGCGAGCAGCATGCGGTAGCTTGACGTTCCGAAAATTTTCGTCCATAATATATCCTAGCGGCCCGAGAGGTATTCGAACGAACGCCGACGAAAATACTGTAGCGTCATTTCCCCGACGCCTCAGACCAATCGGCCGTCGCCTCAGCGTTTCGCTCTGCTTATAATTGGCGTATAGCACTTGTCTAAACCGTCGCCGTCTGTCATGCGCCCGTCCTGCGCTTCAGCCGTGGCAGTGCAATGGAGTCCAATAGCAACGCCAAGTGGCCGCACACGAAGCTGAGAAGGCGACCGGACACGTGCCGAAGAGCGCATGAGTGCTACGACGTGTCAAGAAGCGAAATCAGCTAGGGACGATGGGGCGATGAGCGCGCTGCCTAGCACGAAAAAAATAAGCTGCTGACCGCGGAGGCACAGAACAGCTAAACAGACGAGGGACACCAATCGCGTCGCCCGTCTCAGAAAAGCGACTGGTGGCAGATACTCCCCAAACCACGGAAGCAGCCAAGGTGCGCTGCTTAGCTCGAGAAACACAAGCGCGGGCGAGGGCGGAGGCCGTGGCCAGTACCCGAGAGCGGATACCACCTTGCATCATGAGCCGTTCCAGAACGTGCTACGCTTATCCTGTAACGCAGTGGATGCTCGCGCCTATTCTCGGCAGCGAGACTGACCGCATTTTTTCCCTCGTCTACGTACTGGCAGCGACCGCTACTAAATTGCACACCTCAAAGTTAGTACGGACCAAGAAGCCCGTGTCCGAGGGTATAACTACTTCGTCGCGTGAAGGGCCTGCTGATGCACGAGGCTAGAGTCACCTGTGAAGCACAGTGATGACTGTATAGCTGGACACTGCGTGTGCGAGGACCGCCTTAGATTCTAGAAATAAAAAAAAAAAAAACGCTTTAGCGCTACGCCTTCATCACATGCAAGAGACAAGAATCGATGTAGAAGTATTATCATCGGGTTTAGTGGGATCAGCCGAATCAGCTGCACTGTCTGCTCGTCCCATTTCCCCGGAACCGTCCAAGCGACCATAAACGCACCTGGGAAGTCGGCGATGAGTGTGGCGCAGGGAGCGTTCCGTTTCGGCTGGCACAGAGGAGATCGGTAGACGCCTTTGTGGCAGTCACTGTAATTGCATACGTAGTCGTTGCTGCCGGATAGATGCTCCTGCAGCTTCGGGTCCTCCAGCAGATCCAGCATGGACGTCATGTTGGGAGAGCGGTACGAACGCCAGTGGTCCAACACCATGTCGTATTTGTTCCAGAACTCTTGGACCGTTTGTTTCGACACATACCAGCCGTACCTGGGAGAACGAGACTTGAGCGACGGGCATGGTAGCACTAAAATATTTTTTAATACTTGGTCGCGTAAGAAGGCCAGACCGCCACTACGGTGTGTTGTAGATGTACTAGATGTAAGATCAGCGACAGTTCGTCTTCAAATGACCGTAAACCTAAGTGCAGTACAAGCTAGAAAAAAAAATAATTACCAGCCTGCTATATAGCCTTTATTTATCATGTAAATAAGATATTTGGAGAAACAGGCGGATAAATTGCATGCACCGGTTGTGTTTCAGTATAAAGCATTGTTGAGTGTTAGAGTGAACTACACGACGCCGCAATGGAATCAACCACGAATCCACAAAAAACACACACGAGGACAGACAGCTGTACACAGCTAGATCAGACAAGATGGCACCAAAACAACATTGTTGAACTCACCGTCCAATAGGGCCCAGAGGACCCATGTCTGTGATGCGTTTTTTTTTCAGCCAAGGGGTAATGTCAAAAGAAGGCCCCATCCACAGCTCTAGGTTTACCATTGTCTCGGGAACGTGGTCCTCCGTGACGTTGCAGTCGCTGGATAGGTTATACGCAGCAATGAATGTACGCACCCAGTGAAACAAAACAAAAGTAGGTAATACATCTGCAAGTAAACTGATTAGTCGCGCCAAACCAAACAAGCGAACAAGGTTTGCGACCTGTCTCGCCATATAGTACCTAGGAATATGAGGGAATGTTTTCGCGAAGGAGGTGACTGGGCGCTGGCCGAGGAAACATTGTTGGAGGTCCCTTCTTACTCTTGGATTGCTCGCCAGGACTGCCATAGTGCTCATTGGGTTGCTAGGGGGGTTGGATCCCTATACGGCCATCTAGTGCCCACCGCAGCTTTCCGATGGGGACAAATTTTTCCCTGGCATTGAGCTCGTCTCATCTAGGATGAAATACTTTGCAAAATGGGTATTCAGCCGTGGTGGTGTTAGGCGAAGCTGCTCTCGCGCCACTGAAATCAAATCATTATGAAGTAGCGCACGTTGCCGAGGCTTCAGATAAGATATAAGCAACGTGTTCCAGATTTAAAGGCGTGTAACGCGAGTGTCCTAAGTGCACTGGCCGGAAGTACTGAACAAGGTCTCTATCCGCGGCAACGGGCGACCTCTTTACGTTAAAGTTGATTGTTTCTCTTTAGGATGCGAACGAGCTCGAACTCACGCCTCTAGCGCTTCAATATTAATGTCTGGCTCTATATTGTTTAATAACGTCGATTTTTTTTTTCAGCAAGGATCAAAGTGCCGTTAATTTGATCTGATTCCCATCATTTACAACAGGACCATATGCTACAAAAGTTCCTGCGACGTCTTCTAAAGCATTCCTCAGTCGACCAGCATCAGACGCTGTAAGCGCAAGCTGGTCTGTTTCTCGCCGGCAAGTTCCGGACTGGCGAGCCACAGGGCGTCTGACCACTGCAAAGCACGGCGTGAACTCACTCCAAGTTTTCCGTGTAGCATCCGGTCAGCCTCCGGAGAGATGACTCCGGGTCGAGGTTGTTCGTTTGCACAATGGACACATTCCCGTAGCCCAGAAGCTCAGTCACCATAATCTTGAACATTTCCGTGACCAACCGGTGCGTCGGTCGCCGGCTCGTTTCAACCACGATCCTCTCCTCGCGGCCGTTGATGTACATGATGCGGGGCGCGGGTTCGACCTGTTCGGCTGTGTGGACGCAAGTGGAAGGAGGGAGATCAGCCACTAATCTCAAGCACGGAGAATATTGCAAAGAAAAAGCAACATGTATTTGTTTCCTTATCTTTTTTCAAGTGCCCCTCAAAAATGCGCGTCAAAGGATTTGCCTGAGCTGCAGGCGCTTTTTCGCACGTATTTTTTTCTTCTTGTTTAGCAAGAACACTCACAACCGAATAGGGGCGAATTCTGCTTTTGTAAAGCAATAATTTGTGTCATCTAGTGAACACGGGATTTTGAACCGCGTAGCGCGCTTAAACCAGGTCTCAGTTTTGCATTGCTGTATATTAAGTCCCGTGGCTCGTGAGGATCAGATAACAGCAGATCTGTTGAAGGACGCAGGAGAGATTGTGCTAGAAAAATTAGAAAACCTGCATACGCAATGCCTTATGACTTAGAGCGTACCAGAAGCTTGGAAGAACGCTAACATTATCTTAATTCTTAAGAAAGGAGAGAAAAATTACAGACCGGTAAGCTTACTCTCTATTGCCTGCAAGATATTTACTAAGGTAATTGCTAATAGAATCAGGACAACCTTAGATTTCAATCAGCCATATGATCAGTCAGTCTTTCGTAAAGAATACTCGTCTGTAGACCATGTTCACACTATCAATCAAGCGATAGAGAAATGCGCAGGATATAATCAACTCCTATATACAGCTTGAGAAAAAACAGCGCTTGCAGACAAAGGACAAGAACAAGGAGGACACGAAACTGCGCTGACCTACCACTTTATTTCGGAAGGCAGCCGATCCGCACCTTTTATACAGAACCGGAGGAAGCGATGCGCGCGCGCAAAAACCGCCAAAGCACGGAAAGAGCCAACAGATACGTCAACTATTCTTATCGCCACCCATAACTAATAACGCAGCCCAAACAAGCGAGAAAAAAAAAGGGGGGGGGGGGGGGTAGGAAACAACTAAAGCGGGGAGAAACAAAGGCAGAGAATAAACAATTCTAAAAAGATCCTGAAAAAGCCAACAACCAACACGGCTAAACGAGTGGCAATGAAAGGTGAGAAAGATAAAAGCGCTAAAACCTAAACAGACTGAAAAAAAGAAAAGGTGCATGAAAAGCCTTTTTTTCCTTTTCTTTGCTTTTTTTGTCTTATCTTTTCTTTTCTTCTTTTCTTTTTGTTAGTCTCTTCAGGTTTTATCGCTTTTATCCTGGTCACCTGTCATTGTTACTCGTTTAGCCGTGTTGGTTGTTGGATTCTCCGGGATCTTTCTAGAAAGACTTGTTCTCTGCCTTTGTCTCTCCCCGCTTTAGTTTTTTACTCCCCCCCCCTCCCCCTCCTTTTTTTCTTCTCGCTTGTTTGGGCTGCGTTATTGGCTATGGGTGACGATAAGAATAGTTGGCGTATCTGTTGGCTCTTTGCGTGCTTGCACTTTGCTGATTTTTGCGCGTGCGCAGCACTCCCTCCGGTTCTGTATAAAAGGTGCGGATTGGCTGCCTTCCGAAATAAAGTGGTAGGTCAGCGCAGTTTCGTGTCCTCCTTGTTCTCATCCTTTGTTGTCTGCAAGCGCTGTTTTTTATCAAGATGTAGCTCAACCAACTCGCCCAGCAACACATCTTGCCCTATACACAGCGTTCATTGATTACGAGAAAGCATTTGGCTCAGTTGAAACCTCAGCAGACATGCAGGCATTGCGGAATCAGGGTGTAAAAGAGTCTTACGTGAAAATACTGTAAGATGTCTATACTGCACAGCTACCATAATACTTCATGAAGTCAGCAATAAAATTCGAATAAGGAAGGGTATCAGGCAGGAAGACACGATATCGCTAATGCTATTCATCGCATGTTTACAGGAGGAGTTCCGAGGCCTGGACTGAGAACAGCTGAGGATAAGAGTTAATGAAGAATACCTAAGTAATTTGCGATTCGCTGGTAGTGGCTGCTGATCCGGATCATGAGAGGGAAATAACTAGAAGAATAAGAATGGGGTGGAGCGCAAATGGCAGGTTCTCTCAGATCATGAATGGCAGTTTACCAATATCGCTCAAGAGAAAAGTATACAACAGCTGTATCCTACCGGCACTCACCTGCGGGGCGGAAACGTGAAGGCTAACAAAGAGGGTTCAGCTTAAGTTACCGACAATGCAGCGAGCTATGGCAATAAAAGTGATAGGTGTAACGTTAAGAGACCGGAAGCGGGCAGAGCGGGTGAGAGAACAAACGCAGGTTATTGGCATCCCAGACGAAATCACGAGGAAGAAATGGGCTTGGGCAGGGCATGTAATGCGAAGGCAAGATAACCGCTGGTCCTTATGGGTAAAGGAGTGGATTCCAAGAGAAGGCAAGCGTAGCAGGGGGCGGCAGAAAGTTAGGTGGGCGGATGAGATTAAGAAGCTTGCGGGGATACGGTGGCCGCAACTGGCAAAGGACAGGGTTAATAGGAGAGACACGGGAGAGTCCTTTGCCCTGCAGTGGGCGTAGTCAAGCTGATGATGAAGCCCCGCGGTGAGCCAATTAACGCTGTCGCATTTCGGTGGGAATCAGAGGACCTAACTCGGTAGCACGTGTACTGGAGTATTAGAACACTAGAATACATCATGAGAATATCAGATACAAATATATGTCAGCTTCCGAGCATTCGAGAAGTTCCGAGTAACGGTAAGCGTACGCCAGCTTCTGTTAGCAAATGGTATACGTCTGGTTTCTCGAAGGCGATATGAAAAATTGATGAGTTAGGTTTCAGAGGTAAGCAAAGCGCACAAAGTATGTGCATTCGGCGGACGATGTTTAAATCATAACAATAAACTTGCTTTTTAAACCCTTTGTTCAAGGTGTTCCACATTTTAAGATGCTACTAAAATCAGAATGAAACTTGAGCCCGTATCACTGAGGGCTAAAATCAGACTTGCTTTATCTTTACGTAATTTAGTACAGCAGTTTACGAAATACCGTTATGCACAGTCACAGACAAAATTATACGAAGCATGCTTCATCTATTACATTGCTCTCACGCCTAACCCAGCGAGAGTTACGGAGCACTCGAAACATACGCTAGCAATTGGCACTAGTGCGCTTGCGTACAAACTGAAAGACGCACCATATTTTCTTCACGTAACAGGTGAAGAAATTCTATTCTAAGAAATACTATTCTGACCGCGCCTGTACATATACTTGCCATTCGTCATGGAAAAAGTGAAAAAAAAAAAAGTCTTGCTTAGAAAGGTTTACCGCCAGCATAGAATGCCCAGGTCACTGTGTGTGCATTGACTGTGGAAAAGTGGTATAGCCATCAGCGAATCCAACTCGGTACTTTCCTTTCAGTTGAACAAATTTTGCGCGAATGTATGAGCGCTAAGTATGAAAACATTTGTGCGTTCATGGGACAGCAAGAAGAAAATTGTGCTTCAGCCCTGGAACATATCTGCAACCGTGGAACTTGCAGTCATTTCTTTTGCATGATTACATGCGTATGCCTGATATCTCTGAGCAGAGAGACACAATTTTCGCATTTCCCAGCTATCATGCCTGCCGGGTACTCTTCAGCAATGTACAAACTTGTACAGAGGTCAAAACCTCGTCAGGCTATTTATACTTTCGCCTAATCTCCCCTTAGACACTGTCTGAGGAACAAATAAAGCAAAAAAAAACACTGCTGCGCAAAGGGCCACCAAGACGCCATAAGTACAACACAAAAATAGTTCTTATTCCCCTGGCCTGCCGAAACTCGTCATTTCATTTGGAGGCACTTTTAGATGTCAAAAGTGCCCGGCTTTTTTTATAATTAAAATTGATAAACTTCATTGAAACTGATAAAATGCTGCAGCATCCAAAAATCGAGTCGGTCAAGCAAGTGTGTGAAAAACTGCGTGAAAAGTTGCGCACATTTGTCTTCCTTTACAGTACGCCTTGACATGACCACGTTAGACCTATCAAGCGCCTACAGTCAGAGCGCTACCGTAATCAAAGCGATAGCTGTTCCGTCTTCACTGCTACTCAGTCTAATTGGGAGCGAACAGCTTTCGAAGGGCGCTGCGCGAATACTGACCGCCCCGCTTGTAGCAGTGGCTGGAGTCATAGCGGCACTCTCCGGGCGGGCTCAGCGCGCTCAGGAAGGCCACCAAGATCCACAGACTCCAGGACGAACTCCTCATGTTAACCGCTCACCCATGGCAGGCCACGAGTTGGGTCGAGCTGCAAGCACAAACACCGGTGTGTATACGTACCACTGCAGAATCATGAGCTGCACGGTTTGAGAGAGAGAAGGAACACGTTTAGTGAAGAGCATACTTGAAAAAGCAACACATGTGTGCGTCGCTTTGTGCATGAGTTCCACAAGTATACACGGTAGTGCTTCGTTAAAACGGACACATTGGCTCCCGAGAAAAACTATCCGTAAAGCGAGTCGTGCGCAATAACTAAGCGTGAAAAAAAAAAATCACTTTGTGATTAAGATCTGCTCCTGTACGTAGTAGTGGGCGGTGAAGCGGGAATTCTACGAAATCTTGGCAGCTCCAAGTGAATTATCGTGGTCGCCAGTGTTTTAAAATTATGTGGTGCAATATGAAGCGCCTAGTGGTCCGTCCAGGAGGCATGTGATGGCCTCTCATGGCTGGCGTGACGACGTATCTCCTGCTACGAATATTCACATTCTATCAACCGCTATACACTTCTGTACTCAGTTAGCCGACAGCGTCTGAATGCGGCTGTCAACGTAGGACAACCTGCAGAGAGAGTTGTTGTTGTGTTTGTTGTGTGTTCAGTGCGCAGAGATTAGAATGAAACCGGTGGAATCGCGTACTTGTGTGAGGTGCAGTATATGACGTGAAGGGGCCAATTTTACGAGGTTTCACAGTAACCACTTTACGCGTCGCTTCCGAGGCTGCGGCAACGTCACTGCTCGGAATGCATTAACAGCGCGATTTTCTTAGGAGTATAGACACCTAATTTTGGTGGCCTGTTTTCTTTTCTACAATGACGCGAAAGACGCTACTATGCTTGAATCACCATGTGGTATTCACCTACGACCGCTAAATTATTTATCTTTTATCGGAACTAAAATATGGAATACCGTTCCGTGTTACATGAAATACACCTCCAACTTTGTTTCTAAACTAAAACGGCACTATCTGAACAAGCAGTTTGATGTACCATAGCAATGCTCCAATAGTATTGATAGTTTTACTCTGACAATGTTTGTAATGGATCCATCACTAGCCATAGCGGCTAAGGATCCAGATGACTGCACAGATATTTCTGTATAAATTTCTGCGTGAATAAACGTTCTGATTCTGATTCTAATCGATTTTTTCTGTCATGCTGTTTTGGTTTCAACAGCCGAACGATAGCTGTGACGTCAAAGTGTAGTTATATGTCACGCGAGGCATGGAAAAACTGCGATATAAGCGTGCTTCATAGTTTTAATTTACTACAGTGCTGAAGCAAGCCTTCCTCAAGTGCCCCTTTACAAAAATTTTTTCAGACAGTCGATAGACTGTCCATAGAATTCTGTCTGTAAAGTCTATAGACTCTTCATAGACAAATCCCAGACAACAGTCTATAGGCAATACAAATGCTATAGACAGTCTATAGGTAACCTATAGATTTATGGCCATACACTTTTAGTCGACTTTTGTTTATAGACAGTCTATAGACTATGAATAGACAAAAAGAAATATCTATAGGAAGGCAACAGAGTCTATAAGAAGTCAATGGACTGTACATAGACCTTTTTATAAGGGCCGGAATGTCAACAAATGTAGAAGCAGCGATTATATTGCAGTTTTTTCATGCCTCACGTGACCTATAACCCCAATTTGACGTCACAGTCACCGTTGGGCTGTTGAAACCTAAACTGCATGAGAAAGAAATTCGATTGCAGATTATTCCACGAAGTGCCACCAGGTGCCTCTCTAAGTGCTCCTCGGACGAAGTTCGTGCAACGAAACTGCGACAAGGAAATTGAGCTTTGTATAGCCAACGTTCAACGCGCTTCCACGTTAGCAAACGCACCACTCGGCGTGTTCGCATCGTGAACATACCATGACGCTGGGCTGCATAACCAGCCCTACGAGGACTACTACTATTACAGAATTTAAATATGCCCGCACGTACCACTCACTACACATCAGTCGTGGCGGTGGCTCGGCAGTGACAGTGACACTGCCGACTCCTCGGCGCTAGGACTTTCTTGCCAGACCCGCTGTCTCAGCCCTCAAAAGCATCTCAAAAGACCCGCCCTCAAAAGACCCGCCGTCTCAACAAAGCCGCGAAATGCCGAACTATCAGATTTTACTAACAAAAAAATTTGATAGCGTTGTCCTCAGTGTACCTTTAAGCCCTAAATGGTTATAAAATTAATTTCCGGAGGCTACCTTGAAAACCTCCCCCCCCCCTATGGGAATGAAAAACATTCCCCCTGCACTGCGTACCAACTCCTTCAAGGAAGTGAGTATTTCCATTGCGCTCAGGAAAAGCCCTCTGGGCGCGAATAAATTATTACCTTTTGACGGAATAAGGTTAATTACTATCAGAGAATGTGCTAGAGGACAACTGATTTTATGCCCATCTGGGCATCTATTTAGCTTCGAGTTTGCGGCACCCTTAAATACAAAAAAAAAAAATTGCCGGACGCTTACACTTCACCTTTAAGAGCAGAACGGGATAGCGTTATCGGGTCCCGTTCGCAACGTCTACTCATTTACCTAATCCCTCATTAGCATACTAATATTTACTGTTGTCCGCATCTGTACATGTCCCTAAGTCACAGATCAAAACGCATTCGCTAGGTCCACCTTGAACAAACAAGCCTTCGTGGCCTGTGCTCGCCAAGTTATAGAGGTTTTGAAAGCTCAGCCATGTGTACCAGAGAGGATAAGTGCACTGGAGGAAGTGGCAAACTAGAATAATTTATAGTGAGAGTAGTTGTCTAAAAAGGCTCACCTTTTCGATTAATTCAGTTTGTATTGCTTTATGAAATAAAGGGGATAAAGAAAAAAGCCTTCGTGGTCTATGGGTAGCGTGTCCGTGTCGCAATCCGAAGGTCCTGGGTTTGATTCCCGCCTTAACCAAATTTTCCTTTCAGCTGAATTTAATAATTAGTTGCTTATCTTGTGATTTTTCGCTCATGGCCAACGCCGCCGCTCTTTCTGCGACACGGCAGCTTCAAGCTGCTGCTTGAAAAGTCTCGACACAGATTTAAAGCTTAAGGGGTGCCATAGTGATCCGCTGCACGGCTAGGAAACGTAACCCCCGTTGGCTGGTTACTTTTGGCAAAGACGGCCTGCGTAAGAACACAAGCTAGTCAAGCATGCCAGTACGGTGGCGTACCGCACAACCATGGGTGGAAGCCGCGCCGGAGTGTCGCCAGTGATCTTTTATTTACCTTACGTCAGGTCTTTGCGCATACATAAACGCCATGCACTATTACCACTGCGCATTCCATGAGGTATACTTACATCTGAGGTTCCAAGTACGTTATATATACGTGCATCGCGGTTTCGTTTCGCTTCCACCTCTTTCTGCTCTCTCTCTAGCTTCGTCTTATCTTTCCTAAACCAATAAGGATTACTTTTTATGGTTTATTAAGAGATTTCGTGGTTTTGAAGCCTAACAAAGAGCATGTTCATGCGATATCCAGATGGCGCTTTCTCATGGGCACACCAACGTACCATTCCCACCAGTCCGATAGCGATCGCGTGATACTGGAGGGGAGTGATCGTGCTGTTTGCTCCCGAAGATTGCTTCGGGTTGGTAACGGAGTGGCGCTTTACTCAAACTCTCAGCGTCAGCGGCGAGCATTTCCTAAGCTTGCCTCGCGCTGGAAAGGTAAACTCAGCGACGTTACTAGGCGCTGTTGCAGACAGCACTGTCTGCAGCGCACACACCACACAGGAACTGCGCAGCGTGCTCAGTTTTCGCGCGGTGCCGATAAAAAAAAAATGTCGTGTAGATGACTACAATGGGCTTCTGCGCAGATAACGGCGAACAGCTCTCTCAAGCGCAGCAGCGTGTGGGAAACAACTGGCTGGGAAGCTTCCGCTGCGGACAGCGATTACAGCGACTGCGCACGTGACCACCGACACTAACACCATCGCACGCGTCCCCTCGGAGCTCTTTCATCGCATCAGTTGCGAAAAAAAAAAAATGTGGTAGCGTTTTAACGAAGTTCAACCGAGTAGACGTGCGAAAGCATGTGTCTATAGCCTGGTTGGCTCATGGTTTTGCTTTGCTTGGTCGTCGGCACGTCTGGTGACGACATTAGTTCGATGCTAGTATTAGTTGATTAAGATGACGACGTGCAATGCCCGGTGCGAGAGTGTGTTGCAGTTTAACAGGGGGCGTGATCGGCTGCGGCGATAGCATAGTCCTCGCGTGCACAGGTTATCGAAGCTGATCTGTTCGCGCCGCCGCGGGTGCGAAACCCCAGTAACGGCAATATTAATTTCAATTCTTTATTTGGCACAGGCCCACATACATCGCAAGATCTTCCTTGGGGTTTACCCATCGGAATAGTGCTTTCGCACCAATACACTACGGGCCCATGTACCAAAATCCGGCTACATGATTGGTCTAAAGCTGGGAGGTTTGCCATTCCACGCCAATTTAGGGGTTCAGATGAACTACTCAACGCCTCTCAAAACATGGTTATGTTTGACAGAATATAGCAGAAGGCCGCCACCGACATCTGACTAATCAGTTCATAGGGGACGCCACCAGAGAGCTTCAAGGGTTTCCGTAGCTTATTTCCTCTGCACTTTCTAGTAGAGAGGACAAAAAAAAAAGACTATGGTCGGGTACAAGGAAGCGGTATTTCCCCTTCAAAAGAGGACCTCCAGCCAATGGCGTCGATCGATTCTCACGACGGCATGGTTAATATCCTTGGATCTGCTAGGAAGGCATCCCAGGGGGCGGCAGATGAAAGGGCATTAAGCATGGCTCAATCAGATTAACCGCGGCGTCATAAAAATCGGTCGACATGAAAGGGCATTAAG
Organism: Amblyomma mixtum; assembly: GCF_055824585.1. Lineage (NCBI taxonomy): Eukaryota > Metazoa > Arthropoda > Arachnida > Ixodida > Ixodidae > Amblyomma > Amblyomma mixtum. The sequence continues at coordinate 78,092,196 of NC_143014.1, forward strand.
GGCCTCCTTTGAGGGGGGCATCTGCGGCTTCATTCTTGAGTTGCGTCCGACTGTAGCCGCGAGATGCTCTGTTCAGCCTAAACTACTGCACTCTTTGCACGACTGACTTGAATGTACATGCGATTGTTCTTGCTGTTCGCACTTCGTGTGTTTGCCGATTAGGCTGTATTTTTCGATCCCACTTTTTCTGTTTCATATTTGCATGTACAAATTAGAAACCATTGTTTTTCGAATGGCCTCATCAAGTCTCTTCATTGTTTGTCAATTCTTGTATCTCATGTCTGCGGCGAATTATTCACTGCTGCGGCCTGTCATTATTCGCTGTAGCTCACTGCCCTGCTTTCGTCTCCCTTTCCCCTCGCTCTTTGTATCTAGTCTTTCTCCCATAGCTCTTCTGCTGCATCGCTGCCTCAACTCCGTCAGGAACGGCTGGCTCACCCCTCCTGGTATCATCTAAGCCTTTCCCCATGTCTCAGACGAACAGTGAAAGGCGGATAACGAGAGACAGCAACTTGCGCGGGGAAAAATTTTCTGAGTCATCGGTGTGTGTGCTTTTTGGCTGATAATGAAGTGGCAGACCGCATCATTTGAAAAGTTGCGGTGCGTGATGAGTACGCGTAAAGTCGAGGTATAAAGTCACGGCCTGCTATTGTTCTTAATTATGTTTACGATCTGCCTAGTTGGCTTTTATACCGCTGTCACACGGGCACTTTCGACCATCAGAGAACTCAACGCAGACCCGGCGTTGCTGCACGACCAATTCAATCTTGATAGAGGTTTTCGGTCCCGGTCGAGGGTTGTTACATTATTGCTCGGGAAAAGCAGTGGCCCTAAGAATGAGTCCTGGGGAACACCACGTAGAACTGCCATTTTGCTAGGTAATAAATGGTTGGTAGATACAGAATATTGAAAACTCGCTTTTACTTTCTATGACATTGTCACGGAGTGGTGATGGCAGTCCGCCAGTCTGGAAGACAGCAAAGAGGGCTTCCGAAAACAACCGTTTATTGGGCTGACTCGCGCCCACAAAGAACTAAATGACTCGGCGGTGGCGATAGCCACAAGCGTGCTCGGCAGGCGTCGAACAGAATGCTCGCAGCTCTCGGCCGTGCTCAGTTTAAAGCTGACAACGAACTTTCGAGATCAGGCGCGCAAACTAGCCACAACAGTCTGGGATAACGTAGAATCTGCTCCGCCTGGTTGCGACCATTCGAACTAAATCTGGTCCCATCCTGCGTCACAAATGGAGTAATTAAGCCGTGCGCCGGCGGCACTGAGCATGAAGAAATAAACATTACAAAGCATTGCGGCAATATTATAACTCTATAACGCGTTAATTTAAGATCATGCAGAGTACTGTCGTTCATCATGGACAAGACTTACGGCACGCAACTTTGACACCTCCAGCGCCTTCAAAGTAACCCTTTTTTCACATATGCAGTGAACATATTTAGTGATTTAGATATAGTACGACTACGAAATCTATTACTGCACAAGCTGGGACCAGTAATTTATCAGATCTTGAACAACCCAGACCACACTAAACGTTCTGAGGACATCATCAGACGGTCCAAACCGCGACCTTAACAGAATGTCTTGAGTGCGTTTTGAGGGAATCACAGCCAAACATCCCTCATAAAGATGACCTCAGTTTGTACACTGCATGAAGACGCGATGATGAAAATTTCTTAAACATTCTACACACTTTCTATCGCAGGAAAACACTATGGCATTGAGCTCGTATCAAGCAGTCTTCATCTCGCGCACGCGGCTTCTAACACAAAAATTGGAGCTTCAATTGAAGGTAAATTGTGTACAACAATAGTGATACAATGAAGAGAACAATGATGACCAAAAAATGTTTGATGTTGAGGATGCACGTGAAAACATATCTGCTGCCTCACCAAGTTTTATGTACTGCATGCTTCTGATGCCGTTGGACAGTTCGATTTTCGGGCCACAGCACATGTACTCACGGCTGTAGAGGGGACTTCGCCATATCGCCTGCAAAAGCGCTACAGTTGTCACTGTCTAAAAAGACTGCGCGAAGAACAACCCGTGACCATCGACAGTGGCGGTGATGGAACCAGTTATAATCTTAGGCGTGTCCGAACTTTTTCAAAATTTGTCAGAATATAGCGCAAAGCCATGAATAAAGCATTTTCACACATGCTGTGAATGATACCAATATTCATACCGAATGGTTCTGGACAAAAGCATTATTGAGTGAGAAACCGTTTATGAACGCAATTTTTTCATATAATGTAAGATTTCACAATAACTATCAATGCATCCGCAGATCACCCGACAGCAGTCTTGTACTTCTTTTTCTATTAACTTTTTTGCTGTCGTCAAAAGTGTTCCCCATTGCTTTTCTATGGCAGACTTAACTGTTCGACGCGATCGATGGAAACGCTTGAAAAGGTTTTGCTATATATCAGAAGAACGGACCATTGCCTTCAATATTGCCATAACAGTGTCGTACAATTTTCCAATCCTCAAAATTTTTGTGCGCAAGTGTTGCACATGTTAAGCAAATATTAACGCGCACTTAGCCGCCGCGATGGCTCAGTGGTTATGGTGATTAGCTGCTGACGCGAAAGACGCGGTTTCGATCGCGACCCCGGTGGTCGGATTTCGATGGAGGCGAAATGAGAGATTTCCCTGTATGTGCTGTGCGATGTCAGTGCAGGGAACAGGGTAGGATAAAATTTAAAAGAAATTTGTTTTTTCTAGAAATGAAGTTGCTGCACTTTTCTGAACAAGATCCAATGTCTCACTTGTGTGAGAACAGTTTTTTCGACACAAAAAATTACATTTGTACAAACTTAGGTGGTAGCGAAGCATGTCCCATTTTGCACCCACGTGTGATACGCAGCTCTCCTGCGTTAAAATAAAAAATAAAAACAGGCGCGCTGATTTTCTGCATGCTTAAAATGATCATTCGTTGTCACCTGGCAACAACAAAAAAGCTTCCTAGCATTTCGTTTCGAGCCAAATTCAGCTCAAGACGCTATGCGATTAGCCTGAAATTTAATGCTTACTCTTGCCATGCTTGGGTGCGATTTCACGAGCAGTATAGGTTTCTTTTTGGCTCTGGGCCTCAGGTTTAACAGATACTGCAATGACTAACAGCGAAGCATTTGTGCTGAAAGCATTGAATGTGCACTAATCGGCCTCTATTTGCCATCAGGCTGTTGAATTTCAGCAACGCCATCCGGTGCAGGGCACAGCGTCTGGGTTGTGGCTAGCGTCTGCCACGAATTCATGTTCTTCGCAACTCTCGTTTTCAGCAGCACATGCAGACGAGATAAAAAAACAGCCAAATAGAATGCATTTCAATTACAGAAGGCTTTTTCCTCACAGGAGGTGCGATCGTTTCCTGGAACGGCAGTTTCTCCCAGAATACCGAGCGACTGTTGGGAGGGCGCACACCACGGAACGAGCTCCGGTCGATGACTGCGCGTTGCAACTCATATATTGAGCGCGATAATACGTGTGCGTGCGTGCATTATAACCCCTCCCCTTTAAAATTTAATAATAATCGCAACATCACCCGCCGCGGTGTGAATGGATAGATGGAAAAATTTTCGTCGGAACGCATGTGTACACGATTCCGCGCTAGATGGCCATCAACCCATGGCTGACGGCGACCTGGGCGGCCCACTCCACGGCCATGGTCTGGACTACCGGGTCAGAGCTGGCCAGCACGGCCTCCCACTGCTCGAGAGGAAGATCACGTATAATATCCGCCGGTGGTGGCGCTACGCTACAGTTCCATAATATGTGGTCATAGGTTGCCAGCTCCTGACACCATCCACATTCCGGCTGAATGTCCGGGTAGATTTTGTTTAACACGTATGGGTTGAAGAACAACCTCGTCTGCAATCTTCGCCAGACGCATTCCTGCGCCTTTACCAATTGCTTGTCCGGGGGCGGGTAAATTCTCCGCTCGAGTTTGTAATGGTTAGGTTGTCGTGAAAGAGGTCGTGAAAGGACACCAGCCCATCTTTCGTAGACCTCCCCGGAACGCGCGGCTACGAAACCTCGAGCATTCATGTGAGCCGCCTCGTTCCCAGGGTTCCCAGAGTGTTGCTGCACACAAATAAATTCAACCTCCCTAGTCCATCGCCCCCGTGGCCCGATTTAGCAATCATGCCGCTGTGACATTCTGCCCCTCGCCAAAGTTCGGATGGTTGTTTTTGAGACGCTGAAAATCAGGTCAGCTTTAGTACTAGCTATAGCTATAGCGCTATCGCCGCCTCCTCTGCATTTACTGAGGAGCGGGTTTTCATTAATCCAGTGGTGACCAAGCGTCTTCGCCCCTACACCACCGCAACTGCAAATGCGTCCTGTATATTTCCCCCGCTTGACTTGCTCTGCCCGTGCGCCTGGCGCCCGTCGCTGCCCGCCTGCTTCTCGCTAGACCTACTCTCGGAGAGGTCACCGTACACAGACTTCTTGAATCGATCTTTCGCCTTCGAAACCCAGACCCATTCTCCCGCATCGAACTCTTCCGGCGTTATAGACTCTCCCTGAACGGAGTGCTCCACTGTCTTAAGCCTCACAAAGGCCCGCAACCACAAGTCACAGCCCCGGAGCCCGGTGCCGTCAGCGTCGGCTCGGCCTATTAATTAGGCCTAACCTTCCCGCACCGTGGTTGAGTGGGAAAACCATGAGAAAAACCCCTAAAAAGGGGGCAAACTTGATGAAATTTGGTGTCCACAGGAACAGCGCAACTTCCTGCAGATGGTCCCAACAAAAGCAAGCCCGAAGCACAGCGTGTTCCACCGAAAATTGGTCTGAAGGCGGGAGCACATGCGGAGCACGTCCGCACAGCGTCCGCTCAAACGCTAGCGTCCAACCGCCGGGGTGGCTCAGTCGTTAGGGCTCTCGTCTAGGGAGCCGGAGTTCCCGGGTTCGAACCCGGACGCGGCGGCCGCGTTTCGATGGAGGCGCAACGCAAAAGGCGCCCGTGTGCTGTGCGATGTCAGTGCACGTTAAAGATCCCCAGCTGGACGAAATTATTCCACTTTTTTCTCTCTTTTTTCACTTCCACCTTCCTCCCTTCCCCTTGCGGCGCGGTTCGGGTGCCCACCGAGATGCGAGACAATTACTGCGCCATTTACTCTCATAAAAAAGAATTTTTTTAAACATCATCATCGGTAGCGGACGCCACATGCTACACAGCCGTTCGAGATGGCGAGTGGGTCCGCCAGCAGACTCCGGACAGTCGGCCAGAAGAAGACGGGAGACGCCAGCGGGTGCGAAATGCGCTGCGCACGGAAGGACACCTGATCCCGCCGCCGTCCCGAAAAGGGATCCGTGGGTTTAGGCGGAGTGAAGGAACTCGACGTAAAAGCCGTGCGTTCCCAGGAACTCGCAGGGTCCGTTGCCTTCCCTACGCAAAGTAAGCATCGGCGGGAGCGGCGACGATGAATGGCCCGCTGGGTGAGGAGGTCCCTAGGAGAGCGGAGTCAACGAAGAGACACGGTCGACGCAGGGAGGCAAGAGAACGGAGAAGGGTGCCCGTGTTCACAAAGATCACTTTCCTCTGGTTCATACGAACGCGATGCTTCTGTGATTTGGTGGGGGAGGGGGCGGGGGTCTTGCTTCTTGTACTCTCATAAGAGGTATTCTCCTGGTTCAACAGAAATCCGACTTGAGTAACTTTGTGATTCTTCGTGCATAGCCCCCAGACGGCTCAACAATCCCGAACATAACCTTGATTTCACCGGGCAGGATCTTCCGTCTGAAGCAGTATGACAGAATCCTTTACTTGCATGTGGGGAGGGCGATAAGGTTAACACATACGATTTAATCCAATACGTTTAGCATATAACAACTCGCTCTAGGGATCACACTCCGTCACCGCCGCATTAAAATTAATAAAACTCAAAACTGAACATGTATGAAATTTTTTTTCTGTTCTGACACCGCAGCGGAAGGCTCATACATTAGCATTACTCACTCGTAACTGTCCTGTGAGTTTTTTATGCCCTTTTTGATTGCACGGTGATTTTCGGAGCAGCATTAGGCTGCAGCAGCTGTGATGTAAGCCGTCGCTTCACATAAGTGGCGCCATGTCACCACACGCAAACGAACCGAAGAGTTCAAAGGAGTCCCGCTCCGAAGCGATCAGTGGGGATGGCATTGATATGGAGGAAGCGATGATTATACAGACGTCAGAGATTTCCGGTGAAACCAAAATGCAGGCCTCGATTTTGGAACGCAGTCAACGAAAATTGGCTTTCGCGTAGAATAAGTGTTTAAATGCTTATAGTTTTTTTTTTCTCACAGCGGTTCAGTGACAGGCATGCGGGGGAATTTAAGGGATAAACCCCCGAAAACAGGTGCAGTGATTTTCCGGTCGCAGCTGATCTGAATGGCCGCTGCCACGGTCGCAAACACCTTTCCGTGCCCAGCTGAACGGTTCTGAAATCGGTGGCAATATTGCCCCCAAAAGAGACGCGTCAAGTCACTTGAAGCATAGGAGAGGCAGCAGGAAGTGACTAATCTTCTGCCAGTAGTGACCGAAAAATGAGAGGCCGATAAAGAGGGCCCCACAACAGCGGCGAGTCACACGTCCCGTGGGAAGCTCTGTATGCCGCATGGAAATGGCCTATCTCTGCCATTTCCGCCAAGCTACTCGGCGACAGCACGCGTCTGTAAAAAAACAACGCAGGATAACAGCGTAGGATAACGCAGAATAACAAGGCTCAGGGAAAAAGAAAAAAAGGGAGCAAAAGTAAGCCCGCCTCGATTACTGCAGTGAAAGCCGACCGCGAAGACCCGCCGGATTTGTAAACACGGAGCGCAGAATCGCGTCGCCGCACAGCGGTTGACGCAAGAACACGAGCTAACGAAAACGTCGCCGCAGCGCGTCGCGCGCATTGTCGGATGAGCGGGTGGTGTTCGTTCCTCGCCCACAGACACGGCACTGGCCGGTGCAATATCTGCTGCGCAAAGCACTTCGGCCAGTCAAGCTTTTGTGGTGGAGTGCTCCGCTCCGCTGAGCGCTTCGGATGCCGCACCATACCGGAGATGCAACGCGTAACTTTTTTTTTTTTTTTTACAGTGGCTTATATAGGCACAGACTTTTGAAAGGCCTGTCCTGCGCTAGCCGCGGCCGCCTTATCCCTGCAAACATTCCAATAATTCTCTAGCATTTTCTAATTAACCTCTGAATTTTTCCTTTTAAGAAACATCTGCGCTGTACAAAATTAACACCTTGTATGTGCTTCACTAACGCCGAGCGTTGTGCTATAGTTAGTAGTGTGCGACTTAAAAGCGAAAAGCAGCCCGCCATACCCGGCACTTAAAAGGGAAGAAGCGCGGCGCTTCGTATCAGCAGTTATATTATGGCAATTAAAATTACTAAAAGCAGAATTAAAACTCCACTAAAACAAGTCCGTCTTCGGACTTATTATAATCCAGTGAGAGCCATCATTTTTGTTGAGGAGTCTTTGTGCTTTAGACTTTTTTCATGTACGAAAAACCATACGAAAACGGAAAGTAAAAACGGGTCTATTCGTAGACTTATATTCCAGATTTCTTGTTTGCTGCTGTTTTTACCTGACCTGTATTCCTTTGCGCAAACTGTTGATCATGTAATCGATAAATAGCCCTTAATATGTATAACTGATCTTGTATAACTGATCTGACGCGACATTGAGGCGTCATCGCAAACTGACCACAGTGGCAGGCGGCGTTTAAATAAATGAAGTGGTCGCGAGAGGCTGCTCGGGAAGAACAACATGGGTCGTACAAGACCCACCGGTGGCAGAGCCGCTCATCGCTTAACCGCTGCACCACTGCGCCAGGAGTGCCATGAGGACTCCCATGGATTATGAATGTAAAGTCGAGAATTTCCAAATCCGCATATATGGGCTCTAGCAAAGTGGAGTTTTGGGCCAGTTGGTGATTCATGATTTGCAGGTTGGCTTAGCGCGATACAAACGAGGACAAGAGTGTGACACAGGACGAGCGCTAACTTGCAACTGAAAAAGTGAAGAGTGAAGCGTCTACTGTTCTGTTGCGAAAGGAATCTATTTGCTGCGTAATTTCCTGGGTTTTGCTGCTTGAAGGTGGAAGAGGCGCTTCCGTTACTTTCCGTGCAATTTTATCTCGTCGTTTAGCCCCACATTATCTAGGTTCAGATTGTCTTTATCCTGCCGCCTTGTGGATAGCTGGGAATGCGAATTCAATTCCTCGAGCTCGTAATTCTGCTTCCGTTTTTTTCAGTTGCAAGTTAGCGCTCGTCCCCTGTCCCTCTTTTTCCCTCGTTTGTCCCGTGCTAACGCAACCTGCAAAGCATATATGGACATTGATCCATTAACCTGTGCCCTAGGTGGCCCGCCTGCCACATAGGTGGGCCTATATTTTTGAAAAGGGGCTGTGTTCGGAGGAGACTGGGGTGCCCGGCCAATAGTTACAGCACCTGCCGTACTCTAGGGTGGACATCAAAGGCGAAAGGAATCGAACTGTAAACCAAACTCACAATGGTGTCTGCTGCTTCACTTCACGGCCCACATCAGAGTTAGGGCGCAGCTACCTACCTCACAAACGTTTTCCCTGCATTTTTAAGGCATCTAAGTGTCGCGCGATTGAGGGCAACGTGCTAAGTGCGCAGTGCCGTGAATAAACGACTCTCTTGATGTGGTAAATCACTAAGGGAAAGTCAGCGGCATCATTCTTTATACATAGTCAATGAATAGCATCAAGCGAGATTTCACCATGGACTCAAAATTGCAGCGTTAGAGTCCCGAGCGCCTGGTGGAAACCTCGTCGTGTCGTGGAAGACTTTAATTTGGCTCAAAAGGACTGATTGGGTTGCAGCGAGCACGTCCTCTTGCTGCAACACGCACTCCACTGCTACGCGCATCCCCGCTCGAGGTGAGGCGAGTGCACTGACCGGGAACGGGCCGTCTACCAAGAGCCAGAAATAGGCCTTTGTACGCGCCACAAATGACTCCATATGTGCATCTTTGCGCTTCTTGTCGTGCTGCACATTTATCACAGCGGGGCGTTCCAACGCACAGGACAAAAGATAAAAAAGAAATAATCTTGCGCCTGGTGATAATGCGCGCAGCGCCAAGCCAGTGTCCGGTCGCCTTGCGCATCACCTGCAGCGAGCACCCGAGCAAAGGGCCGAGCGTCCTTCTGGTCAGACATCGGAAGGCGCTCCTCTGCCCACTACTCGAGAAGCTCGCGCCGCTCAAACTCTGCTGTATGTGCGTCCATAGAGTAACATAAAAGTAAAGAGCGGACACTCGGGCCCTTTCGCGGCCGAGTTCGGCGCTTCCCCGTTTCCGCCAGATGACACTGAACGTGCAAATAAAAAAAAAGAAAAAGAGTATGGTCTTGGCATCTCTTGGCTTGCAGTGACGTGCGCTGCGCGCCTACGGCCGCAGTTACGTCAGCAACAGCGGCGTCTTTTAAGTGCGTCAAGCCAACGGGCAAGCACGCCCAGGCGGCAGTGTGCGACGGACCGACGGTGTGAGCGGCTGTATTTTTTTGCGGCGTCTGCAAGCTTCGTGGGCACGTCCGTTTTGTGTACTGCTGTGGTGCTGCGATGGTTGTTTCTTCCACCCCGTGAACTGTCCAACAAGAAGCTGCAGCTGTCGGCCTTAAAGGCGGCGGCGGCGGCTCTTCCTAAGCACTTCCAAAGAGGCAACAAAGCTGCGTCAAGGGCAGATGCCCACCACCAGGTTTTGACAGTAGAGCCTCCAAGATTCCTGTTTAGGCCAATCATCTCTGAGGCCAGTGCGTTTCCCCGGGTCCGCTAGGTGCGCTGTGCACAAAAGTCGGCCGCTGGGGCCTACGGGAGTGTCCGCTCTTTACTTCTATATTACTCTATGGTGCGTCTGCCACTTTTCGTCCGCGATTGTCCTCTCGCTCCGAACGTACTGAGCCCTCCCTGAAAATCAGTGGTCACGTGTTCTGCCTCCACCATTACAAAGCAGCGTTGTTTTTCCTGGTTTGCACGGCAGCCTTGTTTTTCCTTTTTTTTTTGTTGACATCGCCTGAGAACGATTACTTTATCTAGCTCAAGCGCTTTATCTGTTCAATGAGAAGCAAACTGATCGTGTGCTGCGATGTTGGCCCGTATTTGTTATTTGTTATCTGCACTTGCCATCTTTTGCCGCGAATCAATTCTTACGATGCATCTAAAAGTTTTGCTCCGCCTAAAAAACAGTGGCAAACTGGGAAGGGGGGTTATCGTGTATATGAGCGAAAACGCCAACACGCATGACTGCTCATTACGCCAATTTTATGTATTTTAGGCATGCTGCTCTCATCTCAATGATAACAGCAAAAAGCTTTTGTTTCTCATGAATAAAAGTACTTTCGAACACACACAAAACATGCGTATGCGAGAGCACGCGTCATCCACTGCACTAACATCGCAAGATACTAACAGTAATTCGCGTACGTTTTTATGTATAGCCCGGAGAAAAAGGATGTACCTTATACATTGATGCTGCATATATAAGCCGTTCCAGATGTTATTTAGGATATGAACTACAGCATATGTGAATAAGAGTTGAACAGCTCTGTTAGCTCGGAAGGAAAGCAAGTGAAGCGTGAAAGTGCTTGGGGAAGTTCGTTACTTTTGCTCACGTGTGTACTCAGAGGAGCTTCATTGGTTACAAAAATCCCACCCTTGAGTACACTTTTGTAGATATGTTTTTTTTTTCCTGCTAGCACTGCCAATCAGTGGGACTAAACTTCAGCATTCAACCTTGATGCAATTCTTACGTGGAACATTTTGAAGCTGGCCGGCAATGATTAACCTGTCCAAGCTGAGCCACGTAGTGCATGTGCGTGTCAGCAAGTAAAGGAAAAAAAAAACGAACACATCAGGCAAATTTAAGTGCTTATAGTTTAGGAAGCAAGACACTTACAGTACGTAAAAGCGGGCCTTTCCTACACCTGCCGAGATGCAGTTCTCAACGTTGCGAGCATTCCTCGATGCGAATCCGAACAGCGCTCCCGGATTGCGGACGAAGGTGATCAGAGTGGAAAGGGCTGAGCCAAATCAAATGCTGTGGCCATGGGGACATGCAGATATCTGATAATCGCGACCGCAACTGCCGCGCCCCTGCAGATGCGTGCGTGCGTGAGTGTCGTCTCGAATACTGGCTGCCACAGTGATACGCATCGAATGTGGCCAAAGAGGTGGGAAGTAAGTGGTCGCCAAGAGATAGCCTCCCCGGACAGGCATGTCGGAAAGCGAATGACGTAACAGCTCATAGCACGGTAGTCGCAGGACGCCGCCTAGCGGGACGTGCCGTGCAACAACAACAACGCTTGCGCCGCCATTGCAAGCGGGGCTCCGAAGCATCAGCAGTTCCTTCGACGGCACGCGACATCAAGCACGGGGCTGCAAAAGGCACACACGGAGCGATGTGCATGCAGGCCCGCCGCAAGCGCACCTCGAACACGGACAACAGTGGTCGGAGCGCGCGGCCCAGCAAGCAGCGAGGACATCGAGCGAATCCCTGGTTTTCGTTTGTGCCACAGCCGTGGCGGGGAAAGACACCACCCACCTGGAGCCGGCGGCAGGGCGTTGCTGAGCGGCGGGCGGCGAGGCCACGAGTCAGGCGCGTGCTCGGCTGCTGTTCGCGTAGCCCGCGCGGCCGGCGAGCCCACTTGCAACGCATTGGTTCAGCCGGACGAGATGGACGTCCGGCTGCGAGCGAAGGTGCGGGGGAGGCATGCCTATTGTTTTTCACTTGACGGCTATCGATAAGCCTTCAGCGCGCCGATAAGCCGCTTTGTGTTTTAATTCTTCCGGGCTGCTTATCGCCGGCTCCCGGCGTGCGATCAGAGGGCTACCGCGGGGACCTTTTTTTTTTTTCTCTCCCTCTCTTCTTTTCTCGTTATTATTCCCGGCGAGGCGCCCCTCGATATCCTTTGTGTTTTAATCAGCGCCACAGAGGCTGACCTGCAGCTGACAAGGGCCGAATCACGCACACGGGTGAAGCGCGCGCAGACTTTGACTGCCAGTTTTGACGCGCCCCACCGGAGGAGGGAGCGCACTAAGCGCACCGAGTGTGCGCAATCCGCGCAATGCCTGGTCGTTATTCATGCGCAGTGGAGCCGGAGAAAGGCGGAAACATTTGTCGGCGCCCTCTCCGCACAGGCTGAAGGTGCCAAAGGGCTCCGAGGAACACCAGCCCCCTTGACTGCATGTAGCCTGCCACAAGGCTTGGACGCCTCCCCGAGCGCAAGTCCATTGCCTTGCCCTATCCCGAGGTTTCCCAAGGAGACGACACAGACCTCGCCAAACAAAAACAGATAACGCCAACAAAGACACCAGTTAAGGAGCTCACTGAAAAGAGCAGCGTGAAAAATCGGTGCCGAGTATGAAGTGCATATACTGAACGTCGCCTCTTGCTAACGGCGAAATACATGTTGCATCTAACAAGTCATCACGAAAATCCCGTATTTAGTATGACGCTAGCATGCAGAAGAAAAGGAAGACTCAGCCCAATGGAAACAAATGGAGCATCGAAGCAAGCAATGCTCAGGCGAAGTCCTCGAACGAGCGTTTAGAGAGAAATGTTAAGCCTCAGTAATCGGAATCTTGGCCGCATAAAGTTTATGGGTGATATGCTCGCAGAGCGGTCGATATATGCTCTAAGAGACGCATTGCCACAAGCAGTGAGATCTTTTACTTTATTTCATAACACAGATATGTCCGCCGACGATATCCATCGGGAGAATGCGGAGGTCCGCGAGAAGCATGCAGAATTGGTGCAACTTGGCAAAATAGCCCGTTGGTTAGCCGTGGGTTGGTGCGCTTCTGTCGTTAAAGGGGGCACTTGTATCGTCTGTATTCTGCTGGATATAGCTACGAAACAGACAAAAGACATACACAAGACATGTTTTGCTCATTAGGACTTTGGTCTGGCCAAACTTACCAGTAAAGAAGAAAAATATAGCATGCTCAACAAGCAGATAAGGCAAATCTTTTGTTTTCGATCTAATCTGTGTCCTCGGCGATGTGACCAGCGATAGCCGCCGCAGTGAAAGACAACCCCACTGCCAGGAACAGCGGCCGTGGTGAGCCCAAAACTTTGACTGGGTTAAAAGTTGCGGCTTGCCTTAATTGCGGGCGAAAACAATAAAAGGCAAAAAAAAAAAACTGCTGGCGGTTTAGCATTGCTAAGCACGAAATATTGTGTGAAAGAAAAGTTTTTTTGCAAGTAGACACCACTGCCACGTACGTGAAAGCGCGACTCAGGTTCCCAATGACCCAGGGAGCCAGTTACGAGCGTCTTCAACTTTTTCATCGTCAATGCGAATTTAAGTAATACAGGGTGTTTCACCTAAGACTTTCTGCAATTTTTAAAAATAAACTATTTGAATTAGATGCGCGCTTTTTCTGGCATAGCATTGTCAGTGGTGTAGTACATCATAATGCAGCTAAGACGTGCTAACTAGCAGGCTTTTTAACCAATATTTAATAGTTAAGTTTTAAACTATTACTGTTGGGCTCCTTAATTATTGAGAGGCATGTAGCCCACCGTGAGTAATGTCCATATCCGTTTGTAGAATTTCGAGAACGCGATTATCCTCGGCGCTGTGGCCCAACAAATTTTGGCTATTTCGACGAGTTAGGTTCACTGGAGAGGTTGCTTTGCCTGCAAGCTTCTCAAACCGCATGTATTTTGGCGCGATGTAGGCGAAATTTGTTGGGCCACAGCGCCGAGGATAATCGCGTTCTCGAAATTCTAAAAACGAATATGGACATTACTTACGGTGGGCTGCATGCCTCTAAATAATTAAGGAGCCCAACGGTAATAGTTTAAAAGTTAACTATTAAGTATTGGTTAACAAGCCTGCTAGTTAGCACGTCTTAGTTGAATTATGATGTACTACACCACTGACAATGCTATGCCAGAAAAAGCGCGCATCTAATTCAAATAGCTTATTTTTAAAAATTGCAGAAAGTCTTAGGTGAAACACCCGTATATACGCCAACGGCCTATGCTCCAGTACCGCGTTTTTTCAGCAATTTTGTTAGCGTCAACGCGTATTGCTCTAGTGCCTTGTTTCTCCCACAACGTTTTCCACGCGCACGCAGCGCACATATCTCCGTCACTACCGCCACATAGCTCAAAGCGCGAATATTAGTTTGATAGTATAGAATTAGTCTGTTAAGAAGACGGTGTGCAATGCACAGTGCGAGAGTGTGTTGCAGTTTAACCCGAGGCGTGTTCGGCTGAGGGTACTCGCGCGCAGCGGCCTGCGAAGCTGATTGTTCACGCCGCCATGGGTTAGAATCCCAGTCGTGGATATTTCATTTCTTTTTATTTATGACTTTCACTTGGCACAAACCCACAAGCATCCTAACATACAAACATCCCAAGATCTTGCTCGGGGTTGACCCATCTGAATACTGCTTTCGCAAGTGATCCGCAAAGCTACCACCCGGAAATATAGAACGGTCCTGAGAAATTACAGATGGCGCCTAATGTCTATACCGGAAAGTATGAAGATGGCGGTAAACCACAGCGAATGCGTTCCATTCCATTACTCATTTTTCCGCTTTCGTTCCGCATTTCAGGTTATACAACCACAGATATAATAGATGCTCGTGGTGTTATATTCTTAGGCATGCTTATTAAAGCCCTATCTTATGCTTATTAAAACTAGACTTCTCTCCTAGTGTGCCAGTTTTGTGGTCGCACATCTGGCTGGCACATACGCAGGCCAAAACAAGGGGTATGAGAGGAGGAAATCGCGAGATTAGGCGGTGGCTACCAGTAATGCCTCTCTTACACGGGCGCATTTAGTGTCACTTTCAGAGGGAAAATCGCCTAAAGTGTCATTCGCGTAATGTCACACTATGAGCTTCAGTGACACTCGCTGCAGAACGCATTTGCTCCGCATTGGCTTTGGCGAATTCTTTCCACTTGATCCGGCAAGGCGAGTATGTAGTCTCAACAACAGCGCTCCGACATAAAAATCGATTTTCTTAAAATCATCTTATTTTATTGATTGTGCTTTAAAAAAATGAAAACTTGTTTTAAGTCATCGGCTGCTAAAAATAATGTGCACGCTTGAACAGCTACTCTCGCTCTGCCAAACGAGGACGACCTCCTTCTGCAATAGGCCTAACGAGTCCGCAGGGTTAGTGCGTGCAATTTCGGAGATTGTGCAGAGCGAATTCACACAAGTTTTAGCGAATGCAAATGGCCAACAAGTGCAGTTTTGACAACACTGACCTGAAATCGACTATTGCTTATATTACAGGATGCGCATACGATGACCGGGAAGCACCGATGGGATCCAGAGTGCCACGCAATGCTTTTTTTTTTTTTGTTTAAAGCTGGCTCACATGCAAGCGACTGAGCGAATTGAGCGATTTTGCGGCGCGTCGCGGCAGAAAAAATTCCAACTTGTTGGAACCTTATTAGTACTAGGAAAGAAAAACGCCGACCAAAGTTTTGCGTCAAAAAATATAGCATCTAGCATACGCAGGCGGCAGATTGGACATGACATCTGCTGGGAAGAGGCTTCCGTCATCGCCAAGGAGAGGAACGGGCTTTCACGCCAGTATCTCGAGTCTGTGCTGATACAGACGACGGAACAGACGTTTAATCGCAACGATGGCAATCTTTTTGCTTTTTGCTTGGTTCTTTCAAAATAAGTTTCTTACATTCTATCTACACCCTTAGAGCCTGTTCTGTAGCCCTTGCAGTTTTTTTTTTATAGAAAAGTCGGCCATCTTGTATGTGGCAACCTAGTTATGTGCAAAAGCGCACTTGCGGAATTTTGAATATCTCCTATTGATGCGAATGGTCGCCGAACACACTTCTGGATAAAGTGATTTAAAATTAAGTATTCACCACATCGGAGAAACCAGGGACAAAAGACGCTGCCAGGGACAATTAGCAAGGAGCGCCGGTCTTACGCGATGTCAGCAACCCGGCTACTAAGTGTTTCCCATGGTGCGTGGTCGTATCGGCGCTTCCTAGAGTTGTCGCGCTGCGTAAACAAGCAAGGGTACAACCGGTACAAAATTGAGATTATTTAATGTAATCAAAGCGCAACTTTAGTTTTACGACATGCAAACGAGCACTAGCAGTTTGTACACAGCGATGTAAAGAAGAGTACTGGAGTACTGGACGTCGTTTTCATCGGTGCATTCCTGCTATGGGGAAATTTCGCGCTTATGCGGTAAATGCTCACTGGCGTACCATGATCTTCATGCACTCATTCGGCTAGTACACGAAATATTTGGTAAAGAAGCAGCAGAAAAAAAAAAGCGAGCAACACGTATGAAAATCAACACCTACAGAACCGAAGCAGTCGTCCGGCGTTGCTGTGAACGGGGCGAAGCGATGGCATCGGCTGTCGGTCAGTGCGGGCTGTGCTCGCGGAGCTCCGTTGACTGACCCAATGTAGCTATGCCGAATGACATTCAGAAATTCGTGGAACAGCACATGGCGGCAGTCGAGTAGAATGACATTCGGTTAGAAGGCATTCGAAACGCCCGCGTAGCAGGGATATTACTTGTCTTGGATCGAAGTGCTTTTTGTAGTTCAGAATATATGTTCAGACGCGATAAAATTGTATTATTTAAGTATTTACCCGAAAACAAATTAACTTCCACGAGGAGCTGAAACATCCATCGCCAGTGCCATCATTTCCAAATGACACCTCTTTTTGCCGCGTGACAGCGCGCACCGAAAGTCTCACTCGTTCAATGAAAGTGCACTTCGTGAAAGTTTCACTGGGCTCGCCCGGTATACGACGTTCTCCCAGCTAGTGTTGCATTCAAGCGGGGCTCAGCCAAGATCCCTGCTCACCGGAGGAACTGCCTCAAGAACATGCACAGGAGTGCGGTAATTGTACGCTTCGGTGGGCCCTTCATCTTCGAAACGCTCTTCCACTCCAGTAAGGGACAATGCGCATTGGAATTTTCGGCTGCGCGCCGAAGCGTCGCTGACCTCGAAGAAAAGAAGACCGGGAAGCCATTCTGCTCCTTCACAGGCTCAATGTTTCGCCTGCCTCGCGCCGGGTATGCAAGAAATCGGAGCCATCGAAGGTGAAGGGCTGTCCGTTTTCGCATAAAACCCGTTCCATCCGATTCTTGTACCTCGAATAGGCTCCTTAAAAATTAATTTATGGTCGAAAATGCGCCCTCCAGAAAGCGTAGTTCCCCGGTGCTCAAAGCTATAGAACCTGACAGACAGTAACGCATGCGTGTATTTATTCCAGGGCAATGTTTTCAGCTGAGTGTTGTGGGGCTGTAAAATTGGTGAAGAATATGTATGTAGCCCCGTTAATACGACCCCCGTTAATGTGGACGACTCGAATTGTAGAGAATTTTTTCAACCCACTTAAGCCTCGCTAGTACGGAAACTCACTGTTCGGACAATGGACAGGGCGAAAATGCAGAGACCTCATCGGGGCCTATGTATTTTTGTCGCGTTAACACGGACCACAATGACAACAAAATCTCGACAGCTTTTCGAGCGCTTTCGTGCTTTAAAGTGCCAAGGTGCACAGCTGACGTGTCTTACAGTTTGCCGTATTGCATCAAATGATGTGAAGAAAACTGTGCAACTTGTGCTGTATTGCCAGCCGCATTAAACAGCTGTCAGCGACTGAGTGCAGACACGCACTCTCGGGGGCAGAAGTGCCCGGGATACGGGGGCACTCGCAAAAAAAAAAAGTATCGCTAGCGGCGATTGATTATTTATCGCCGTGTCTATTCGTGCTAGAAGAGGTGGTCGTCCGAAAATTTTCTCTGAGCGGTGTTCCAACCCTTCGGCTTGATACGCGAGGTAACGCTAAGGCAGCTCGCAGCAGCGACCTGTTGGTAAAATCCAAAAACAAATGCAGCTTGCCGGAGCCCTATCAGAGTGGCAGCATACGCTAGAAAGCGGGCCAGCTTGACGACTCATCCATATAAGCGACTGATCCATATAAGCGCTGCTGTTCGCCAATAAATGATCAGTTGTCAGCACCGCCCTGTGTTGTCGCCTGCCTCTGTGCCGTCCTGTTCTTGCTCCTCACGATGTCGTACCAACGAGCCTACAACCACGTCCTTCTACTCTAACCTTGGCGACTCCTGCGCTCTCGTCATGCCTTTCTCCTTCCACACTAACCCTCCTCCTTCCATGATAAACACCCTCGAGTTGGGTATTCCTCCGCTCTCAATATCAACCTTGCCTTCCATGGTAACCAACCTCCGGTTGCGCATCCCTCCGCTCTCGCCATAAACTATTATTTCCATGTTAACCCTTCTCCTCGTCCTTTCATGAAACCACCTTCCGGTTACGCCGACTACTACTACGACGCTAAATCCAGAACAGCTGTCGCTAGAACCTGTACGGGTAGTAGCACATTCTCTACTGGGGTCACATCCAGGGTCTACATGTCTCGTGAATTAGGTCCGCCTGGGCAACTGTCTTCAAGCAGGACATGAGCAGCTTTAATGTGCTAGCACTTACAGTGACCATTCCTCGCATTCAGCCGTTGTGTGTTTGTTTGAAGCCTGCTTTGTGGCAGGCTAGTCACCTGTCTACCATGTGTACGTGTGCGCGCGCATGTGGGCGTGTGTGTGCGCGCACGTGTGCGTACCTAGAAACCTGCCCATGGTGTCAGGCGGCAGCTCAATTAATCGCGAGAGGCTCCTCGGGAAGCGCAACCTGGGTCGCAACCCAAGCGACCCAAGTCCCACCGACGGCAGCATGTGCCATCGCAGGGCAGTGGCGCATCGCTTAACCGCTGCGCCAGGAGTGGTACGAGGACTACCAGGGGTCTATGAATGTAAAGGAGATAATTACCAATATGGACATTAACTCATTAGCGCTATACGAACAACTTACCATCCGCGGACATTGCACCTAAACACCGGAACCGAAGAGAAAACAATTGCTATCGCAACTAATTCGCACTTGACCTAACTACGCAAATAGACCATACCTTTTTTTTTTTTTTTGTTAAAGGGGCTCTGAAAGGGGCTCCAATAAAGTTCCGGTATGCTTATGATCAAGAATAGTCTTCTGGCGGGCTAGTTGGTGCTTTTCGTTCATGGTTAAACTGCGCGAAGAAAACACGGACAGAGACAGAAACACACGTACACACGCCGCTTCACAAATATCCTGCAGCAAGAATTTTTTCCATGTGCTTTGTAAAACTTAGTCGCCTGTAGCTAAAATGTGATTTTCAGGGCTTCGGGCATTTCCCCGTCCTCTCGTCACTTTTTTGCACTCTGTAAGGTCGGCGCTCCCCCACTGGCCCCACCGCCGGGGATGGAGCTTACTGACCCGCCGGAGCTACGCCGCTTATTGGCCGCGACCATGATAGCTGCCTGCCGTCTGAAAGAACCTAACCAATAGCCATATCTGAACTGGTGTACGCAGGAGCAATGCAACGGAGGGCCCGAGCAGGAACAAGTCACCAGAAAGGGCCCGCCAACTTTCGCGCGCACTTATGGGTTCTGTGCTGCGTGTAGAAGTGTATGATTTGGCTGAGTTGTTTATGACAACACAATGCAGTGATTGAACGAGTTGATGTGCTCTCCTCGGAAGGTATTTCAGAGCGCCTTTAAGGTTTTGGTTTCACACAACGACGCCGTTTAAATGACCGTGAAATGATGAAATGAGAAATAAAAAAATTACTGCTCGCAACCAATTAGGGAGACACCTCAGCTAATTACTTTATATTAATAAAGTTTATTCTCTCTCCCTCTCTCTCACCGCTAATTCTTAGCCGCCTCTCCACCTCTGACGTACAGCCGGAAATTCGCCCATGTATTAGATACTCTCTTCGTCCAAACTTTACGGCTATCACCCCTCCCCCTATCCCCCCCCCCCCCCTCCCCAGAGCGAAATTTTATTAGGAAAACCAAGCTGAACCCCATTCTCCCACGAACGAAGAAGTCCAATAAATAGATTGTTCAGATGTGACCGCCCCCTCCAAGAGTGGCTAACAAATCTGCCCCTGCGGTGACTCCGGTCATATTAGCGCACGTTTCCTCCGCGCAATGGTAACATTTTGGGAGCAGTGACCATTTCGGAATCACTGCAGCTGTCTCGTGCTGTCAGACTGGGCAATTTTATTTTTATTGGCGGGGCTAGAAAGGATATGAATCCTTACCCTTTATTCTTCTATTCCATTATCTAGCATTCATGCACGTGCTGCACCTGTAGTGATACTGAGAGAGAGCACCCCATGGATAATAGCCGCATATCGCGGGAAATGGCTGAATAAATCACGTTTTATTTTTCTTCAGGCTGCGCTTTATACTGGGGCCTCGGCCAGCCATGCCAGCAGCTCGTGCCATGACGTAAGCCAGCGCTCCCCATAAGTGGCACCACATCGTGACAAGTAAACGAACAGGGGCGTTTAAAGGGGTCCCATTGTGAAGCGAGCGGCGTGACTGGCATTGAAAACAGAGGAGGCGTTGCTCGGGCTCCCGACGAACACGGCCGGCTCGGGCGCCGCCGACACAGCGCAGATGCCGGCGGGCGCGCCGCGGAGCGCGCGAGTGCACTCTGCTCGCCTCGGCTGAAGCGGCCAGAGCTCGCGCGCGATGTTTGTTTACGATAACGCCAGCGGAAGTGGCTGGTGGAGAAAGAAACGCTGCTTCGGCCGCCTGGCCGCGCAGCGGCGACTACCTGCTGACAAGTGCCAATAAAGAGTTGCCGGCCAGCTTCCGCCGCAGCCGAGGGGGATATTTCGCGCGTTAAAGAGAGCCAGACTCGGCTAGAAAGCAAGTGATGTACTCCAGCGTGCAGACTCCTTCAGAGTTCGCGCGAATACGATCCACAGAGGAATTTGATGGGAACAGCACGCGACCATCTAAGGCGAAGCCGTAAGTCTCTGAAGTGGTATGGTAATGTTCCTGAAGCTAGGCATGGGTTTAAGGGGCCACCTTTAGCGTGCGCTGTCATCGCACAGCACACGGGCGCCTCTATTACAGTGCAACCGCCGCGGTAGAGATTTGATCCCTTGGGTTCAGCGGCCGAAAGCGTAAATACAATGAGCCACCTTGGCGGGAAATGTCTCTCAAGAGCAGGAGGAGAGAGAGAAAAAAAAAACAGAACTCGCCGGCCGTGCAGACATCATTCGGTCGGAGCATGCTTTTTCCCGTTTCACCGATTTCCCTTGTTTACAAAATTAGACACGATGCGTTAATTCATTACAGTATTCACGCGACAGTGTTAAATACGACGTATATTAGGATCTGAGAAGGTTCCACAAGAAAGAGCGCCGCCCTAGTATTTGTAATCAAGTACGACCAGAACAGACAGTTATTGTCCTGGTATCCACAGAACAGTAATCAGAATGCCCTCAGAACGTGGCCCGACAGTGAGAGAGAGCAAAGCGAAATCCGGCGCCACGCTGTGCACCTATGGAATCTGAAGAGCCACGGACGCGACATGACATATATCCATATCCTGCGCACGTAGAACAGCTGTACAAGCAGAAGGTTTTATAAACACACTCGTCTCTCCCGCACAATATCTTCGGCTCTCCAATGAATCGATAACATAACGGGTCGGCCTTCCAAGCTTTCTTTTCCACTGTCTGTTGTCCACAAGTTTCAGACGCCGCTTGTTACTTGGATTGAAAGCAAATATTTTCCGCCTAAATAGCACATCCAGGCTCCAAGGAAAGCGTTTGTTAGCCATTAAATTCAATTAGTCTTCCAATGCAATACAGTAACGGAAATTTTTGACAGCCATGTACGAAATTTCATACAATGTGCCACAATGATCGAACGCTAACATCGAAATACCAGGGTCTGACAAATAAACGCCTAAGTAAGCATAGTATCAGTTTCTGTTTGAAAGAAGTGCACGACGCTAGAAATTCAAACAAAAAGATATTACTGACGGAGAAATCTGTCTGCAAAAAAGTGGCGGCAGTCATGCTACAAAGCTCAGTTTTTTGGAAATATTTACTGTAGCTGTACAAGACCACTGAGTCCCGTTCAAGCGTGGAGGTGGCAGCCGTCGGAAGTGTGGGTCCATGTTGCCGGAGACTTCAGTGGGATCAACGACGCAGGCCTACTGCGTCCCTTTCGAGTTCGGAAGTGGCAGCAGATGGATTGAGGGTCCCTGCTGCCGAGGCTTCCTTGGATGGGCTGCATAAGCCTACGGTGTTTTGGGACGCCGTCGACGGAACCTGGCTACGGTTTTCCTGCTGCAGCTGCCCAGTTCTTGGGGGCGGCTGGTAGGAGTTTATCAGCGTCTACCGTGTTCAACTCCGCTCCTCACCTCCTGGTTCTCTACGACCGCTTCCCTGGACGCAACGCCAGCGACGAATCGCAAGCCATCAACCCGCGTCTGTGCTGCCTGCAAGGCATTCCCGCTCCACCTGGGAGGCTTTGTAGCCAGTTTATGCACTGTTTATTGGCCATTGTTATGCATTGTTTATCGGCCACCTGCCACCTAGGTCATGTGACCTTTATTTATTTACCGTGCCCATGAACAGCAAATGCCTTGGTTATGGTACACAACATAAAATACACTCATTTCAACTACAAAGAGAACGTGAATTCACCTAGAATGGATGCAGAAATGCCAAGAACATTACCATTATTTCGTTTAGCTAAACTGTTAAACAACAACTGTGCTGTTATGACCGGGTTAGTCCAGCAAAGTGTTTTGAACGAAAAAACTTTAGGGTACCGAAGCCTTTTTGTTGGTGCATTGAAACATATTGACTCCAAGATGTGAGAGCAATATATTAGGGCGTGTATACGCTTATAAAAGAATATTAGGTCTCGTTTCTCTCTCCCAGCTGAAAAATCTTTGAGGTTACACTTTTTAAGCATTCTTGTATACTCGTAATAAAAACGCCGGCCGAGGTGTCTCTCGTAGTACATGCCTACGAAACAACGTTGAACATTTTCAACTATATTATATTTTCAATTATTTATATTAGGTTTGGTTTGGTTTATTGGGGTTCAACGTCCCAAAGCGACTCGGGCTATGAGAGACGCCGTAGTGAAGGGCTCCGGAAATTTCGACCACCTGGGGTTCTTTAACGTGCACTGACATCGCACAGCACACGGGCCTCTAGAATTTCGCCTTCATCGAAATTCAGCCGCCGCGGCCGGGATCGAACCCGCGTCTTTCGGATCAGCAGCCGAGCGCTGTAACCACTGAGCCACCGCGGCGGGGCAATTATTTATATTATATGTCATCAGTAGTGACGTATAATGCTTTCGCATTAAAAAAATAAGCTTTGATTAAAATAAAGGGCGGGGAACAAAAACACTGGCATACGTATGTATTTCATCCGTGATGTATAGCATTGACAAGTGCTAAAATCTTTAATGCGGTTATTGGACCATGTTGAAGCATTAAGATCTAGCGCTCAAAACAGTCGACATATAAAAAAAGTCCATAAAATGACTTCTCGGAAAGTGAAAAGTCAATCTGTCGCTTTTTTTTTTTTTTTTTTAAAGCATACGGCACCATTCCTTATCCCACATACCCTCCTCACGTCCTCCCGCTCACGGAAATGGCACTTCGCTGCAAGCCTTGTGAGCTTGTGGCAGAGCAAACTTTACGTCCGTAAATGCTGTGCTTTATTTACTGAGCAAAGCAGGGACCAAATTTTGGTAATTTGGTCGCCGAAATGCAGCTTTCTGGTAGTATCGCCATTTGTGATTTACGTTTCACTTGTTTGCAGCGGTTTTCCTACTCGACGTTGCACCTCTGTTGATTCCTTCCCATCTCCGAATCCTGCGCCCTACTTGACATCATCTTTGTTTGCTCTCTGCTTATTTCGGATTGGTGCACCTGTGACTGGATGCAGTTTCATCCTGAGACGAACTCAACTTATCGCATTTTTTCTCAGCCGCCGCGCTTCAAGCCGGAAAAGGAGACTGCGCCAGGTGTTGTTGGACTTAGTAAACACTGCGGGGAGCGATATCTTTACGAACTGAGACGATCAAAAAGGCAAAGAAGGCACTCAATCCACGGAAGTTCCAAGAGACGTCTACAGGCATTCCAGCGAGAAAAAGTGCTCTTAATTTGAAAGCCAACCATGAACAAGAGAAAGAAGTTGCTTTGCCACGGAGGAGCCAGAGGAGAAAGTTTGATCAAAAATGCCGAAATGTGCACACGAAAGAACCTATACATACAACCAGTAAGCAAAACGAAACCCATCTGAAGTAACGCAGGTTATGTTTCCTTTCACTATTGTTTCTTGCAGCAGGAACGGCATTCTATCGCATTTGTACGTGAGCGTATCGGGCAACTATGTTGTATTGACTCCTAAAAAAAAAATCCCTAGTAATTCGCCCGCAGATATGTCAAGAGTTCCATGGTGTTCGGAATAATGATAAGCACTACTTTTTGTATTGCATTCCCAAGGTTTGCTTTAAATCGAGAGCTGTTCACCATTTCTTAGGATAGTTCACTAACGACAGCTTAAGAGACAGGAATGAGTCATGAAGTTGCTTACGTGCGCGCGTATGTAACAACGTCCCTAATTTCTTTCACCAGCTTTAGCTTTATTACTAGCTCATTCATTTAATTTCCTGCTGTATACTTTCATATTTCAGCTCAAGGTTATGGGACCTGGATGGCGTCACACGCTTGACTAGCTTCATGAGTAAGGATCTCTGATACTGATCTCGAGGAAGAAGGTTCACAAACTGCAGCGAATTAATATAAAAACGAAATAGAGAATAACTGCAAGCAAGCGCACACGCAAAAACCCATGCGCGCGAGACTGTAAATGGGGTCTACATTGCTTCGCTCCCTCCTTCCCTCCCTCCTTTCCACATCCTCTTCCACCACGCACGGACGCACGCAGACACGCTGGCACACGCACGCGCGCCTGCTTCATCCTAAGCATGTCGGCACTTTCACACGCCTTCCCAGAACGTGACTTTGTCCTCAGACGGGGAAGTGAATCGCCAAGCACTAAAAAAAAGCAGCAGCACAGTCCGTAAGACCAAAATAACTGTCCTTCCCCCCCGTGCCGACGGCAAGCGAAGTCATTTAGCACCCGCTGCTAGACGAAAACCTCGAAAATCTATTTTCCGCCCCGCCACCCCCGTGCTTTATGGCCCACAACCCTTCTGCTAGCAACGCACGCCTAAGTACTGCCTTTGCGTCAAACCGCGCTCTTCACATGCTTTCAGTGCGCAAAACGACGTGATCCATTGTTCGCGAGCGAGAGACACGGATATAGCGGCAATAAGCCGAACAGAACCTGGCGAAGGCGCTCCGCTAGATCACCGCGTTGAGCGAGGTAGTTAAGATCCACTCGCCGACCCCAAATTCACGTTGTCGACGGGTACAGCCATAGCGAGCGAATAGTACTTTTGACGCCACATGATCCTACAACGATAGAACTAAGAAAATACAACATTCAGAGAACGTGTGATGCGGCCGACTTCGTCGCTACGGTGTCATGCCGTTGTAGGCACTTTACGTTCAGTGTTTTCATGGTCAGCTGCCGTCGAATAGCAGCCGCCGTAAAGAGCAAGGAAGACAAAACGCACGAGGCGTTTACGGAAGCACTAAACCACACCTGGAAAAAAGTCCGCAAGTAAACTTGACCGACGAAAAATCCTGATATTTTGCGGAGAATAGATTATCTCCTTAGGTGGAAAATAGGGTCGTCGTTGAAAACATACGTGAGAACTGGTAAATAATTAGTTTACCTTTCTAAGGTAGAAAGTAGCATAAAAAAAAGTTGGACAATAGTGACGACGAACACTTCCAGGCACCTTTATCCTAGCAGGCAAACAATCTAATGAATGAAGTTGTGCGTACAGTCGCAATTAAGAGAAGAGAACTTCGCAGCTCCTGCGAGCTTCACTGTTCCAATTTCTTTTCATCGCACTTTTAGCTGGGTGGTAAAAAAAAAAAAAAGCCGTTACCAGCAAGCTACCAGCAAAGTAGAAGCGCGATGAAAAGAAATGCGAATAGCGGAGCGCGTAGGCTCCACTCTGTTCGCGTTTCTTTTAATTACCCTTGCACAGTACGAACACATGTGACGAAACCTGACTATAGCCAATTTGACCCACCCGTTAGGTTAAGGAAGAGCTTCTTGTTATCACTTACCCAAGAAAAAGATGCTGGCGACTCGGCGGCACACCGTCCGGCGACTGTCACTAACTCGCCATTGACGAGAGATTAAAAGCTTTCGGAGTTACATTAACATGCCCGCCACTTCCGACGCTCGTTTTTACTTGCAACTCTAATACTTTTGAAACCTGACAAACGTGGGCTCAGCCTAAGCCTCGAACCGCACAAGAGTGAGAATGTAAAAAAGGGGCATTGGGCTTATAAATAACGGGGATAAACTATTTTGTTGGCAGGAGTTTGAGCGTAAAAAAAAAAAAAGAAAAGGGGGGGGGGGTGGAGGTGGAAGACACTAGGGAAAAAAATTCTAGACGCGGTCAACAGCAGCGAACATGGCCTGATAACCGTTTCAGCCGGATTCTTTTGAGCAGTGCGAACAGCGAGCTGCGCGTTGTAGTGGACGGAGGTCGACGCCGAAATGGGCCACTGTCGTACGCTCGCATTCAAGAAATAAGCGTGCGCTAGAGAGCAGCGAAGGCTAAACGGGCCACGGAGGTAAAAAAGAAACTGGGCAGAAAGAGACGAAAGATCGGCAGGTCTACATTCTTCTCTAGGAAGCTCGAAACAAAACCAAAAAAGACGGAAAATTGTGTGTGGGGGGAGACAGGTCGTGCACAAGCATTCGCTACTCGCACACAGCTGAGGAAACCGAAGAACGGAGAGAGGGCCGAGCTCGGAAGCCCAGCTGCGAATCACGTGTGCGCGCTCTTCTCACGGAACGCGCCGGCGACCGCATTTCTGAGCGGGACGCCCGGCGACGACGTCTTTAGCAAGTCGGCCGGCTCTTTTGTTGCTCGCTGGAAAGTTCCTGCAGCGGCCGCCTTCCGGGATTTTCCAGCCCCGTGAACCTGCGCTGGTGCCTCGAACCGACGCCGCCTCAGTCAGCCGGCAGGAAGGGAAGGGACGGAACAGGCGGAAGGAAGCGTAGACGAAAAAGCACGAGCGGAGGCTCCAGCGGGAAATACACAGATGGAATGAGACGCCGCGGTGCGAAGTTTACACAGAGAGCGGCTCCTTGCGAGCGTGCCATTGCTGTGACAGACACCAAACTCGGGAGAGGGTGAGGAGCATAAATAAGCGGTGTGAGAACGGCAGTTTCTTTCTTTTTGCTTTATCTCAACTTGGAAAAATTTCTGCGGACATGGAGCCTCGCAGCCGCCGATTGTTTTGCACCTGCAAGTTCAATTCTGAGGCAGTTTCTCCTGTTTTTGCTTGCAGTGACAAGCGCTTTACACTAACCTCTTTGGGCGGAACGGCCGGGTGTGAGCGCACTAAAAAGCATAGGGGCCGTTGTTTTTGGTGAACAGCGAACAAATCGCACAAAGCATTAAAATGAATTAAGAACGCGCAGTACAGAATCTCCATTCGAAATGACGTACTTTAGCTGTCGACGTCGCTAAAGGCACATAGTTCACAACGCATAGCATGATAAACCAGAGGGATTTGCTAATCTACCATAAAAGGTTTGCTAGCATTTCTCACTCGTTTGAAACTAGCGCTCAAGTTACTACACGCGTTCTCATTCACTTCGCACACAGTAATGGACCGCGCTTCCCCATAGAGGGTGCGCCGGGTGTACGAGCCACATCGCCATAAGTTCGTGTTTGTGCAAGCAGCCCGCATCTATAGCGGCGACGTTTTCTGACCTTCCGAGCTGCGGCAGCGTCCACATTAGTGAAAAAGATCCGTTCAAAGTAGGCTGCCAGCTTATCAGTCACAAACCATTAATTTGGGCCGCAGGCAAACTCCGGCGGCCAAAAATTCAGCGCTCTGCTCACTGCCGCGCACTCAGTGCGACCGCAACTTGATTGCCGGCCCTGATTAGAGCGCCTGGGTATGCAAGTGGGAGGGTCGTAGTCTTACTTGCATGTTGCCCCATAATTACAAGTTTCGGCGGCCGACAGCATATACACTGCGCTTCGGTGATATGGTTCAATGGTCTCGGGCAATAAAGAGGCGCCGACCATACGAGGCGCAGGGCGTTCGCGAGAGATTGTCGGATCAGCATACTGCACCCGGAGGACTCGGCGTTAGAGAGCTAACGCTGACTGAACACGCCGCTGATCGCACTGTATACGAACGCAGCAACGCCTCCTGCAGCCCCTGGTTAATGCGCTGCAGAATAGCGTCTGAATCGTGAACTGTTGGGCCAGTGGGCCAGTTAGTTACAGCTGATAGACATTTATTACTGTGGCCGTTTAAAAGAAGAACTAGAAATAACGTCGCATAGCCCGCACTAGCTCACACATTTGTTAGGTTGAGCTGCCTAAAAGCAAATAAAAAATGTTCCGCCCGCGCCGCCGTACGCACAACCGGCTTAGCTTACAGACATAAGTGGGCTGCAGACTGAACTGACGGAAATACGACGACGGACAAGAAAACGGAACAAGGGAGCAGTCTGGTCGTGCATGGAAAAGATTGCAGACGCTGCTCGCCTTCGTTTCGCTGTGCTGGCGTTATCGGTTGAGGAGAGTCAAGATATGAGAGCGAGCTGTTCTTAATCAAGAAGGATAAGAATTCCCTGCATAAGTAACCCTTCAGCGATTAGCAGCGAGAATCACAGCTTGATGTATCAAGTTTTCGCTGTTTAATCTTTTTTTTTTCGTTTGTTGCAACTATGCATGGCGCGTGCCCATGCGCAAGAACATGCTTTAGTGGAATTATGTAAAAATAAATCGGCTGCAAGTCCAGCAGTGGTGTGTGTGGGCCTTATTTTTCTTGTCCTGCGTCGCATTTCTGTTGGTTCGATCTGTAAGAGTAGCGTCCACCGGAGCGCTTATAGCGTCTAACGCAGCGCTTATTGCATCTATACCACAGGGTGCTCGTGGAATAACAGTGCTTGTCGTATAAATGTCACGTGCCGACTTTGCAATCATTCGCGACAGTTGCGCTGTAACTGATGCAAGACACGTGAATTGCAATTCTAAAATAGAAGAGCGAATGAGTTGATAGATGTTCTTACAGGGTGCCGTATTCAATTAGCCCAGCAGTACGGTGAAAGCTTTGAGCGTCGGCTGACTACAGTAAGTATTAGCGGAACACACTTAATGCTCACCTCTCCGACGCACGCTGACTATACATGCGTGCGCAGAACGTATGATACTCTACAGTTACTTACGTCGATCTCTTCCACAAGGTCCCTCTCACGCAATCGACGTCCCACACGCTTTGGTCAACAAGACAGTTGCTTTCATTGTCTAAAACGCCGAGAGCGCGACGGCCCCCGAGACCACGCGCACAAGGTGGCCTGAAAACTTCTGAGAAATGTTTCAGGCAAAATTGTGCAAGAAAATCCAGTGTATCGACATTCACCTTACTATTCTAAAGGGTTCTTTTAGGGCGTAAAAGACTGCACTGCACAGGTTCGTTCAAGCCGCCACACCGGCCAAGAGGAAGCCAAGGACCGATCGTCGCTAATAACTAACCGAAACCAAGGTTTTCTGCAATAAAATGCGCAGTATTGTATGGAAGGAATCGAGGTCCGCACAAAGCCGCTCTTGTAGAATTGCCGTTGGCGGTTTGCTGGCGCCGTCTTCGTTGGCTAGCGTCACCAAGCCATCCACTCGCTGGCTTTGGCTTTTGGCAAGTGCTCTTACGTTAGAATTACGTGGTTACGCCTTCACATATATTTCATTGGATGGCCTACATAGAAAGCCATCTGCAGGCTGTCTCTGCATTGCCTATGGCCTATATATATATATATATACAGAATTTGTTGCAAGGAAGAGGCAATGCGGGGCAAAGAACATGGACGACTGAACAATGACAAACACAGGCGCTGGCTCTTCAGTGGTCCGTGCTCTTCGCGCTGCTTTGCTCTCTTCCTAATGAACCAACTAGCCCAAACTGCCACTATTCATTTTTTTTTCTTTTTTTTGCAAAGGCCGTTTTGACAGTGCTAGTGCGCGAGCGGCGCCTTCGCACTTCTCCAATAGAGCGCCCGGCACCGGAGGTGACGGGCGGCTACGCCACACCAGATGACAACGGTCAAAAGCGAGGCGTTCGGGCACGCCGCACGATGTGCTCGGGCACTGCGCGCAACGCCGGCTTCTGAGAAGCACGGCCGGCCCAGTGGCCAGCCCATCACGTGAGCGGGGCGATTGCAACGCGAGCCCCCAGACGATAAGAAGGGTTCCTCAATGCGCGGCAGCGCGCATGGCCGCGTTTTTATCGGTGCCCTCCCAGAAGCGCTGCCAAACTTTTTTTGCTGCTCCAAGGCCGGCGTGCATTTACAAACAGAGTGCACGCAACGCAGCTCGCTTTCCCCGAGGGTGTACACCAGCGCACGAAGATGGGAAGCCTCCAGACTGCATGCAAGGCAAGAACCATCGGACCCATTGTTCGTCTCTGTACGGGCGTTAAAAGAGATTTACGAGAATCGGCGTCAGCGATCTGATTCATGCCAAAGCGGAGGAGCGATTTCGCGCTCGCGAAGCGCGTACGCAGCACTTCACATGGCGAAAAATCGTAGGTCGTTAAAGAAGGGAAAAATAAATAAATAAAAGAAGCTGGGGGTCGCAAGAGACCTGAGCGAACTAGCATCGAGGTTGTGTGGAACACAGTCTCTCGGCAAAGAATTCTGTGACGCGCTGCCCTCCAACCAGACCGTGGCTCTCGGAGAGCCCTGGGTCGTCAGCGAACTGCATCACATCAGCCTTCGCGCGTCAGATTAATCCCTGTAGGAGGCATCAGTCCGTTTTGGTGAGGATTACAGCTCCTTCAAAGTCAGTCAAGTTATTTAAATGGATTATAGAGCACGACGTGACAGTATATCCGGAGTAGGGACCTCAAGCTGCTTTCAGTAACACTTCGTATAGCCCACGCTAGAACAGCCGACACGTTAGTTAGACAACATTTAGAGATGTACCAATTGTCGCTTAGTCAATAAATTTCGCGAGCGCTAATTTATTTCATTAAATTGGTTGACTCAGAAGGAAAGGTAATCCGCAACCAAACGGACTCAGGTCAACTCACAAGTGCGCTAATTGATTACCCAAATTTGAAGCAAAATTTTGTATCAGCTCCGTGGGCGAGAGCCTTGCTGGAACTCGGCAAGTCTCGTCATTTATTATGCTGCTGTCATTTCTTACGCCGAAGAAAGTAAGTGGGCGCACCCACTCACTTGGTTTCTAGTGGCTTGCCCACGTGAAAGCGCGACAGAATGTTCGCGGCCTCCGCAAGCCAGCTTTTACACGACGCGCATGAGGCGACTTCGTTCCGTGAATGCAAACTCGGGTCTCCGGGGCTACATCGATGCTCAGCTTGACTAGCAATGCGTTCGCGCACGATGACGGCAGCAGGTATACTACGCCAATCTCTCGCATCCAACCCCCTTTTCACGCACGGAACACGAATAACGCAGTCAGCATCTCAGGAAGAAGGGACAGGGCTTCGAGTGAGTGGCTCCCAACTTTAGCTGCTTTACTTTCCCGTTCACTCTCACACGCACAAAAATAGTTCTTCCAGAAGCGATGTTCTTCATCGCCAAACTTCAATGTGCAAAGTTTTGGGCGCCACTGTGTCAGGAGCAAGATTTTTAGTGAATGCGCCGTGGCCTAGCTCACTTGTCTAGTACAGCCACTGGATAAGTTTTCGGAGCACTGCGATCCTCCTCTCCCTATCACAGGATTTGTATGCTTCATGGCTGGCCCTGACAGATGGTCCTAGCACTACAGTCACATCCGTCGTTCCCTGTGTATCCTTGGCCTTCGCATCGTCGTTATCATAAGTGACAAACGAAGCTTCTGCGCAGTTGTCACAGCTAACTTCAGAGATAGTGTAAACGGACGCTGAGAACAAACGGGAAGCAACAGTTTTTTTTTTTTTTAACTCGTTGAAGCAAAACCCCGCGCATGTACGCGGGCCCTAGAGGAAAACTCAGGGACTTTGAAAGCCTGCCGTTGTATGGGAAGTCTTTGCAAATCATGGTGTTAATTGTTTTGGCAACGTTGGGCCGCGGCAGCCATATTCCTTCTAAGCCAGGCGGCGCGGGGAAAATGAACGCGGTACTCTGAAAGCTTATTCAGTGATTATTGTCTACACCGCGCGGCCGGCACAGTGGGGATTAAAGAAAGGGATACCATGCAGCAGCGTCGAGGTACAGTGGTGATCACCGTTACCGTGAACACGGGTGCGTGCTTTTGTCGTCTTTTGTAGTACAGCGTCATCTGCTACGTGTTTTTTTTTTTTTATACCTGCGAAGGCCTCTCGAGTTTCACGATGTAGAATTGCGATAGCGTTGAAAGAAACGCGCGATCACTACTGCACAGCGCATGCGCCGCGCAGCTCACCTGTCTGCGAGATTGCACTTGCGCACAAGCACTGCCTCTGCTGCCTACCATGGCTTTCTCCCCATAGCCCAGAGGAGCACCGATCGTGCGCCAGCGTCACAGGCTGCATCGTGCAAAAAGACTCGGTATATTTTCGTAATTACGCAAAGCCAACTCCTCATGGTTTACCAGTTTTTCTCCACAGACCAGTCTCAGAATAGCAATTTTTCTTTCGTGTTTTGTCAGCTCCGCAAAGTCGCGTGTAAGCTGCGCTGTATTAGGACCCTTTTCCCTTTGTATGTTAGTAAGCAAACAATGGGTTACCCAAAGGAACATCTTCCTTTTGCTTTTCTTCGGCCCTTTGGAAAAAGAAGATACGCTGCATATTAAAATTCGCCTTTAAATCGGCATTGCGTGGTTCCTCACGTGATCAAGAATGCAGTGTTTTTCAATTATAGCTTTGTCTTGACTTTTCACATCTCTTCAACGAAACTGTTGTATTGAAATATATCTGGACAAAAGATTTTTGTACACCATATCCTCCTATTCGTGATCTTCGCACTCGTGATCGCTTTATATTGCCTAGGGTGCGTACTAGATATGGCAAGCGCCTTCGCAAGTATTGTGCCACTAGTTCTTGACCAAACACTTAAATAAGTATTTTCCCTTCAGACCAGAAATGAAATGAAAGCGTTCTTGTTAAGCTAAGCTGTTAATTTTCGTATTTTGTTACAAAGCTTGTATTTTTTTTTTAACGAAGCGGCACTTTTTTCTTTCTTGACCGTTTCTGTTGCGGCGTCTGGTATTATTATTATTATTATTATTATTATTATTATTATTATTATTATTATTATTATTATTATTATTATTATTATTATTATTATTATTATTATTATTATTATTATTATTATTATTATTATTATTATTATTATTATTGCGTATTTTCCTTCTATATTTGAACTCACTGAAAACACTCACACACAGGATAGGGCACCTAGCTGTCAGTTTCACGCTGTGAGCAGATATAGTGATGCTCGCGGCATGCGGGGCAGTCAGCTTTCGTGATCGACAGCGTCTTCCAGACAAGCTTTTTCACCAAACAAACACGCCATGATGGTGAGCCCGCCGCAGTGTATTCTATACCGTAAACAGTTTGCCACATCGTCTAAATTAGCGCCACTGCACCCGTCGAATGGGCGAAGTGGCACTGCAGTGAACTTTCACTCCTATTTCGCCCCCTTTGTTATCTTCCCCATGTGCAGGGTATAGCCAACCGGGCGCATTGCCTGGCTAACATCCCTGCATTCGCTTTATTCTCCCTCTCTTCCGGTAAACAATGATATGCATCTGGAGGTGCCTTCGTAGATGTGAACTGCTTTGAAAATCAGAGTTCGCAACGATTTGTGACAAAAAAAAAAAATAACAGGAAAGCGAACAGTCGGGACTCGCGTTTTTCTATCAAAATTCTTTATTTAGCTTCCAACGTTCTTTGGGTTTGGTTTCTAGGACACCACCTGAACGCTCGTCCGGCTTTTAAGGGCGCGCACGTACAATCTTTGCCAAAAGTAACCAGGCTGCACGGTTTACTTCGCAGTCGTATAGTAAAGCTATTATGCCAGCCCTCAAGCTCTAAATCTCTGTATTGTAAGGAGAACCCCTTTCCTTACTTTCAAAGAAGTTTTTGGTCTTTAGGAAAGATGTGAGGGGTCTACTATACGAATGAGAAGCAAACCATGCAGCCTGGTTACTTTTGACAAGGACTGTACAATCATGGCCAACATTTCACGGGACACGGTTGCGCGCGAGAAAAATAAAAATCGCTGCTCTGCCTCGCTGCCCAGCCAGTACGCTGCGGCGATATGAAAACTCTCGTGTCGCCTCCCCGAAACAAACTGTAAAAGTTATAAATTGGGGTGTAACGGCCCGAAGCGACACATACACTATGAGGAACACCGTAGTAGATGGCTCCGGATTAATTCAGACCATCCTTAACGTGCACTGACTTCGCACTGCACACGGACGTTTTTGTATTTCACCTCCACCGAAACAAGGCCACCGCGGCCGTGATCGAACCTGCAACTTTGGGATCAGCAGCCAAACGACCTCACCACTGAGCCACTGAGGTGGGTAACCTACCTGAAACAGGGAGACATGGCGTGTGCATGGGCGAGAGTGTGTCTGACGCGATCGCGCGTAAGCGCACGTCGACTCCTGCCTGGACAGAAACGAGTGCACTCAGAAGAGCGAAGCAAACTCCGTGCATAAACGGTTCCCGCCTTCGTAACCTCTGTCACCTCGTGCAAGACGCATTCGCGGGGGATGCACTTAACCGGGCTTCGCATGATCCGCTTCGACGCTCATTGGCCGTCCGCCTCACTCGCGCGCTGCCAAAGAATGCGCATGGGGACAAGGTTCTGCAGTCTTTTAGAACGGTGCTTCCCTGCCTCGCGCATGGCAAATGGGGGCTCACAGAGTGCATGGCGGCGCAGGAGCCCTCTCCCATCCGTCAGGAGGAAACGCGAGAGTGTTTTTCTCCCGACACTTGTCTGCGCGCCGTCGATGCGTGACCGCGGATTAATGCCGCGGCAGATCGCAGAGGTCATGGTCTACCTTTCACCTTTCGCCGGCCTCCGCAGGCAGGCGGCGGAACCTCTCCGAGTAGGCAGGAGGCCTGCTCGCTGCGTGCCCCGCCACTGACGCGCGGAGGACTTCAATCGGCAGAGCGTGCGAAGCATCACGATCGCATCGCCGAACACGCTGTTTGGCGATACCGATACGGGCGCTGAGCTCCCCTGTCTCTAGCGCCTTACAGCACCGAATGCCCGAAGGCATATCCGTAAGATAGGCGCTGAATCGGGCTCGCTGGTATATCTCAATGAAGGGGGAACCAGAGCGGGAAGTGGGGACCCTTGTACGTTGAATATTAAAACGCTGTTGCTTTAGCTAATTCCCCCTCATTTTCTTTCCTAATCAATTTTTTCTCATTACTCTCGCATCGCGCAGCGTTTATTCGCCTGTAACGTTCCTGTCGCGACGAATTCACCCAGCTCCCAGATAGAACGACGCTTCCTCGTACGCCGAACGAAGCGGAGACGAAGACCTTAGTTTTCAATCTTCTTTACCTGTTCTTTCAATTAGCTTTCTCTTTTTTTTTTTTTTGCGCCAGGGTCCGCTCAGAAAATGTGCGCTCTTTCCTTTCGCCGTCATAACACAGGGCGCCGCCGAAGTGCCCGACGAGGCAGCCCTCAGAGGCCGGTGGCAGCAGGAAACGGCCGCCGTGGGAAAGCGGCTCCGTAACGGAAAGCTCGCACACGGGCAACGTGATGCAGCTCCCCCACCGCCGCCTCGGCTGTCGCTGCTGCCGGGACGGCAATCGGCGGAGCGCGGCGCTGGACGACTGCGGAGCGACGCTGCCTCCGCTGGGAGCGGCACAGTCACGGACTTTTTGTGAGAGCGGCGGTTAAGCGAGCGAGGCAGAATGACGAGGCTGATATTGCGAGAGGGATGCGGGACAGCCGACGAATAGCCACCGGAAAATATCCACCCTCCGAGCGATACGCACCTTTGGGGTATATTTGGGGAAATGCAACTGCCATCAGCGCTGACATTCTCACATCAGTTGGAATAACAGCAACGCCATCTTGCGAGACTGAGAAAAACCTATTGACTACGCCAAAAGATGGGGGGGGGACACGCAGCGTACAACAGATGTTCTCGTCACCTCGCTCCTTGAAAAAAGTGCACTCTCCATAAGGAAATAATTTACGACGCCGTATACGTAGATTGCTCCCTCGACTACGATGGTTTAGAACAGGCTTCTGTAATAGCCATGTATAAAAAGGTTGAGCGCACCGTTAATCAAAAACAATGTTTTTGCACTGCTCATCGGCATTTTTCTACAGCCTATGGCTTTCTTTAGAACTGCAGAACTGAGTACTGTACTTCTGAAAACCGGAGTTCAGGATGCATGTCATGCATCGTTCATAGTTGCATCTTATAGTTCATCGATCCCTGTTACGCCTTCCGGTCTGGTGCGCAGGCAGTGCTTTCAGAAATTGAAAACCCTCATGGTCGATGAAGACACAGCTCTCCTGATGAGAGCTATGCGATTTAGTTCTTTCTCAAGAAGTGACTTTCCTATCAGGCATGCTCTTTAGAAACCACGATCAAGAACAGCGGCCCAACGTCGCAATATCGGCAGCTGTTTAAAAGGGCCGAGAGAGGAAGACGGACGAGTCATGCTGCGGAAGATGAAGCTCCTCAGCCCAAATGCCGTGTCAGTGCAAATAAATTCGACTGAAATCCTTGATTTCATCCAAAGACATGGCAAATGGGCCGCTCGTCAGCTGAGAACCATTACGCTAGGCATCACCAGCGCTTGTAAAGTTTCCAAGAGGGCAAGTTTGCTGTTTGCAAATAAAGTGTAAGTGGTGAGAAGACATTTCTACAGCTGTGGCCACAACACCCAGTGCCAATCCAAGACGTGGCTGAAAAAATCAGGCGTCGCTAGGAAAGAAATTTCATCGTCAATGATCAGCTGGCACAGGAACGTTTGCCAATCTTCAGGTTCATCGCGGTATTTATCCGCCGCGTGAATAGACGGACTGTCAACGAACATGCATGCCAAAAGGTCTTGAAAAAGGCGACGAGAGTTCACGTGATAACATACCCGCTGTCACACATGGCTGGATGTCACTTCATTGCCGAATTTGAAGTCGGTTTGGCCACTATACGCTAGCCTACTGCCCGCCCCAGAGCTTTGCATAGTTCTCCTGGAAAATGGAAATACGAGATGACCCTACTACACCAACTGGAAAGCAAGTGTCACTCATCAATCCTGGCGGTTTAAAGCAGCGTTTCCATTACTGCATTCCCTGCTCCACCACCCAAGCACGACCGGAGACCGCGAAAGGGATTTCGCTGCCTCGCGCTGTTGTGCACTCGGCACCGGTCTTTCTTAGATGTAGCCAGCCCGCTCTATGGCTGGCCGCACGCGTTTCCCAACGAAGGAAACGGTGCCCGACTGCACTCGGACAGGAAGTGCGGCTAGATATACAAGCGAAGAGCGCGCCTCTGTAAGCCGAGGCGGCCCGAGATAGGCGCAGCGCCTCCACAGCACTCTCGGCCAACAGAGGCCGCGGGCGCGGCTGCCGCACCACTCGTGCGCGGCGGTGCATTGCCCCGCTATGCCACCACCACTCTTGTCGGACTTTCAAGATTCCGTGAGGTGTCCCGAACACGGCGCTGGTCAGCCAGCTAGGGTCTCTACGGACACCCGCGCGCTCCCTCCCCCTTACTGCTGCATGCAGTGACACGTTGTTTGCTTTAAATATCACTCACACAATACGGCTCGAAACAATTCCCGTCGGCTCGCTGCTGCAGTTGGCAGGACCACAAAGCAGCGCCCGCGGAGACGCTTTACAACTCTTCGTCCGCGCGCACAACCACCCCGGTGGAAATAGATTTTATGGCTTATGGGGTTTAACGTCCCAAAGCGACTCGGGCTATGAGGGACGCCGCAGTGGAGGGCTCCGGAAATTTCGACCACCTGTGGTTCTTTAACGTGCACAAACATCGCACAGTACACGGGTCTCTAGCATTTCGCCTCCATCAAAATGCGACTGCTGTGGCCGGGACAGAAACCACATCTTTCGGGTCATCAACCGAGCACCGTAACCGCTGAGCCACTGAGGCGGCTAGATGGAAATGCGAGAAAGCTGGATTCACAAGAGCGGACGAGACCACGGCTGGTTGCATCCAGGAGCCCTTCCGGACGTCGAGAATCCGCACCAGCAGGCCAACGCAGCGAATGATTCGCGTGTTCTCTCCACATAAGCACGTTTGCGCCCGTTGCGCGTCCCGGAGCTGCTAGCACTGCTTCATTTCTGCCAGATGCAAATGTGGCAGACGGAGATTGTCTGTAGTTTTTCTATAGATGGAAATCGTCTAGATGGAGACTGACTAAACGATCTTTGTTCGCTGCTCACCTAGTGGACCGAACTGGGAGCCGATAGACTCGTCGACGGCCGCTCACATAGCTTCCTGGCCATACGAGATGCGAAGCCACTAATAGGCCCTATGCATTGAAATCCGGCAGCTTGACTGGACCAAAACTAGCGCGTTAGTAGACTGTGACGCCACTTGCGGCGTTCAGACGAACTGCTAAGCGCTGCTTGAAACAGAAGTGACGCTCGTGTCACGTGATACGCGGTCGGCGCGGCATAGTCATCAGCGCCGTCATGTGAATACATCTTTAACGAACACAAACTTAATTGTAGTAAGCGCCGCATTTGTTACAACAGTAAGCGAAGCTCTTCTGTAGGGTCTCGCATTGGTGCATTCCTATCTCTGTGTCTGTAACACAACCTAAAATGCCATGTTCTTGCACTTCTGAGGAAGGGCCGCCACCGCTGACTTCAAAGCGGGCGGGTCAAGGTCCGCTCTCACACGTCCCGGCCATTGTAGATGTGCAACCAGTGCGGATTGGCCTTTGTCCGGCGAAGAGCCCTGGAGCGCACATTGGACGCTGGGCACACCGGCGTTGCGTAGCAGCGCGAACAATTACGCGGCGCGTGAAAATTACCAGCTAAGCGGGGCGCGCGCACCCCTCGGTGAAAGACATCCGCCGGCTTCAATTATGCGAAGATAACGGGGCACGTCCAGGCGCCTTTGTTCGCGCCACGCAACTCTGTGATGAGCCCGCGCGTAATCCGGGCCAACCGTAAAACTGCCGGGTCCCCGTTCGAGAACACAGACATCGCCCAGATTGCACGTGAAAAAAAGAAAATGTAGAATAAGCATATACCTCTACTGTATGTCGCATTACCGCAACATTAAGCAGTGACGCAAGTTCAGTAAAGAAGACACCTCAACCGTCAGTGCATGCCTAATGAAGCCCACGAGCAGGGATCTGTGCTGTGCGCGTGAAAGGCCGCTTCCCGCGTGTCTGATCCATTGTAGATCATAACCATTCCCTCCCCGCACTCAGAGTGCAGCCGCTTTTATGCGTGTATGCTGTCAGGGTCATCGGGGACGGGCCAACAGCGAAGCGATTCGCTGTTGCGCAGATCAGGCCCAGAGGAACATCGCTCAGGGGAGATCACCTGGAAAACGTGCTTTAGATCCGCGGCGATGGGACAGCGTCCTCACGAGTCACATCGTGGTGAAACTCCCCCTTTATATATTTTTTTCTTGTGCCGCGCGCGACCATGACAAACCTTGCCACGGAGCAAACTCTTAAACTGGTGCAATGCGACCTCGAATGAATGGTGCCTTGTCGATATGACGAGAACTGGGCGCTCAGCTTTGGCTTCTCTCCCGCGGTCGCTAGCAGTCGACGAGAGCGCAGAACTTCCCTGGAGTGGAAGCATCGAAAGCTTTCTGCATGGGCAAGGTAACCCAACAAAAGTTGCAGTAGACCACGCAGAGAAATTGTATCTATTCGCACACTTTTATAAGCCTATCGAGAAGACGGTGGCTAACGAATAATAGATAGCTTAACTAGAGGTGGTTCCCCATGACTACGCACTATTGGGGGATGGGGATAAAGGAATTTAAAGATGAAGCAAGAAGAAGAAAAAAAAATGGGCATGTACATGCTTGATAACAGCCATAAACTGCCGCCGATTGCCGATGTAGTACAGCCTATAGGGCGATTTGAAGATTATGACGTTCGGGCCGTCTCAAACGGTACAACCAATTTTTCGAGGCGTCACGATCACTTAGTCCGCAACAAACATGGCGGCACAGAAAAGAGGAAGCCTTCGCCTATATAAGCTCATGTAGTCGTAGCAGCCATCTTGCGGAAATAAGCTGTGTTAGAGCAGTTTAATCCGAGTAGGTTATCCCTGAAGTGATCCCCTTAAAATCACCTTAGACTGTACGCAAAAAGCGCAGCGGGGCCTTTGATAGATACGCAAAATTTCCAGACATTCTGAAGGTGTAAAAAAAATGAACAAGTGTTCATTGAAATTTTTAGGAACATTAAAAAAATATTTTTAAAGGCAAACATTACAAAAACTGAACTCCTGATGGCGCTCCAGAGAATGAGGCTTTTTCGCAGGCTATGGCTGGTTGTTTTCTGTTTGGCGCGTGTAGCTAAGTGCTCCAGAAGTACGACAGAGCACACTACAGAGTAATTATTAGCGAAGAACTTTTCCAGGGTGGCCACTACCTGGATGTGTACGTGAAAAGCGGCGGTTTCTTTCTGCCAGAAAAAATAAAAGCTGAAAACCTGGAAGTGTTGGCTGCGATAAAGGTAAACCTAAATGTAGAAGCAACCATGCTGCACCGTGGCGTGCTTCTCTCGGTGGCATGAGCATACTGTTAACTTTCGCCGTGGTTCGTGAAACCTTCCTTGCCCGACCACTTCAGGCATCCTTCAGGCATCTGCAGAGTTGTTGCCTTGCAACGAAGCACGATTGTAGGTGGCCCTTTCTAACACCATCGCTACCTCGACACCGCTGCGCCTATGGAATGTCTCACTTGCCAGGGCCGACAAAGGCATTCCTTCCCGGAGTTCATCTGACGGCATCAGACAGCCAATGCATCGGGGGGCCTCTTTGGCTTCACAGGCGGTATGTCACATCGCTCCGCGCGACGTCGACGCTGGCAATACAGGCACATAAAAAAAATGCCCAGGAGAGCGGTGGAGGCAAGCGGTTCCGGAAGCGGACAAGGAAGGCACCAGTCACCCCTTGCTCCCTAGCGGCACTGCTACGCAAGGACTTGGAGTGCGTGTCTAAGTATTTTATCGACGCATCAAACTGTCACACATATGATTGGGCCGTGTTTCTAACAGTGAGTTCCCCGATCTAGAGACATAGAGGGCTCAGTAAGTGTTAAAAGGACGACGCTGGGCTGATACGATCTAGCAGATTCAGGAAATTACTCCAAGGCTCTTAAAACCTCTGTCAAACTTATTTTGTCAACAACGTAGGCAAACGAATTTAAGCTCCAAAGTACTGAGTTTCGTCAGTTCGTCCACTATAGACTAGTGACTAACAGCGCAGGAGACAGGGACTGTAACAGTGCAACATCGTTTAAGATTCTACCCAGGGCTCTCCTCGACCTATCACAGACGTACCGGCCTCGCTGTCCGCGACTCTGGTCACAACCGCAGCTAGGCGTCGGACGGCTGGGACTCAGACGCGTACCCGACGGGTATGACGTGCGCTGAAAGCTAATACGAAACTATAGGATCTCGCGTTTCCTTTTGGCTTTTCGCCCGGGTTCGTGAGATATCCATGGCATCACCAGAGAGAACGCTCGACAAGCCGGAAGAAGTACGGCCAGAAGAGGCAGTCAGCGTAACTCTATCGGGCCGCGTTCCTTGATAGGCTGCGGAGTTCGTTGTCTCGTTCACTCCTGGTTCGGAAGCGGGTAAAAGGGGCCTCCACACTCGTCTGTCGGATGAACGTTGTCTCATATGCTCAGCCTACTCTGTCCACGTCGCATACACATCACCTCTGCTCCGTAGACGTTTCACGAGAATTGGACGTTTGTAGTAGAATCTGCCGACTGTAGATTAAGTCTTTAGGGTGGTAGGAAGAAAGCGTCGCCCTTGGCAAATGCACTCAGTGCGCACAGTTCAGTAGAGACGTGTTCTTTAGCATACAGGCTTGGACAAGAACGCCTGTTTCTCTGTCACTCTCCCTCTGGAATAATTATATATTAGTACAGCTCAATTACGTGTTAAGATGTCTGCGCTATAAACTGTATTCTTTGCAAAGCGCATATCAAAATGTAGTGATGCTACGGTGAATTGCCATTTGGAGTAAACTCTGGGGCACCAAAATCCCTAATATGGAGTTCTTTGAAGCACTTAAGCATGGACTTTGGAGCGATAAAATACTGAATTATTTTATGCACTACAGAATACAAATACATCGATTTAAAAGCAAATTTCGCAGCAAGCAGCACCTGCTGCTCTAGCTCGAGCCCCCCAAAATAAATAAGGATGTGATTAGTTTGGTTTACGAATCTCAAACAATGCTGAAAAAGTTTCAGCATCCTTAAGGTGCACTATACCTTTATGTTTGCCTCTCATGACAGAAACAACTGATAATCTGTCAGGATCAACTCTGAATTTTGTGCCGTTTAATTAAAGGCGAGACACACGTGAAATATGTCGCACGCTGTTCGCCTGAAGGGCACATACTCTATACCTATATTCGCGGGCGCAGTAGCAAAACTGTGTTGCTATGTGGCTATGTACCTTTCTTTCAAAGCCTCTAAAGGCTTAATTAGAACTTCTCTAGTTTATCATTCATGCCGACCAGCTCTGTCACTCTTTCTTACAGACCTGTGCTTGCCTGCGTGAGAAGCAACTGGCCAGATTCGGTCACCTCTTTACTCTTGTCAGTCAGGCTGCATGTTCTCAGTCAGTCCCTAGTACTGGCTGAAGCATCGTCTGATGATTCCTCAGAAAGTGCACAAAACGCCTGCGCTCATTTCGCCCAGTGTACAGAGTCTTCACCTTTTCTAAACGAATGGCCAAATGCGAGGGGCTCCATGAAGCACCACTAAAAGTAATGGCGAAGAGAAAACGTAGTAACTACAGTCGAGCTGTTGTAACGAGCCCTCGCCTAGTACGAATGTGTACGACCTGGCAGTGACGAAGCGCCTTACGGCTATGGCACTCACGGCTACGACATTACCTTGGTACTTCAGGGGACCAATTGCAAGGCATCATCAACACCCTAGACAGAATAGTGGGTCTAAAACTAACGCGTAGAAAACTCAAGTAATGTTCCACAGTCTCGGAACTAAAGTATATAACAGTTGTCTCTTTCCGGTACTCACCTATGGGGAAGCAACATGGAGATTAACAAAAATTGATTTTTGTTGTTGTTGTGTTGGGTTTAGCGGCGCGTAAGCATCTCAGGCTATCATGCGCCAAGCTCAAGGTGTAGGAAAATTGTTTTGTGATGAATTTTACGAACTTAAGGACAACGCAGCGAGCTATGGAAAGGAAAATGATAGGTGTAACATTAAGGGACTGTCAGGGAACAAACGAGAGTTAATGACATCTATAGTCAAAACCAAGAAAAAGAAATTGGCTTGGGCAGGGCATGTAATGCGAAGGCAAGGTAACCGATGGTCGTTAAGGGTAACGGATTGGTTACCAAGGAACAAACGAGAGTTAATGACATCTATAGTCAAAACCAAGAAAAATAAATTGGCTTGGG
The DNA here is from genome assembly GCF_055824585.1 of Amblyomma mixtum. Lineage (NCBI taxonomy): Eukaryota > Metazoa > Arthropoda > Arachnida > Ixodida > Ixodidae > Amblyomma > Amblyomma mixtum. The sequence continues at coordinate 78,135,741 of NC_143014.1, forward strand.
CAGGGCATGTAATGCGAAGGCAAGGTAACCGATGGTCGTTAAGGGTAACGGATTGGTTACCAAGGAACAAACGAGAGTTAATGACATCTATAGTCAAAACCAAGAAAAATAAATTGGCTTGGGCAGGGCATGTAATGCGAAGGCAAGGTAACCGATGGTCGTTAAGGGTAACGGATTGGTTACCAAGGAACAAACGAGAGTTAATGACATCTATAGTCAAAACCAAGAAAAAGAAATTGGCTTGGGCAGGGCATGTAATGCGAAGGCAAGGTAACCGATGGTCGTTAAGGGTAACGGATTGGTTACCAAGGAACAAACGAGAGTTAATGACATCTATAGTCAAAACCAAGAAAAATAAATTGGCTTGGGCAGGGCATGTAATGCGAAGGCAAGGTAACCGATGGTCGTTAAGGGTAACGGATTGGTTACCAAGGAACAAACGAGAGTTAATGACATCTATAGTCAAAACCAAGAAAAAGAAATTGGCTTGGGCAGGGCATGTAATGCGAAGGCAAGGTAACCGATGGTCGTTAAGGGTAACGGATTGGTTACCAAGGAACAAACGAGAGTTAATGACATCTATAGTCAAAACCAAGAAAAATAAATTGGCTTGGGCAGGGCATGTAATGCGAAGGCAAGGTAACCGATGGTCGTTAAGGGTAACGGATTGGTTACCAAGGAACAAACGAGAGTTAATGACATCTATAGTCAAAACCAAGAAAAATAAATTGGCTTGGGCAGGGCATGTAATGCGAAGGCAAGGTAACCGATGGTCGTTAAGGGTAACGGATTGGTTACCAAGGAACAAACGAGAGTTAATGACATCTATAGTCAAAACCAAGAAAAATAAATTGGCTTGGGCAGGGCATGTAATGCGAAGGCAAGGTAACCGATGGTCGTTAAGGGTAACGGATTGGTTACCAAGAGAAGGCGAGCTCGGGGCAGCAGAAAGTTAGGTGGGCGGATGAGATTGAGAAGTTTGCGGGGATAAGGTGGCCCCTGTTGGAATAGGACAGGGTTAGTTGGAGGGATATGGGAGAGGTCCTTGTAACTGTCGAAGGGGTGGGTACGAGACTTCCTCTCACCTTCAAGAGGTTTGGAATGCTGGCGGTGCACAACAGGCCAAACCAACTGGTTGTGGTTTTTTTATGTTACACAGAAAACGGACTAAAAAATGAAAAGAAAAATACAGGTGCTGTTCGCACAAACTGCTGCCTTGATTCCGAGTACTTAATCTGGGGCCAGCAGAAATAAAGGGACGGGGAGTATTATAGGTAATGCGAAAACTGATGAAAGTCTCAGATAAAAGATAGCGGGTAGTACAATATGCAACTGTTTACAAAAAGGAATGAGAGAGCAGAACATCGGTGACAGCGCGCGGGAGCCAGTACTGAGCAAAAACGTTTACATCACACGAGAGTCTTTGTGAGCGTCTCGTCATTCAGAGTAGCGTTCAGCTGTTCTGCGTTTTGAGTTTTGCAGCGTGCGCAGCAATTGTTGCTCGCAGCAGCCTCTACGCTGGCTTCTGCGCGCAGCGGGCAAAAAGGAGGGGGGAGTGTCGCGCCAAAAGAGACGCGGGAAGGTCGCGGTCATGCGAGATGCATGCGTGCACGGGGAGCGGTTGGCGTTCTCGCGCCCGCCAACGCTTTCCCCCCGCTGTTTATTTGGATGCCAGCTCGATTTTGCGGCTGTATATTTTTCGCCCTGTCAAAGGCAATCCGATTACAGGAAACTCATTGCTCCTGACTCAGCACCACTAGCCAACATTGTTACGCAGAAAAAAAGAAGAAAATTGAGACAAGCAGGAAAACGATGCTGCTGGCCAGTACAGGCAGACAAAAGCTGTTGCAGACTGGTGCACGAGACTGTAGCGTGGAGTTAAGTGCGAGCTCATTACAATGGATGACGGTAGCCGCCAGCGAACATGCTTCTCCTGCTCTCGTGGCGATCATCATCTATGCGTAAAAGATCGGAAAGCATACCACGACCCTTTTCTTTATACCTCGACATGCACAACGGCTTTACTGTGATTGTGCGCCGTTTGTCAAAGGTATACAAGGCCAATTTATTGGGGCTACTATAGACCTCGGAAATATTCTTCAGAGGACAATAGTCCCCTTCCCCCCCTAACCTGAGTTTATCTGGAGCTCTGGCGACTCGAAATGAGCCGCACTATGCGGTCTAGACGATGATTTGCACGGACAAAACGGACAGGCGCGCACGCACACGCACACGCACATTTTATGTAGAATCTCTGCGGCTACTGTGCAGCGGTAGCGCCCGGGAGAGACTTAACTGGAGAGTTCCAACCAACCTCAGGGCCAATTCAAGAAGGGCCACACTGCAGTGCTACAGCGCCCATGTTATAAACAATGGCAGCCTCCGGTGCTACCCACGACAATGTCGGGGGCCTCCAGCGCCGCCGAGGCGTCGAAGCTATACTCTACAAGCAGCCGCGCGTCGCAGGAACAGGAATCTTGAATGACTTCATTCACGAGGGCGCCGGCCGGAGGCGTGCCTAGAGTCTCCAGTATACAAAGCTTTGACAAAGCAGGGAGGGGGGGGGGGGTGCAGACAGAACTAGAGAGAACAGGTTTCGAGCGCCCTGTCACCCGTTGACGACAGCAGTTCTGCTTAGGCGCCAACCACGCCCGTAACCGAAGCGTGACGCGCCCGGCAGCCGTCTGAGACTCGCTCGCGCAAGGCGCCGCAACTCGGCGCCTCTCTGGTAACGCGCTCTCAAAGCCCGCTTGTTCCAATTACACAGAAGAACGCGCGCCGTGCGCGCGCAACGTGACAAGGGCGGCCACTATCGACGCCGCCGAGCGCGAACACGAACCGCAGGTATTTGCACGTCCACCGGCGCCCGCCGCGTGAACGGGAGCCCCGGCGGCGGCGGCGGCGGCAGCCGGTTGGCGCAGCTCCAAGAGGTGGTAGACACCGCCCGCAGAGATTTATGCGGCGGCAATGCGCCCTACGCACGCCGTCTGAGCAGCGCGGGCCAGACGCCACACGCCGACCCCGGTCGCCGCTTAAACCGCGCTCAGTTCATCGGCGCTTTTGCGGCGGGGGCGAGCGTTGCCACGCTTTAGTTCCTTGCGGAATTAGCGGGAACCGCCGAAGCACGCGTGCGCGGCCAGGAAACGCAGCCTCCAGCGCAGAGGCACGCGTCTCGGTCGGTGCGAAGCACGTGTCGGAAGTTTACTTCCTGCGGCATCGTGACTCGCGCAGGCAGCGCGCGGTGGTGTTTGGCTGTGTGATAGCAGTCAGGCCATTCTCACGCGGGTCAGAGTTTCTCAGATAGCCACACCTTACAGGATGCCTCTTATGCACTATCCTTGATGTTTGGTTTGGTTTTATAGCGTTGAACGTCCCAAAGCGAACCAGGCTATGAGGAACACCGTAGTGGAGGGCTCTGGATAATTTCTACCACCTAGGGTTCTTTAACGTGCACTGACATCGCATGCGCATTATACGGGCCTCTAGCCGTTCGGCTACATCGAAATGCGATCGCCGCAATCGTGATTGAACCCGCGTCTTTCGGGTCAGCAGCTGAGCACCATAAACATGGAGCTACTATACGTGCACGGCGACTACTATCGTTGATGTACCGCAATTTGCTGCATACAGTCCACAGATTGTACGTTTAAACGTAGAATATTTACGCTTTTGTGACTATATGGAATTTCTTCTTTCTTTTCTTCAGAATCAGCCAATATAGCCCTAAATGTCCAACGCAATCCTGTGACGTATGTTCCACATAGTTGAGCTGTGCTATGTTAATGAAAACGGCGCGAAAAACACGAGGACCATAGGAAAGGGAGACATACTACGAGCGCTGCAGAGCTCGTAGTATGTCTCCAGTGTGGTACGCGTGTTTACAAGCTCCAGTTGCTAACTCGATTTCGAAAAACATGAACCTACGCAGAAGTGTGCACGTGAGCGGAGGAATCCTGGAAGCGGCACCTCGCCAAGTTATCAATGGGTGCGCTAAGCTGGCCTATTGGACGTCTTCGCCTGATGGAAAGGATAACAGCGAAGAATTCTGCAGTTTTTACGACGTAGAAAGGAGAGACTTTACTTGCTCCGACAGCCCGCCTCATATTAACCATTGCGTGCACATCCATTTTATGCGCGGATTGAACATCAAGTCCCTGCCGACTATTTAACGGGTCCAGAAAATCTAAAAAGAAAAAAAGGAAACTTATGTGCAGCTCAAGCTGAGCCGCGCGGATTCTATACACCGCATGCGGACTGCATATACCAGGAATCATGGTAGTTAGAACTGACAACCCTATATCAACCAGTTCCTCCGGATCCCTAGTACCCCTGTGCTTATACAACAACAATGTTGAAAAGCAAAGAACCAAAGATCTAATGAGTGTGTAGCTCTCAGCTATAGCCATTTTACTGCACAACATAAACACCGGCGGATTTTTCGAAGCGAAGTGCGGGGGCAAACGCTGCACCAAACTGTGGTGACTCGTATAAGAAGAAAAGCCGTGTGCCATACGATTAAAAATAAATACGTCAACGTCACTGCATGTAGACTGCGCACCGACGCTTTTCAAGAGGTTGGGTTCAACATTCCTGAAGCTTCGAACCACGTCAACTATTTTCCCCAGTCCGGCGACATAAAAGGCCGATCGCGCTCTCCTGGAGCGCAGAATTCTGGAATTCAAAGCACACGACTCCTACAGATGAGCACGAGCACCGACAAAAACTTGAGGGTACACTTAAGCTTCGCCGAAAGGGTATGACGCGTAGTGTTAATGGGTTCCATCAGCGACCTGAAGTCCTCTTCGCGTATCACTTTGTAGACGCGGAAACTTCTTTCTTTCGTCACCACATAACGCGTAGCCTACCCTTAAGAGTACAATGCCGTAGCACTAGATATCACTCTGGCCCAAGTGCTCCTTCTCTGTCGCCTGAGGTTCTGCCTACATGCCCCATATATGCGGAATTGGACATTCTCTACTCTATATTCATGGATCCCTGGGAGTCGTCATACCACTACTGGCGCAGTGGTGCAGCGGTTAAGCGATGCGCCACTGCCGTGCGATGGCAGGTGGATGTTTCAAAAAAGCACCTTCTCGCAACCGACGATTAACCTTTGCCAGCAGACACGTGATACTATGTAAAAGATGGAACTACGGAGTTATTCACCTTCCCATGACATCAGCTGTTGAACTACACGCCAAAAATAATGCGCTAGGCTTCGGCAAGGGCGTTCATGCGATACTAGTCCATCGTTTGCAGCCACCGCGAAAACGGGTGAACTTGTAATGAATTAAGTTTCTTGTATACAATAATATAGTAACGACCGAGAGCTCAAACCAGCTCGGACGCCAGACGTGTAGTAAATCGCATGCTCCGGTCATCACTGTTTGCAAAACACACCTGGCACTTGCGACTATCGGTGAGATGCGATGGATTTGGAGCGTGAGATATACAAACGGCGCAATGTATGGCGCGCCGTCGCCACAGCGTAACTTGCTCTGCGAGGCCAAAATGCAACGGGGGTCTGTGGCGAAGTGCGCTGTTCGCGAGGACGCGGTCGACCGACGTGGCGGCAGCAGCTGCCCGCTGGGCCCGGCCAGCTGATGAGCCGAGACAGTGACGAGGCGGCGCGCCTCCACAGTGCCGCGCATAGACAATGGGACGCCCCGGCAGCCAGCGCTGCCGAGGTCAACAAGCGAGCCCTAATTTACGGCCACGTCGAGGCGCTGAGAAGAGCTCACGCTCCCTGCGCAGCGGCCAACACTGGGCCGACTTCACTGATCCGCGGGATCCAAAACAAACCACTTTCCAGTTCACTTTCCAAGATGGTCTTGTATGCTTCATCTAAATTTAGCCGATTTCAACGAATGAATGAGTGATCGAATGAAAAACGCAACGAGCTAGTGTGTGAACGAGTCGGTGAGAACGAACGGGTGAGTGACAAAGAAGGAGTGAAAGAACACGCAAGTGGGACAAGACAGAATGAGTGAGTGAGAGAGCGCGTAAGTGAAAAAAGCGAACGAAAGAGAACGAGTGAGGAAGCGAGTAACTCGGTAACAGGTTCACACGGAACAGCGAGCTGTTAGAGATTTTTTTTTCTGCATTCAGGTGCGAGCAGATCCAGTTATTTGTCGGCATCCATTCAGTCCTGTTAAATGTTTTTTGAGGCTCATGTATCTTAAAGATCCTTTTGCAGTAAACTCGCCTCACTCATGATCACCGACGCCAAGCTAAAGCCGCGCGACGTTTTGTTTCTTCACGAATTGATTTTAAAATCTATGGGCTCAGTTGAGGTCTTTTCTCAGGGAGAACTACCGTACCGGTCCATTTCTACACAGTCCAATTTGCTGCGAGAGAGACAGACAAAAAGAATGTCAGGCCTGTTCTTGGTCATTTCAGGCAACTTCGTGGAACGAGCCATTGCTGTTACTAGCTAGCTTAGGCATTAAATAACAGCGCGCAAGCACTTTGCCGACAATGTTTACAACGTCACTTGTACGTCACAGGTTACCTAGTTTCATTTTCGTTTCGTTTTTACTTTTATCCTGTTTTAAGATATTTATTTTGACAAAAATAGGGAGCTCTCTGAGAAGTGCAATGCAATTCCCCGAGTAGAAATTTCCAGCAAAAACCTCACGCTTGCCCTTTAAGCCCTCTTCCACTGGCCTCAAGTTAGCCCTGTCTTGCGCAAGGAGCAGCTGCTTTATGCCAGCGAATTTCCTCGCTGTCGCATTCTAATACTGCGTTGCCGTTTTCTTTTCCGTACCAACTCTGTCGCTCTGAGGCGCCAGCTTCTGTCTGTACACATACACTCTAAACACCAATGCTCCTATATGAGAGTAAAAAAGGAGTGGACTGTCCTCTAGCACACGCCATTTTATACTATAAGGGTGTGTGCTAGAGGACATTTAATTCCCTTTTTACTCCTTTCTGTTTAGAGTGAACTTGTAGACATTTGTAGACATATGTAAGACATTTGTAGACATATGTATACCGTGTCCTTCCGAAGGCCCATTCTCTTTTATATTCATACCGAATACAGCGTCGGCTTTATAATCAATGCTGCTCTGTCTCCTAACGTTAGACCTTTTCCATCTCTCGCTGCTGTTTTTAATCTTATTTAAAATATTTCTGTCAATCCACCTCCCTCCGACTTTTTTCCCAACACCTTAGAGCACATCCAAGAAGCACCCTGAAAAACTGGTTCTTTAATTTTTCAGTAGCGACGCCTCCCATTTCTTGACCGGTCGGATAACCATACAACCATGCTCTCGGCCCGCTCCCTACAATTAAGATGATGAACCGAAACCTTGAACAATGTTTCCAGAAGGATGATCCATGACTACTTTACATCATTAGGCACCTATAATTCCGAAGTAACTGCCAACAGCAAAAGAAAAAGCTAAGTTCAGAACAGTGACTGCTCCCTATTCCTCTTTAACCGTGTGGAGAGTGGTCTCCGCCATTGGGGCCCATGACAAGGGCCTGAACCAGGGGAGGTTTTCTGAATCTTGCGTGAATAAATGTTATTTCGATCACTCGCTAAGCAAATTTCCGCTTCAGCCACATTCATGACAGTGGGTGTCCAGAAAACTGAGGGATCTCGTACCATTATGAAAGATTTCCACTTTCACAAGGTTTATTTTTTTTTTGTACGCCTACGAAAATTAAAGACTACAGCAAACAAAATAGAACCCTGACTGAGAATATTTGAGTGTAAAAACACAATTACGTGCTACAGTTTGTCGTGGGATGTCTCTCTCTACCACTTCGATAACAAAACATCTGTTCATAGCAACGGTGTGCTCCCCTTGCGACTCAAAAAAATTTTAGCAGGCGACTTTGGTACAGCTGATACCGAACTACGACTCTTTTGTTGAACACTACATTAGCCAGGATGAATGGCAGAGGTCTTTGTCCTGCAGTAGAGGTAGTGGAGCTGATGATGATGATGGCTAGCCGGTAGGTCAGCTACAGTCTTGTACAGAAAATAAGTAACCGACTACAATTACAATTACTGCACCTGAAATGTTACTGATTACCGTGGTCAATTACAGCCCCAGAAAATTCAGTGAACAACTGCAGAAAGTAATCGATTACTACTTCGTTATTTTCTGCCTGACTTATATTGCCATAACACAGATTCACTGACTACAATGAACTGCTGCGGCTTGCCTGATAGTTTGTTACACGCACTTATCAAGAGGAGTTGTTTTTTTTTTGAGGTTATCGTCGCTAATTTACCCACATTTCCTCGTGAAGAGATCAGTAGCTACACTGAGCATTCTCACAACGCATGCGGTGGAGTTGAGTGCAGTGGGAGGTAAGTTGCAGCACCATCCGACAAAACGGGAGATGCCATAGAGAGGTCACTTGATATTTCTCGGAACGAGAACAGCCGCAGAAGACGGCAGTGACCCAGTTGTGGTCCGGACATGATCGTACGCGATGCTTCTCCGCAGCCGGTCAGTTGTCCTTCTTTCACGAAGGAAACATTACCGCCTGCACCAGTGTTTGCTGTCAGCTTAAGGTTCTCAAAGCTGTACCGTTGACTTCAACTTGTTTTCGGAAAAAAAGTTTGGTTTGGTTTGTTGGGATTTAACGTCCCAAAGCAACTCAGGCTATGAGGGACGCCGTATTGCAGGTCTCCGGAATAATTTCGACCACCTGGGGTTCTTTAACGTGCACTGTCATCGCACACTACACGGGCCTCAAGAATTTCGCCTCCATCAAAATTCAGCCGCCGCGGCCGGGATCGAACCCGCGTCTTTCGGGCCAGCAGCCGAGCGCCGTAACCACTGAGCCACCACGGCGGGGCTTTTCGGAAGAAAGATATAGCTGATTACCAGCTTTAAAAAGTAGCTGAATTAACCGGAACGTAATTACCGTTTCAAAAAAAAAGTAATCGATCAATTACCAAATTACAATAAAATGTAATTGATTACAAGTAATCAATTACTTTTAGTGCGTTAAGTACAACTCTGGTCAGCTAGGCTGGAGCTAAGATCTGCCATCCGACTGACCACGGCCACAAGCGAACACGGAACTGAACAACCTCACCGCGCAAACAAGTCGCAGAGGACTGATAACGCTTGCCGGCGGTTACTGAAACCCACGTCCCTAGCGCTATCACCGCAAGCGCTGAACGGTTTTGAGATCAGATGACACGAGTTCATCATCGGTAGGCCTTTGATGAAACAGCGTTTGAAATCACCTGCGCCAAAAAAAAAAAAAAAATCGACGACGAGAAGGACACAGTGAGATTCTTCAAGCCTAACTTTTCTCGTCGCTGGGTGTTTAATGAGAGGGAAGGTAAACTATGTTTTAGTTAGAAAATAAGACAAGAGTCACCAAATAGAATTTATCTAAGCGATCTTCAGGACATTATCAGCGATTCAGTGACGGAAAAACCCCCAACAGAGGGTATCGTTTTGCTTGTTTTCCCGGAAAACGTCGGTTGCAGTGCGAACATAAAGGACGGTAACTGCGATTTTCGAGCCATAGGAAGCCAAACACCGTGCGTGCGTGATTGGTAGAGACAAGTGGGCACCATGTCATAATCTTATAAGCTCAGAACGATCTTGCGCCAATTAGGCAGCACGCTCTAACGCTCTAACCGACAGATAATTTGTTGACGCTGTGGCAAAACACGATAACAAAGCGCTGAACATCATAAAGCGTAATTTGGCCGGCGAAACACCTCGCCAACTGGCCCTTCAAAGTGAGCCAACTTGCTTTGAACAGCAGCAGACAGGCCAGCGCCACGTGCGACTAGCAAAGGCCACGCTGCCTTGACGGGAAGCTGCGTGTGGTTAGTTTCAAGCTTTCGGCTCGACTGCTTCGTGTCTGATGACCGCTGCAGTGGAGGCCGTTTCGCCTGGTCGCTTTCCATTGTGGAGAACAGTTATTTGTGGAGCGCTGAACTGCTATCCCTGGGCAACGCAACCATCCGGTTATAGAGGGCCCGTTTTTAGGCGTGTACATGCGTCCAGAAACACTGCCCTTCGTATCTGATTATAGCTATTCCTGTAGCGAGGCATGTTAAGCTTTTCCGACAAGCATCAATTTCTGTCCACTCGAAGGTGCACATGGCTTTTCCACTACGCTCAGCTCTTGCGACCCCGGATGAGGGCGACGCACTTAATTGTGAACAGTGCGTAGCACCTGCGTATAACCGCCCTGATCTCGTATTAAAGAAGCCAACAGCCACAGAAACCATGGATCATAGGGGATGTATATTTTTTTCTTTGTGGTTTTCACCAATAGGAGATAAATAAAAGCAGAAGAAAAACGAGCCCCTCATTTCCCTTGTCTGCTTAATCACTTAACAAGGGCCTCGGTTCTGGCAGCCTTGATGCTTGCGGAATTGAAAAAAAAAACAAAAAAAAAACAGGGCAATGGAAGACGAAACAAGAGAAGGACAAACACCAGTGCTGTCCTTCTCTTGTCTCGTCTTCCGTTGCGCTGTTTTTTTCCAATTCTTCAAACATGTACCAACCAGCCCGTATTTGCCCTCTTCCAGCCTTGATGTTATGGGAAGCGTAAGAGGGTTCTCACATAGCTTCCGCCCTCACCGTTCGATGACGTTCGTACGTGACACTCGCGGTAATAGAGGACGTACTAGGTCCATCGCTTATGGACGAGGTTGGCGCAGGTGAACACTCTCAAACTTAGGTCACACGTAAACATAAATATCCCCGAAACAGAAGATTTGACAGCCGCCGCTGTAGCTCAGTTGGTAGAGCACCGGACGCGTAATTCGGAGGTCGTGGGTTCAGATCCCACCGGCGGCTTGTGGTTGTTTTTTCTTCTGCTTTTATTAATCTCCCATTGATGAAAACCACAAAGTGAGACATCCCCTATGCTCCTCGGTTTCTGTGGCTGTTGGCTTCTTTCATACGTATAACGAGCTCCTCATTTCCCTTCCCTTGCCTAATCTCGTATTGCTGCTCGTGCAACCGCAGCTAAGTGAATGTCTTAACGTTTTAAGCATGACATTATTTTAGCCACTGCGGTATGTCGGTGAAGGAACTTGTTCCGAAACGTTTACTTCGAAACCGCCGCGGTGGCTGAATGGCTTCGGCGTTGAGCTGCCGATCATCTAATCCGGCCGCCGCGGCTGCATTTCGGTGGAGGCGAAATGCAAAGACGCCCGAGAGCTGTGCGATGTTGGCGCACTTTAAAGAACCCTAGGCGGCTTAAATTAATCCCGAGCCCCTTCACTACAAAGTCCCTCATAGCCCATGCGTCTCGCTTCGCGACGTTATACTTCAAACCGATTCCTTGGTGGCACACTCCAGGCTTCAAGTGAGTGTCGCCGCAACGCGGTTGTATGGCCTCACCTGGAAAACTGTTCAATTCAGTGCAGCACGGTACGGTACATCGCGCACATTGCGCCATCGTGTTACTGTCCGCAACGGATAAAGCGCGGTTGTGCGGACGCGCAGTCTTCAGTGCGCGCCGCGCCGCATGGAGGCGCGCGAGACATCTGCACGATTGCTGCAGCTCAGAGAGCTGTCAGCAAACGTGCAGCTCAGAAGTCTTGCAGCTCAGACGTTTGCGGAAAAGAGGCGATGGCTCTAGGACTGATATTTAGCGCTGAAAAATCGGGAATCATAGTTTATAATGATGAGCCCGATACGATCAAGTGCAAAACTAAGAGCTATTCAGTCGAAAAAGAGAACAACGTTCTGTCGTCACAGCAGATTTTCCGTACTGTTTTTGACAAAAACTTGCTTCTACGGAAATTTCTACTGGTACTATAACATAATTTTGTGTAGTTACTACAGGTAAGTACTACAGACTACAGATAAGTACCACAGAAAAAACTACAGGACTGTAGAAAAACACTGCAGAACAAGATAAAATTCTGCCGTTACGACAAAGCTACAAAATAATGAGTATTTTTGACACGGTTCTGTAGTTCTTTCGACTGTATATCTATCGTCAAGGTTTACAGGTATCTTGGTATGTGGATAACTGATGGCAGAGGCTACCTGCGAGACCGAAGAGAGGAAATTATAAAAAGCAATAAAAATAAATAAATGAAAATGGGAAGAAAATTGGCGGCACGCTGGGAATTAATGGCTAGGTGACACTTGTCACCACGCTGATATCAAGGGGATGCTATAATTATCTATATCTATGGACACCTCACGATAGGGCTTTGCTAGTCGCATGTGTACACTAAATGCGTCATGGCACAGGCATGCTCTTTCGCGCATTGCGGTGACCACCTCCGAAAGCACGCGAACTTTCAGTGCAGAGCGTCACAAATGAACCCCCCCCCCCCTCCCTCATTTTCCAATGCTGAAGAGAAACTGCAGAGACTCACGCACTCAATTCGCTCCCGAAGCACCATCGGCTCAGGCGCGGTAGCAGAGCAACGGGCGAGAGGAATCGCCCATTGTGCACTAGACATAAAAATTACTCATTAATACGGTAGCATTGCAGTTGTCGTTACACGAAAACCTCGCCTTTGTCCGGTGTGATGAAATTCCCCGACTAGTCGAGAGGTCACGTGACCTTGTGACGTCATCCCAACCTGCCCACCGTGGCAGGTGAAAGTTAAATTAATGATTGGTCGAAAGAGGTCACGTGATTTTATAAACCTGCCCACCGGGTTGTAAGCAACCTAGTTAGCAAAGCAGATAGTCGTAACCGAAAATCAGGAAAAAAAAAATGCGATGTACGGAAATGTCGGCTCCGTCACGGCATTGCGGATACCTACACTGCAGTCCGAATATGGCAGTTGATGGACCGACAACTGCAAACTAACTGATGAAAAAACCCACAGAAGTTGTAACAGAAGCTGAGAAAAATGTGAAATTTATGCTATCGCATTTCACCCTTAAGGAGACTTCTGCGCATCGTTTGAGCGCCCCCATAAATGCGTCGTAGTGCATAACACCAGATTAGTTTTAAGCTTCCGACTCTCCAGTTTAGCACATCCGCGATTTTGCATCTTGCCTCACCGAAATGAGGCCGCAGCGACAGGACGCCATAGCAACTGAACCAGAGCAGCAGCTGGAGATTTTAACGGGGCAATAAATACTAGCCGATACATTCACCCGAGCGTAAACATAAGGCTGCAAAGAAAAGCTGCACCACGGCTTTTTTGAAACTCGATAGCAAGGCGGCTGCTCTAGCGCCATGATCTGCCGGCAGGTCCGGGCTCTACCTCCTGGTTGGGACAATTTTTTTTCTTTTACCCATGAAGATTTGAGACAACTGCAAGGAGCGATTCGAGAGACGTTTTAGAAATTAGTGATGACCCTACTGGTGACATGCTAGTGCACACAAAGACGGACTAGACGAAACGGATTATGGTTGTTGCCGTTATTATCATCGCCATTATTATTCGTGACCCACCCGACTATATACGGCCTGCCGCTGCTCTCATTCACTTGAGTGACCTGGATGATGATAACTAAATTTTACGGCGCAAAGGAAACTCGAGCGAAAGGGCGCCAAACACGCGGTTACTGGTCGGCTCAGGCCCCTGACAAATTCTGTGGGCAATGTTTTCTAAAGACTTAATAAAAGTAACGGACGTGTACAAGGCCTACAAGTTACGATATAAGCATACGATTCACGGCATGGTATATTGGTGGTGGTAAACACGACAAATTATTAAAGTAGTTTTAAAAATGGTCAACGGTCGTCAAAACTTTAAAGATGCTGCCAGGTAACCTCAGAGAGGTCCCTGACGGCATGAATAGAGAGGTACCCGACGGCTAGAATAAAAGGCTCAGTGATCTCCTCAGCAGTGAAAGAGAGGTTTAGGTGTTGAGGTCAGTGGTGGTAAGAAATCTCACGAAGGAAGCCTACATCTTCTAAAAATTTTAACTCTACTCAGGGCAAGCATTCGGTCATCTCGTACAGAGTTGGGTGTGAAGGTATTGTATTTTCGCGCGACTCCGAAAAGTGGCGCTTCCTTTCTGCGCCTATTTTCCGATACACGATTAAGACATGGATAACAGAGAGCCGGTGACGACAACTCGAACAACGCGGTTTTGGCATGGTGTTTAAATGATGTGAGTGAGTCGTTATGTGTATGTCCTATCATCCTGCGCAGTGCCGTATGTAAACCCACTTCGCCGTTCAGTGGCTTACCTCTTGTCTCGCTTCGTTGCGTGGTGTGTGTTCTGTGTTCCATTCGTCTAGGTATACCTTCAGCGGGTTGTGCTTCTAACGTGTGGTCTCAGGTACTAATATCAGGTACTCTGCGCTGCTGACATATCACGTCGACCAGCTGCTTCAGTGCCATCTATGCAGCGGTGACCTGGTACCTAGCATAATGCAATTTTGAGTTTTGATGCTTGCGCAGACAAGAATAAGTTCAGGAGGGATTTTCCAAGCTTAGAAAGTATGTGTAAATGACAGAGGTTGGTATCTCTTTTTCTAAGATGCGTTTTACAGTGGTAGTACGCCGTAAAATTACGCAGTAAATGCGTTTGTGTGCGTTCATTGTTTTCAATAACGAAAACTGACCTTCACATGAAACTAGCAAGGATGGTCGCGTCAGTATACAACTGTGCACTGGTACTTTGTTTGTAAAGACAGGAAGCACTGTTTTATTTTAGTTGCCAGTATGTAGCTGCTCAGATGGGGAACGGTGGTATTAAGCGGTCGTCTTGAGAACTGTCGCGCGCTAGCGTGGGTGTTCCGCATTACCTTTATGGCATACGTAACGCTTGTGAACTTGCGGCGTCGCTCAAGTGACCATCCGTCTACCTCGACATAGAGGCCAGCCGCGGGGTTAGTTCGGAAAGCACCGGTGGCCAGACGGAGGGTGAGGTGACACGCTGGGTCAAGCATCTTTTAGGCCGACCTCGACTCTGATTGGCGGCAAGACTGTACACCCTATGACTGGCGCGACACAATCTTTAGCAGGTTCAGTGCTGTCATAGGTTTTAGCTTGAGCGACCTCGGCTGCAAGTATATCTGGCCAGGTGTCAGCAGAAGACGCCTCTAGCTTCTATTTCCGGAGCATATCGTTCCGTGCGCTGAGCTGTGAGCGCAAACATTTGCCTCTTTGCGACGTATTTTGCTCATCACACTCATCACATATTTCTTCTTTAACCATTTCAGATCTCTCCAGTTACCCTGTCCTGTGCCAGTGCATCCGCCCACAATACTTTCTGCCGCCCTCTGGTACACGCTTGCCTTCTCTTGGAATCCACTCCGTTACCCTTAAGAACCATCGGTTATATTACCTTCGCATTACATGCCCTGCCCAAGCCCATTTCTTCCTCTTGATTTCGACTAGGATGTCATTAACCCGTGTTTAATCCCTGATCCACTCTGCCATCTTCCTGTCTCTCAACGTTACACCTATCATTTTCCTTTCCATAGCTCGCTGCGTTGTCCTTAAGCTGAACCCTTTTCGTAGCCTCCACGTTTCTGCCCCGTAGGTGAGCACCGGTAAGATACAGCTCTTGCATACTTTTTTCCTGAGGGGTTAAGGTAGACTGCCATTTATGATCTGAGAGAACCTGCCATATGCACTCCACGCCATTCTTATTCTAATTGTTTTTTGCCTCATGATTCGGATCAGCGGTCACTACCCGCTCTAAGAGGACGTATTCCCTTACCACTTCCAGCGCCTCGCTGCCAATGGCTACTGATATAGGGTACATACTCGGCGTTTAACTATACTTGTTTGGGTAACACCGCTCTTATTTTTCAGCTGATAGTAGTTTAGACGACCCTAACTTCTCGCAGTCATGGTGAAGTAACTTTACGGTAAGAGTAAACATAACTCCTGCGAACGCGCTTGCAATCCGTTCGCAGTCGCCAAATACATAGCTGTACTTTTCATCCTGCATGACAAGTGCTCATTTGTGTCCATATTTGAAAGAAGGGATTTTGTCGGGGGTGAGTCGAAACCTATCCCGGCAGCAGCCAGCGCGGAAGAGTGCGTAAAAGCCAGCAACGTTGCCAATGGCACAAAAACTTCGCGCGTATCACATGTGCCTAACATTCAAGAGCCAAGCACTTCACAGCAGGCAGCCTCTCTTTTCACGAAGCAAGCTTTGACCGCGCTCTCCTCCTAGGCTTTATTCCGAGCAGCGAATGTCAGGGGTGTGATCGATAAGTTTACGAGCACGGCATCTCGTCTAATCTAATCGATTGTCTTTCTTCTTGCACCACTTCCAACTGCACAAGAGTGTGCCGATTGACCCTCAGCCACTCCCCTTCCTTCCATCCGTGTCACCGTCAGCCGCACCGAGTTTGGCGGGAGAGGAAAACTCCCCGGGCTAAGGGCGAAGAAGTAACCATGCTTCTGCCCTCTCCACCACCATTGAGGCCACTCGCAGGTGGAAGGCGAGCCATGTGTCCACGGGTGACAGCGCCAGTCCACCATCGCAATACTGTCCACTGCCAGTGAGGGTGGGGGTAGTTACTTTCGGTTGGTACATAATAGGACAGTGAGGCCGTTCAAGTTATCGATGTAGGAGTAGCCACTGGAAGCTCGACTTAGCTCCAAGGCGGCGCCGCTCACCACCGCATACCCAGGTGGGCGCTAAGCTCCGCTTCTTGGTGCATGTACAGGTTTACCTAGCTCCAATATGGCAGAGAACAAAGTGTCCGCATGCAACCAATGATTGCTCCGTGAAAGTCGATGTTTTTTTTTTCCTTTGTTCCAAAAGTTTTCCTCTGGACGGATAATGCCCGCGGCACATTTTCAACTTGTGTACATACATAAGTGGCAACAGCATTCGTTCTTGCGAGCGAAGTGATAGCTCGTTTTCATAACGGAGCAGCCTGTACCTACTACCGGGGCGAATTATAACATCAGGGCGAACGTGCTCATGACGTACTCTACGACTCTGCATCGAGATGCCCGTTTGTACGGTTGATGGACATACACTCTGCAAAAGCCTTTATGTGAACGGTTTTGTCGTTTACAAACACGAGTGCTGATGGTGACACTAGCCCAAAGAGCTTCCGGTAGCACGCGGCGTTTGAAAAAGTTTGCAGACGACATGCGTCGAGCTGGTTTCGATATGGTAGCGCGGTGTGCGAAGCATTCCTCGCAGTGTTTGATAACGCGCCGGTTGATGTTGTTGTTGCCTTAGTGGCAACAACCCTGGGGTAACTGCTTGCCCGAAAAACCAGCCCTCGTCAAACAGGAAGTGTTCGAGGGCTAAATCGCAGTGCAGCCAGAACAAAAGAACGTTCGACAAAACCGTGCACAGAAACGTGAAATCGCGTCAGTTGCTGACTGCAGCTGAAAGTTGAAAGGCGAACTAGTGTGTTTTGTCCGTAGGCGGTGTTAGGCTTTAATTCTGGTACGGCAGCAGACCAACCTATTAAGACTGTTTCCCGGCCATAGCCCTGTCTCCTTAACCATAGCAAGCACGTGGCCGTATGTGGCCATATTTCGCGTGGCCGTGTGCGGAGAGGTAGCGATCGCTGCCACTCGCTGGTTTCGCTGTTAAGGTCATCGAGGAGACATTCGAATGCCACTTACGATCGTGTGCGGAGAAATTAACGCAGCTGTTTCACTAACGTACGCACGCGATCGAAAAAAAAAAAAACTCGACATTGATGAGAACAGGTTTAGTCGCGCTTAGGTCAGGCGCACGAACGCGACAGAATAGACAGCGAACAGGCCGGGCAATGAAGCGCGATCATACCCCCGTTGCACGGACGTATTTTCAGTTCGTTCCCATGAAAATGCGGCCGCCAGGGTCTGTTATCAAACCTCCTCCTTCACTGTGAGCCACTCCGCGCTAAGCAGCACACCGCCATATAGCATCGCGATCATAGTCAAGTCAAATCAGGAGCGGATTCGCAGCCGACAACCCCTCGAAGGGGGCGATAGGTGGACGGTCCCATTCGCAAAGTGGTCAGAGTGGCTTCCCACAGAAAATTTTTTAAATTTTTTCACAAGACGGGGGCATTTTAATTTTTGTAGCAGACAGTTCTAAAGGAAATCAGCACCCTCAAACACTGAGGGCAAGCAAGTTTGTACCATGAAAAAGAAAAATTATGCACCCAACTTGCGCACCGGTGAACGACTCGTTATTGCGGCACAATGCCCCAGAACCTGACTACCACGCGAAAAAAAAATAAGTACGTCGTTCTATCCCGTGTGAGAAACCTTGTCTCAAGTGCAATGCGCGAAAGCGAACGCAAGACACGCCCGCTGATCACATTCAGTAGCCCTCTGCCCGGCAGTTTCAGGGGGGTACGATAACGACCTGACAGCTCCAGAAAGATAAGCCGATGCAGAGCACGTAGAATTATTGGCCGGGACCTGACGTCAATCCAGAGTGCGGAAAACGCGCAGATATCGTTTCTGCCAGGCGATAATGAGACTGCGTCCGCAGAATCACCGCGGGGCGAAAATAAACTTAACCACACGCACCTTACCAGCTATCAAGGACCTGACTAAGCTGTGAGGTTATAATGAAGGGCTGCAGGTTAATTTCGACCACCGGAGGACATTTAAAGGGAGACTTGAGGGCAACTTAATCTAATTTTTGCTCTCAGTACAAGTCAATTGTTTGGTTTTTTGTGGTTCGGTTAGAGTTCAATTAACCGCAAAAGATGTATTTAATGGTGAGAAATTTGCAGTTGGAATAATTTTTTCCCCGCCTTTCGAAAGAAACTCGTGGTGTTGATGACGACGTCAAGAAAATTATGTACTCCGTGATCGCCGGCCGGAAGTATATGGCGGCGTGGCTTAGCATCAAAGATCCGCAAACAAAAATGCTTCACTTTGCCGCGGTAGGCTGGCGAAAACAACCTGCGGAGGCTATACCGACTACATTTTATTTTTGTTGCATTTCCTAGCTTAACCAAGCACCGTCTTCAGCGAGCGCAACCTCTTTCCCATTGCCTTCAGCGTTCCTTCAAAAGTGCGCCAAACGCTCTTCGTGGCCGCTTTTTCGTTTCGCATCCACTGACCACTGCGGTCGAGACCGAACCAGAGACCTTGAGATCGGCAAGGTCTCGGCATTAAGTACCATTGATTTCTGTTGGACAAACAATCAGCATGCACCAAACAATCAGCACCTCAGTGTGGGTCCATAGGTAGCGTTGGTTCTGTGCGAAGCTTTCTGTTGCTCCCAATCGCCGTCATCTCCTCTGCTCTTTCCAGAACGTGCAGCGGCAGAGCACAGGAATTCGTTCTGACAAGCCACTGTTTCATGTAATTACACTGACTTTCACGTAGCATCTCGCCCGCTGGCGCATAACAAAAAGGAATGGTTGGGAATTGTAAGAATTGTAAGCTGGTGTCGACGGAGCCTGGATACGAAACACCTGCTAATTTCTCTCGCATCGTGCTCGTCCTGCCCGATTATATAGTGATCAGCCGTGGCTTGCCTACGGCGAAAAGCGCCTACAGTGAGAGCAGAAAAAAAAATGAGACGTCGACCTTACGCTATTGGTGTATAGTGACGGCAGCGTGTCTCGCATTTGTTTTCACATGTGAGCGGGCCCTGCTGTTTCCCATAGACTTCCCAAACATGGGGACGAGAGGTGTTCGCGATTCACTGAAAAGCGCAAACACATCGTACCTTGAATGCCGTGTACCCCGCTTGTCTACTGGACGGTCTGTAGTCGGATCGATGCGACCGATAATGGCGTGCGCGACGTCCCATCGTTGGTAGCCGATGATTAGCGCGAGGGGAGGGGCACTTGCTTTTTGGGTGGTCTGGCCGCACAGAACAAGCGCAATTACATGACGCGCTGATTGAGCCGGATACCACGCATCTATAGTCCTCGATACTATATAGTGATGCTACTGCGTGTGAGAAATACGGCGAGGTAGACCATCCGGTTTCCTGGTTGCATGCACCGTGCTAGTGTGATCAACGGTGTACATACGTAATGTTCACCGCCCGCGGCCATGCAAGGCAAGGCACTAGGCTGGCCCACTTACTTTCTCAGCGCGTAGCCAACAAGGGTCTGAGTGATGCAACTGCAGAAGCATTCCGACGGCATAAGGCTGCGGCGTTGGACTGCGTGGCGCCGGCGGCCATTCGCCCGCCTCGCTGTGTTTTTCTTTCCAAGTCGGAATGCGAGTGTACAATTTCAAAAAATGGCCCTGCACGATAACTCGACGCTATGCGACTCCGACGACTTGCACAGCCGCGGCAACATGTGGTGCAGATGCCTAGGCCAAGCCCCGACAAAAAAATGCAAGAAAAAAAAAAGGGACTCTCGGCATAGGGATGACTTCTCCAGGCTCACGCCTCAGCGGATGTACGAGAATCCAGCTGCTACAAAGTGTGAACAGCGCTTGTTCCTGAACAAGACTTTCTCCTGAACAAGGGAAACCGATCTTTCAGAATTCACCATGAAAGTTCTCTCAGCGTCACCGATAAGCACGTTGCGGCTTAGCGGCTAATGAGCACCGGCGTCGGGAAAAACACTGCCGGATGACGAAACATCGGCTTCCGGAAAGTACTTACACGCAGGCAACGCAACGAAGCTTGAAATTTCCTCGTCTCTATATAGTGACCCCGCTTTCGCCGATATATGTCGCTTGCGCCAAAGGGTCTTGCTGGGCTGTTGAATCCTTGATAAAGAAGCTCTGTATTACGCCAGCCACTATTCGACCCTACAGACACCACCGATGGTGTTGCTGTTAGCAAATACGCAACGAAGAGGTACACACCCGATCTAACCTGACTGCTTTCACTGGAGTGCGCTTGCGCAAGTTCTAACCAACGAGCAGTTGTAGGAACAGCCGTTTTCATGCGCTGTTCAGGACGCAGGGGGACGACGGTAACGCATCCCATTATTTTCGATGATATATACATTCCGCTGCAGCTGTACACTCTAAGAAAAAAAGGTGTGATCTTAGTCTTTTTGGGGGGTAAAACACTTGTCGCTGAGCTGACAACTTTTTGGGGGTAAGGTTACGCTGTTTCTTGTTTGAAGCGTCAAACTTTTTGAAGACAAGGCCATCGCTGTAAAAATGCAAACAAGGCATTCGGGTCTCCAGCACAGTGCTTTTATGAATCATAGGGAGGCTCTGAGGGTATTGAACGACACCCTGAGGCATCAGACATTGCGTTCTTGTTTCCATTACAAACTCACCAGTGCCTTTTGCCAGGAATTCGAGAACCACGTAGGTTTCACAAACAAACAAAAACAAACATGCATCTGTTGTTAACGTATAGCCCGGAAAAAACTGCACACAAGCACCGAATTTGAAAGAAAAAAAATAAAACACGGTTCAGGATAAATGTTTTGTGCAAGCGTCTTTACTGCTTCACATTTTATGCATATGACCCACATTTTATTATTCTCACTGCTTGTCGCATGTCATGCGGTCATTACTGCATTGCGATGGCTTTAGAGCGGCAATGATTTATCTTCTAAGCGAAGGACGGACCGATGCACGAATACGTCACGATCAAACGACAGATGCCCCCTGCTACCGTGGAGCAGGGCAGAATGGTGGGCCTGTTGGTATGGCATGTCAAGGGAGAAAACCAGCCAAAAAAGACGGAAATACAAGAAGTTGTCCCAGGCGTTGTCCTGTGTCGTTCTCTTCTTTTGTTTTCGTTTTTTTTTTGGCTGGTTTTCTCCCTTGACTGCTACCCTGGCTCCATCCATTCCTTCCTCGTTATCTTGAGTCGTGAAAAACACAAGAGCGAAGCGCCATTGCACCATTCAAAGAAAGTCCTGCAACCAATGGCGCTGACCTCTTGATAACGTCACGGTCAACCAGAGGCGGACTTATGGGCAAGTCTTGCAGTGGGCGCTTGGGGGAAGGAACTGCTTCATATTTGCCTTTATTTACAGAAAAAAAAATGGGGGGGGGGGGGGGGGGGGGCAGTGAGTGTGGTTTTCCAAAGCAAATTTCTCGCTGATAGAGGAGGGGAGATCTCCCGGCCTTTAGCCCCACCCCTGCGGTCAATTGTCTTCCGCCGTGCTTGCGGACTTTTTCCAAAATGGCAGCTCGTGCTCGGCAGTCACGTTCATACGTTGTTGCAAGCATGGAGGAAAAAGCAAACAAACCAACAAACAAACAAACAAACTCGGAAGGAAGTATCCCGTGACATTTCTGAAGGCTACAGTTCCAAAAATTAAGAGCTGAAGTCAGCCCCACGTGATGACCCGAGGGACGTTTTGTTGGCCAGCGCCGAATGTCGGCCGTCATTTGGATGTACCCGAAGAGAGAAAGAGGAGCTTTAAGAGCTTGGCTTGCAGAAGCCGGCCACATGACGTAGCGCGGAGTGCAAACTGCTGGGCTAGTTGGTTCATATTGCAAATAAAGGGAACCAGCGAAAAAAATACGCAACACAAGAACAAAGAAGGCACACACCACACACCAGCGTTGTGGTGTGTGCCTTCTTTGTTCTTGTGTTGCGTCTTTTTTCGCTGGTTCCCTTTATTTGCAATATGACGTAGCGCCCACTGCTGAATATTGTTTTTCCTCCATAGCCGCGCACCAGAGTGATCGTAGGCCGATACCTTTGCCGTTCACTGCTAGCACAAGGTGTAATGTGGTGAGAAGCTGTTGTCGTTTTCGCGAGTTCTGTGCGTAGTGTGCTCAGTTCTGTATGCCCTGAGCGACAACGATCAATCTGGCGTTTCGTCTGCCTCGTCGCTGAGGGCGACCGTTCGCTCACTGACGCTCATGCCGTTGACCCCTGATTAAAATGGGATAGGGAGCAGTCATCATTATCCTTCGCACTTACTTTTGCGAGGTTTGCGTGAAATTCCAAATACGACGAGCTACATCAATCGCCTCCTTCGCCCAAATGGCCCAACGTTCAACACTCATGCGCAGAATTGCATTCTTTTGTTGGTAACATGTTGTCCATGTTGAAAAAAGTCACCTCGCCTGTTGAACTGTATTGTGGGCACTTACGTGCCGAGTTAATATATTTATTACTCCTGATTACACCGGCGCCTTTTGAGAACTTTAGGTAGGAGGTTACGAAAAGCTGGTTGGAATTATTGAATAAAGAAATAAAATAACTATATCCGAGAGTGATCGCACAGAACGGGCGCGCGCAAAGGTCTTGGGTGGAGCTTGTCCACCATCACCCTTAAACGATAGATGGCTTCTTAGAGCGGTATCTGCCACTTCGTTCTTGAGCTGCATCCAGCTACTGTCTATAAACAAAAGAGCCATTTCATTACACTGCCAGAATGCTTCTCGAATTCACCGTCAGGGGACGAGCGCCTATGTGCACATCCGAGGTGAAAAATGCGGATGGTTCTGCCAGGGCACCGAATTTATGCAGAAGCAACAATGAACAAACAAAAGCTGTGCTGGCCAATTACGTCGTTGCAGTTTATTCGTTGTCTTCGAGTATCTTGGCGTGTAATACTCTGACACGAACCTATGTTATCTAAGCAAGGCTATAAAGGCTCCAAAAGCGGAAACCAGTTGGGCAGAGCGTTTGCGCACAGCATAACGCATACAACGCCTACGCCTGTCCCGTCGGGACCATCTGCGCATGCGCACTGGCGGCTGACGGTAGCAGTACACGCTATGCTAGAACACTATTGGCTTACACCAGCGCAGCGCAACGAGCGCAGCATTTAAACAAATACATCGTCTTTGCTACAAAGCCTACAGTGCATGCGAAAGTTGTCGCGTCAGACGCGAAGTTTTTTTTTTTTTTTCACAGCATGCAGTGCACTCGACTGCAACATAACACACACATACGCAAAGAAGCACAAATTAACAATTACTGCGATCTTTCCAGCAAAGCAGAACATAGTTTGTACCTCTGGTCAAAGAATACAAGCAAGGCAGACGACAAGAATACAAGCATGCTGAAATTAAATGCAATGCGACGCACACAACATTTGTTGTACTATACATTTTACTTTTTGCTTTCTTTTTCTAAAAAAAAAGTTCCTTGTCTCCTAGCAAAGTAGTCACCATTTTTTTTTTTTTTTTTTTTGCGGAGCCTTAGAGCGCAGCTTCGCAGGCTAATGGCAAAAAAGGAAAGCTATCGCTCCCTTATTTCAACTGTACCCCACCTTGGGGTATGCGCCTAACTAGAGAGGAGTGACCGGTCGCTGCCTGAACAGTCTATACCGCATTAACTATCTTGCATTTCGCTATGGTAATCGATAGCCATGCCAAAAGAAAACGCCAACTTCGGTATACTCACGGTCCAGCACTTGGTACGCGCCAACCTGCTCAGGTGTCCGACCTTTTCTCAAGCACGAAAAATGGTATGCGTTACAACGAATACTCTGGCACGCTTCTAGCCGCTGCGTAGAGAGCAGTGGTATGAGCGTTGTTGTTTTCGATCGCTGATCAAGTGCCGAGCGTCACAGACCATGCATGTGGGTTGTATTATCACCTTATGAGCTCGAATATGCGTGCCTCTGAGTTCGAATGATACGAATATCAGTGCCCATGTGCCCGACCTTCTCGTCTATGCACTGCACATACTCACGAACCCGATGATTGTTTCGCACAGTCGCATTTGTATACTCATACTCTAGACCCGGAGCAATAGAATAAGCACGATGACGCGCATTTTCTGCCTGCGACTTCGTTTTTATGCCTCCGTGCAACATTGCTTAAAAACTCGCTGCGTTGCCTTCGAAGCAAAAGCGTGGCTGCGAAGAAACGCTAAGGATAGGTCCCAGCTAGACGTGCAGGAAGTGATGACGGAATCGATTACCTGTAATAGGTTTATGAAGGTAGTTAAGGACACTGTTGTAGACGCCTAAAGGAAAGGATAACTCTGCACGTCGAGAAGGCGCGAGATCAATGTTATGTACAGGCCACAACGTGTATCGGATCAACGGTACAGCTTTCGTCGAAAGTATCGTGCTCAAGAGGTTTGTTTCTGCGCGATGCTGTGTGGGCTTATGTGACCTTATGTGTGGTCAGCGTTCCAGATCACTTGAAGGTGAGAGGTAGTCTCGTCCTAAACCATCCGAAAGATATCTGGCTCCCACGGAAGCTGCGAGAGCCCACACTATGCGTCTTAGAAGCAAAGCCCTTGGGCTCAACTTTTGACGGAGGCTGTGCACACATATGAAAGCTACGCATGGCTGCGTCCTCGATCATCACGTCTTTGCGGTGCGCGAGCTCACGCTGCGGAAACCACAACGATGTTTGCTTTGAACAGGGAATGCTCTTATCAGCGCATCGATAACCTCGTTAATGACGACGTGCAGGTGCGCACTTTGCGATGAATGCATCTTTGGACAAAGAATGTGCGCGTCGGCATATCGCCAGCAACGTTCACAGCGGTTTGTTCGCGAAGGCTGTGTCGCAAAGATGACTAAATCGAAGTTTTGTTTCTCCTGTTCTGGCATCCGTTGACACTCTCCAATCCCAATAGAGAGGACGTTGCACTCTTTGCTTGCACAATTTTCAATGCATGGCGTAATAGAGAAGTAACGCCTCTAGCTCGGTGATAAAAAGGAAAGCTGCAACTCTAACGGTACGCTTCGCTGTTCCGATAGTAAATTTTGGACTGTGGGGTAAACGACTTCCCGATTCTTCCAGTCGAGCCGCCATTCACGCCAGATCATCGTAAGACTCGACCTCTTCAGCTATAATGTCAGCTGCTTTAGCACTGAGTACTTCTCCCTTATGGAGTAAGCAATGCACAAATTGTTTAAATAAAAGCAAGAACCTTGCTTTCGTCAATACAAAATATCAAGGGGTGAGTGACATATGTGCGCGCGACAGGGATGAAGCAAAATTAGGAGGGCACTTAAACATCTCCTTAATTGTAACACGCAACAGCGTTAACGGTTATTTTCTACTTTCACATTTAATACACGCATTAATTAGGATATATAAGTATGCCTACTAGCGTATATCAGTAGGCCTGCCTACTATAGACGGATACAACTCAAGAACGAAGCGTCTTTTCCCCGTCAAAGCATCCCCTTCCAGCCAATGGCGTCGGCGGACTGTCATCAGCCTGCTAGCGTGACAATGCAAGGAGGGGACTATCCCCTTTCATCTGCCCTCACTGCATTCTCAGGCTAGCAGGCTCATGAGGATCGTCTGACGTCATTGGCTGGAAAGGGGGGGGGGGGGGGGGGTCCTCTGACGGGAAAAAGCCGCTTCGTTCTAGAGTTGTACCCGACTACAGACCGCGTGATACACAAGACGCACAAGTTCTGCCTTTAGCAATGTCGAACAAAAGTGCCAGTAGCATAGGGGTAGCGTAGGGGCAGCGGGTTCGATTCCAAACTGTTTACCCAATTTTATTTTCTGCGTAATTAATTTACTTTACACCCTTGTATGCCATAACGACATTCCAGTCGCGCTGCGACCTCGCAGTCGCAACTGTAATTGGAATTTTAAGTTTTCATTCCACAGCTCAACGTGCGACTTCACAACGCTCTCGACCAATTCTGAATCACTGTGAGAACGCGCACGGCTTTTCCTCCGAACGTTCGCTCTCACGCTGCCGCATTAAAAAGAAAGACGTTCAGCATACTGGCGCACACCTGCCCATATCACATGTTTCAAATCAGGGCAAAGAAGGAATTATAGCACGATCTCCAGATCCGGTTGTGTGTCCACGCCTATAGGGTACACCGGCACAAATTAGCTCGCTGTGCTCACACCAAAGCAAGCCGCTCGAGGTATACACCTTGACCCCCATGAAAAATAAGCTTTCGGGGCGCTGGCTGCCTGCTGGTAAAAGTAGCGAGAAATTCTGGCATCATGTCTGCATTTACTCCAAAGCCTATCCAGTAACGGAGCGACTTCTGGCATAGGCGGTGACAAAACAAGCCACACAAAAGTCAATTTTACCTGTTGCTTTGAGCGCGCAGCGGACGGTCTGCAGTTTCGTTCATTTCCCTTCGAAGAAGAGCGCCAAGTGCACGACTGAGGCGAAATGCTGGCTTGATGCACAACGGCCCGAATCTACCGTTAAAGTAAGAAGGAATGAATATTATAATGCGCAATCGCCGACAGTGATCCTGAAGGACTCTCGCATGAGTGCTTTGTGCTTAAGTGAACCACCTCGTTGAGATCGCGGAACTTTCAAACAGCGCAGTGCGTGTACATTCGCACTCTATGTCGGCTGGTCTCTATCGCGAGCGAACCCGCGGGTATTTGCTAACAGCGCGGAGCGATAGCAGCATCAGACGGATATTATGGTTTATGGGGGTTTAACGTCCGAAAGTGACTCACGCTATGAGTGACGCCGTAGTGAAGGGCTTTGGAAATTTCGACCACCTTTGAACACGCGAATGTTTGGCCATGATCCTTGGAACACCCGTGCGTTCGACACGGCCGCGAATCGAAGCAAAGCTGGCAAAGTGGCGCGGGCACAGAAGGACCTGAAGGTGGAGCTCCGCGTCGTCTGCTTCTGTGCTTTGATGCGAAACCGGGAAAGACGCACTGGAGCTCTGGACAGCGCGGCCACACACTCGCGAGTTCACTCTAAGAGCGAGTCAACTTGTACTTGACATCCTCTGAAAAAAAAAAAAAAGTTGGGCTGAGGCATAGCTAAAGTTTTAAGCCTGGATATCTCGAAGCGAAAAGCTTCGTGGCGATGCTCGCGGTTTACCTTAAGGTTTCATACATAGGGTTACAATTTGGGTATAGCTTTCTAGCTTTTCCAAAACGTGTTGTCTTAGGTATACAAAGCTTGTACAATTGTTATACAAGGCTATTAAGACATCTTTATTTCTTCTTCTTCATTGGACACAATGTCTTGAACTTTCTGTATAGCCATAAAGATGGCCCGCTGATCAGAGTAGTAGCAAGCAGCTGGCGAGCGACGTAGCGCGCGGCCTCTTTTATGGCCGCCGCCGCCGCTCACGCGTTCTCGCAACGCCTTGCGAAAGAACCTTCTCCTCTTGGGACGGCGGCGGCGACCGCGCGGCCAGCGGCGAAGGGTAAATCGGTGGCGAGGAGAAGTGGCGACGTAGCGTGCGCCGCGGCGGCGCCGAGGGGTGGCTCACGCGAAGCGCGGCGTTGACGAGCCTAGTGAAGCATTTCGTTTTAAAAAACAAAAATATATCATGCGGTAGGAAACAAGGACCAGCTTTTGCGTAGATGTGCGCTCCAAGTTTCTGCGGCTACGAAGTAACGCTCGCCTTACGACAGAGAGCTCGGCGGATACACTGAAGTTCCGGTCGCCTAAATCTAAATGCAGCTACCGCAACCAAAGGTCGCACCAGTCGTCTCGTCTTTACTCGTCCTCGGCGGCAGAATGACGCGTCCGCTGATCCAACGCGGCGGAGGGAGCCCCTTCCGGCGAGTCGGACGCTGCAGCATCCTTTGCTGGCGAGCGCCGCTCTCGCGAGGAACCATCGCCGCGAAGCTCGCGCCGAGGCTGTATCTCAGGCCAATCTCGCGAATCTCGGCTGGGCGTCGTCAGACTTAGAACAGCGCGCGGAATAGCACCGCGGCTCGGAAGGCCCGCAAACGTCAGCGCGGAAAACGATGGGCTTCCGACTGTCCCGGTTACGTCAGCCACCAAAGGCACTGACGTCGCGTCCCTGGGGCTGCGTGCGCGGAAGTCGAGCTTGTTAGGCGCGGCCCGTTTATCGGCCTACCGGATGCACCCATGTAGATTGCAGCATAGCGTCTCGAAGCGGCCGTGGAACATCACAGTTGCAGCGTAGATTACTTCGCGCCTCAACGTAGAAACCGCACAGCTGCAGTTTCTGATGCTGCGAACCGGACGATACTTCCCGATCGTGACTCTGTCAGATTGCCTATGCTTGCTACCTATAGTTACTTTTTTTTTTACGTCAGAATACAGCGGGTGTTGCCCTGGTGTCCTTGAGACAAGCGGTTGTGAAAGCGACGTAGCATGCACGAAACTGAGCAGTTTCATTCAAGAGGTTTCAACAAGCAGCCGCTCAGTGGTTGCACATAAACTTTAAAACATTGAAGTTCTAGTCTTGAGTGATGTCTTGAGCCAGCCGCGCATGTGCGCATGGGAGCTATGCAGCATTCTCCGCATAATAAACACACACACTGCTTATTGGGACACAGCATTTGTCAGAGCCAACAGTCAACCGACGAAGATACTTCAAGTAGACACACGAACCGCCCGTGAGGTATAGCTGGTATACCTTGCAGAAATCGGCAGCGCTGCGGACAGCGCTATTCAGACGCTTCTGACAAGAACGCCACCATTTAATGTGCAGCTCCCGCACACCGAAAAAAGTCGACGGTACCTATGTAAAAAGGCAAGGCAAGTGCGACACAATGTTGAAGCGTTTATAAGCGTTAATTGCTCGGTCAGTGGGTTCATGTTCTAGCAAAAAAAAAAAAAAAACGAGAAATAAAGAGACGCGCGCATAGAAGAAGGCGCGCGCTATCTCTCTCTTTCTCACAAACACACACACGCACGCACACGCACGCACGCACACATTGCCGCCGGACTTACAAATTTCAAGCGTTTTGCACCAGAGCAACAGAAAACCTCGCTCAAGCCAATACACAATCAGTGCATCGCGTCATTGAATCTTACATCTCGTTCGGTGCCCGGCGAAACATGAGACGCTTCCAGGAGCTGCCGTTTATGTGATAAAATCGGCCATGCACAGTGCGGTCGTTTCCATATCAAGAAAGACAACACAGGCTGTGCGGAGATGAAAGCGCCATCACAACTCTCGAAATGATGTCTGTCGCAGTCACACAAGAGATGCGTACTTATGGCGCTTGTCACCTTTACATTTCCACCAGTACCTCAGCTGAGCAAAGGACACTGCCAAAAATACGTGGTTACTTCTGGCTTACTACGCCGACCAACACTGTGGTGAAGCTGCTTGCTTGCGACAAGGAACTACATACAGCCAGCGTTTGCTTCACATTACCAGCGCAATCGTGTCCCTTCTTGCACTCGACGTCATTCGAAAATCTGGGAAGTGATACGACCTACTCAACTTTCAGCAACTGCCAACTGGAGCTGGTTGCAGACTCATATGCGTTATCACGCCAGCGGAAGAACAGCTACATTCGGCTACTGCCACAGATGAGCCACTGTTACTAATTTCGAGCTTACCAGGAACGATAGTATCTCGAAAAAGGCCTCAGCAATATACGAACCTTGCTTTACGTTGAATTGAAACGTGTATAAGACAACTGAACAAGAACTTAAAAAAACAAAATAAAACGGCTGCAGCAAGAGAAACACAAACAGGGTTTGTTATAGCTTTCAAAGAGCGGTCCCTTCTTTTCACGTTCGTGATGATAATTAGCCACGTTATCTACAATTAGTCACACATACTAAAGGTCAGAGCACAGCTCACTAACATTAGTGTTTTCATTTGAAAAAAAAATATCCCCGCGGCCATCGCAAGATTACGGGAGTCAGTGAATACCGCAGATTTTTATCTTGGGCAACATATGTGGGGAAGCATCGGCACGAATTCCACCACGAGGAAAAACAATTACTCGACATGCAATGATAGAACACGCAGTGAAAATATCAAGTAATGAACTTCATAGAATCTGAGTCAAATTTATAGAATCAGGGCCAGACAGTTACAAAGGCTGCAAACCGTCGTTAAAGACCTGTTAAGTTCGTTAAGCGATAGTCGAAAATTGCCGTAAACACCGTGCAATCATAGTGCGTCTTCGCGCTGCCAATAATGGTGGGTATGCCAGATTATCACTCAAAGCCGCACAATGTTACAAATTCCTACAGTGGTGCTGCCCAGAATTGCCAGTTTTCTGCGAGCAGGTTTAGCCGAGGAGCACGCAGGATATTTCGTCACAGGCGGCCAGCAGAAGAAAGTGTCTGAAGACAACCGACAAGTGCGGCATTGTACGGCCCTGTTCTACCTAGCAATACCCGCAACCAAGTGTTGTCGTCTAGATATAATTCCGTACGGAAGTCAAGGCTTAAGTGCCCTTTGAGACGTTTAATAACCAACGGAGTGGCAGTGTGGGTTACTTGGTGTGACTTGGACACAGCAGAAACAGCAAAAAGACCATGAGCACCGCTGAAAGGAAGACACGCGGCCGCGCTGTCGAATGTCCTTCTTTCACCGGTGGTGTTTTCGCTGGCTCCGCTAGGCTTAAATAATGGACAGCCGAAACATCGGC
This sequence comes from Amblyomma mixtum, assembly GCF_055824585.1. Classification (NCBI taxonomy): domain Eukaryota; kingdom Metazoa; phylum Arthropoda; class Arachnida; order Ixodida; family Ixodidae; genus Amblyomma; species Amblyomma mixtum. The sequence goes on from NC_143014.1 coordinate 78,166,738, forward strand.
CTGTCCGGTTTGGTTTGTCTTGCGGGGGTTTAACGTCCCAAGGCGACTTGGGCTATAAGGGACGATGTATTGGAGGGCTCTGGATAATTCAGATAGCCTGCGGTTCTTCAACATGCAATAACATCGCACAGTACACAAACTCTTAGCATTTAGCCTCCATCGAAATGCGACCGCCGTGATCGAAGCCACGTCTTTCGGGTCAACAGCCGAGCACCGTAACCACTGAGCCAACACGGCGGCTTACAACAGCCTGACTGTTCTGTGGTTGAACTCTTTCGAAGGTACAAGTGCACGATCTGAGAGTGTCATCAGGACTTGGCGGACAACCTTTAGCTTCCTACGAACAGGCAAGGCAAGTTAAAGCTAGTTTGTTCCAATTATAAGGGCGGGGCGAAAGCCCTGAGTCAATCATATCTGTTCCGAATGAGAAACCCTGATAGCAGTGGCATGGAACCTTTAAAAAGTAAAAAAACATGGGCCAAAATGGCTCTTTGCGAAGTGATGACGCAACTCGATAGCTTCCAGGATGATGATTCCCCGATATATGAAAGCCACGCGAAACAGGCAGCTGTCATATGAACTGATGGAGTGTATTTTCCCGCTCACTCAGTCGAAGTGAGTCAACCGCTGATAACAGGAACAATGCATGTCTTCCGTCACAATGTTGCAAAAACCGGAAAGAATAAAAACCCGAAAACAATTTAACATATGTCATATGACTGTTATTCATTCCACACGTCTGTGGACTACCACAATCTTAAGTAATTTCAAGTGATTTCCGACGTGATACAGCACTTGCAGTCAACAGTCCTTATTGCCACCTCTGTAAAAGGCGAAACTTGCAGGGACCCATACGTGCGCATGTGTACCCAGCACATGCGCTGTTAGACCCTTTAAGGCGCTGCAAACGTAATCTAAAACGTTCTGTTGAAATAGCTGTTGAACGGAAAGCTGGGAAGGTAGGTGAGTTGTAAATTGTGCGGTCTAACGTCCTGAAGCGACACATGGCCTATGAGGGACGCCGCAGTGGAGGGCACTAGATTAATTTAGACCACATGGGGGTTCGTTAACGTGCGTTAACATCACAGCACGTGGCGTTTTTGCATTTGCCTCCTGCGAAATGCCGCCGCCGAGGCCGGGATCCAACCCGCGACCTTGGGCACCAGCAGCCGAGCACCAAAATCACTGATCCACCGCGGTGGGTCGAGAAAGGTATGTGATCCTGAGAAGAACGATGCCCGGACAAGGTTTCACTAACGATATTACTAGTTCAGGATGAGACGCGATTATTAGACAAAAGTCAGTTTTCCTTTTTACAATCTTTACATTCCTTCTAGATCGTAGTTAATTCGAACACAGCTCTCGTATAGCTAATGTAAACGTTGTTTCGGTCAATCACAAAGCGCTGCACCTTTTGATCGATGGATTATACTACAGATGCCTTCATATCAATGACCATCAAACCTCTATCTAAACGCGCCAGGTATAGAATGCTGAAAAAAAAACGGCATTGAAACAACATTTTCAGTTTTTGTGTACAGTGTGTTGCGTATATCATGCCCTGCTACGTAGTCTGATAAATAAGTACGTATTTCAATAAAACTTGTTGCTGGGCTAGTTGGTGACACATACTTGAATAAAATTATTCAAGGTAATAAAATTAAAAAAGTAATAAAATTATTCAAGTATATATTATTCGTAAAATACAAAGCAGAGAATGAGGGAAAGAGGTCATATACTCGCGTTGAGTATCGCTTTTCCTAAAACAACAAGAGTGAGACATGAAAACAATTCATGGCAGATGGCAGGAAGGAGCAACGTTTCGAATACAAACATGTCAAATGAGTCACCAATCACAAAATACGGCTTTATCGTGCTGATCGTGCGCAGCATCTGAATGACATAGGGGTGGGCCGTAGAAGAACAAAGACTACTATTGACGAGCAAATTCAAGCGACACCATTGCTTTTCCCCGATTATTAAGACACAATTTAATAATGGTGCACACAGTGTCAACCGTCCACTTTCTGAACATCAAAATGAACTTTTCAGGGTGCTGTGATGCAAGTTTTCAGCGGCTACGTTTATTAACATGCGCATTTCACAGCAAAGTCTGTTTCCTTAAGTATTTCGATCAACATCATTCCCACTTAGAGTCAGTGATCAATTCTCATATGCTAGCCATCCTGGTTAACTTAGCTGGCAAAGCGACTGTTCCGCTTAGGTGGTAGTCTCGGGTTCGAACCCGGACCAGACAGAATTTTTCTGCAACCACAAAATGTGGAAGCTGCACAGCTTTCCTTTGCATCCGTATATTACTGCACTTGGGTGGATGCTAATGAGAAATTATTAACTTAGAAGAAGAAATATACAGTTTACACACTGTAGGAGTTGCACGGAGGATGGGGGCTGAGAGCACAACAGGAAATGAACCGATAATGCACGCTCGACATCTGACCGTAGAGACACCAAAGTATAATGGAGTAAATCTGGGTTTTCCTCTAGTGGTTTGGACTATCCGATCAACGGAGCCATTTAAAATGAAATAGGTTGCAGTAGCGCGGTGGTTTGGGCCAGTTGGTTGCAGCACCGTCCTGTCTTGTTTGTTCCTGGTATTGTGTGTGCGTTTTATTTATGCTGCGAATCTTTTCTGTTTTAAAATGAAAGTAAAGATGGTTTCATATACCGCTCATATGCCTTCGGAAGCTGGGCTTCAAAATTTGTACACTAACGAAAAAAGGACTAACAGAGAGCGAGAGCTTAGTACTTTTGAGGACGAGCTGATCTGCCACAACCACTCATCTTTTTGTGACTAACTGCAAAGTTTTTGATTGCTCGTCTCCTAGCAAAGGGGCGCTACAGTTAGTCTCCAGAAGCAAACGCTGAAAGAAAAAAATGCTCCTGAAGCTTAATTTACGCTGTATTATCACGCTGTAGTTTCTCACAGCACTCAGCACACATATACAAGAAAAGAATAACAAACATGAATATGCCAGGACTGGAACTCACGACATCTGTACTGGGAACCGAGCGCGCATCTCACCAAGACACCACTGCATTTTTTTCTTCTAACATGGCATTAAGACACTCCGGCAGAGCAATAAATAAAATCCTTATACAGTATAAGAAGCACACAGGATGCTAGACTGCTGCGCTGTGCTTTTGCAGTATATATATATATATATATATATATATATATATATATATATATAGAGAGAGAGAGAGAGAGAGTTATAGTGCGTGTGTGCGTGCGTACACGCACGCACGCACGCACGCACGCATACGCACACACCGGACATTTCACCGAACAAATTTTTTCAAAAATAGGCTTTTTGGGGTAAAAATGTTCCTTTTCCGGCATAGTATTTTCATTGTTGGCGGACGCCAGAAAACCGGTGAGTTGTCTTTTAAGTAGTAAGCTGATTAACTTATTTTTGATAATTTTAACTAGTAGAGTTAGGCGCCTAGTTGCCTTAAAGATTTGTAGCCGGTTGATAGTAACAGCCGTATCTGTTCTTAGATTTTCGAAAATGCGATTACCCTCGCCGCTCTGGCTCGACAAAATTTGGCGGCATCGTGCGAAAATACATGCGCTTTCGAAAGCAAGCAGGCAAAGCAACTCCTCCAGTGCATATAACTAGTCGAAAAGCCAAATTTTATCGAGCCACAGCGCCAAGGGTAATCGAGTTTTCAAATCTAAAAACTACGAGAATATATATATATATATATATATATATATATATATATATATATATATATATATATATATATATATATATATAAGGGAAGGGTAATGAGGGGCTCGTTATAAATATGAGAGAAGCCAACAGCCTGAGAAACCATAAGGCATGGGGGATTTTTTAAAATTTATTTATTTTGTGGTGTTGATCAATTTAGAAGATTACAGAATATGTTATCGCTGAAAGCTAATTGATTTGAAACGCAGAAGAAAAAACAAGCACATGCCGCCGGTGGGATCCGAACCCACGACCTCCGAATTACGCGTCCGGTGCTCTACCTCTGAACTACGGCGACGGCTGTCAAATCTCCTGCCTTGGGTGGTAAGCAATTAGCTTTAAGCGATAACATATTCTGTAATATTCTAAATTGATCAACACCACAAAATAAATAAATTAATTAAAAAAAATTCCCCGTGCCTTATGGTTTCTCAGGCTGTTGGCTTCTCATATATATATATATATATATATATATATATATATATATATATATATATATATATATATATATATATATATATATATATATATATATATATATATATATATATATATATATATATATATATATATATAAATTTCGACCACCTGGGGTTTTTTAACGTGCACTGACATCGCACAGTACACGGGCCTCTAGAATTGCTCCTCCAAAGAAATTCCAGCCACCGCGGCCGGGATCGAACCCGCGTCTTTCGGGTCAGCAGCCGAGCACCATAGCCACTGAGGCACCGCGGCGGCATATATATATATATATATATATATATATATATATATATATATATATATATATATATATATATATATAATCTTGTAGTATACGCTTCGTTAAAGGAAACATATCTGATTCGACGTTTCGATCGGGGGACCGATCTTTTTCAACAGTGATTTGTCTTCGCTGCTGTTTCCCCCTTTTATAGGCGCTGGACACAGAACATGTGAGCGATAAACGGATAGAGTGCAAATATAAGTAGATGGAAGTAAAAAATATACAAGTAAAAAGAAATAAATAAGCATGGGTAGGATAAAGGGGAGTGGGACGCGCGCACAAAAAAAATGGAGAGTGCGCAGAACATGCAAAGAAAATTTTTACTTTCGTATTTTTTTACTTCTATCTACTTATTATGCTAATCTCACTTACTTATTATGCTAAGTGTCACGCTAATCTTTCTTGCTCACGCCTACACGCAAAACATTGTTTTTTTTTTTCGCTCGCCGCACACGACATTACACTGTAGCCATAGCCCGACCCAGCCTGATTAGCCTGCCGCGGTACAGGGGCAATCAGAAGTGCATCAGCCCTGCCGTTTGCGAGGGTTAATTATCTCTGAGGCTTCAATAAGCCATAGACTTAGCAGCCCACTTGTTCAACTCGCTGACGTGCAAAGAAGCCCTAACCGGAGACAGCCCTGGCGGGATCTGAAGTGGAAACCGCCGTTCGCCACACCATCTGTAACGAGACTGGATCTCTGCTGCTCCTCTTAAGTGGAGAGGCTGCGGCGCTAATGAGAATCGAATCCGAACCGCGGACTGAAATCGACGCTTCCACCCCAGGGAGCTGCAAGGGCAGCCGGTCATCGACCGGCAGGCATCCACCCGCCTCCCGACTGCCCGGTTCTGTTCGCTGTTTTTGGGCACAAGCAGCAGCCGTGCTGTTTGTGCGTGTTTTTTTACCGCGGTTCTTTATGCAGAAACGAAACGTCTGGTGTGAACGCAGCTAAATGCGACCACCCGCGTGGACGGTGAGAGGTGGACGTTATGGTTGAGTTCATAGTCGCAGAGTAAACGGCGGCCCTCGCCAGTGATGTTTTTTTTATCCAAAATAAAAGTAATTTTAAAAGTTCTCCATTTCACAAAATTTTCGACGATTATTCAGAGAAAGAATTCAAGCTCTGCCACCCTACCCCATTCGCAAGATAAGCAGCATAAGCCTAAATGTTAATGCCAGCCGCACCCCACTTCCCCCACCTTCTTCGAAAGAGTTTCATATGCGCCACTGTCTTCAGGTACACGTGTGTCCCATTGCGATTCAGTAACTAAGGCAAACCGAAGTTTTGGCACGTACGCAGAGCAAGCGATATGCTCGTTTTTCGCTACAGTTTTACGCGAGAGCAAACGTGCGAGCGCCATTGACAAGCAGATAAACGGTTTTTGGCCAAAGCCCAAGAAGCGGTGGAGTTTCGAAGGGCTGCCTCAGCTAAGTGGCAATTCACAGAGACACAGCTCGTTTTTCTCTTTTTTGTTTTAACGTCGACGCGTGGTTGTCCAAGCAGCACTATTCCTCAAGCATCGTTGCTGTACCAGCGAGCAGTGTACCAGTACCTTTGTGCAGTGCCCACAAAGCCGAAGCGCGAGCTCATTGGACCGTTAGGAAGAAGTGAACGCTTTTACCACTACAACCGCTTCATGCTTGCCGCCGGCACGCGCATATGACAGCTTCACCTAGATGCCACAGCATTCACCTATATGCCACAGCAACCGCCATTTTGTGGTGCAGGCGTCGCTCCCCACAGTACAAACGACCACAGTGCAAGGCACGGTGTTTCCGAGGAGAACGCAAGGAAAACGCAAAGTCTGGGCCAGTTGTTTCCGCATACTTTGAGTATACTGTGCTACCGAATGCGTTTCTAGCCCTCACCGGACAAAGAAGCGAACGATAAAAGCGACGAGCTCGTTGAAGGTCACCCAAAGCGCTCTTGCATAAGCGCGCAGCCACGCACTCCATGTATATCGTGTGTCCAAAGGCCTAATCTACCACACTTTCCCGGTGTGCAAATATTTTTGTATCGCAAGTTTTTGTTGGTGCGACCTGAACAACGGTGGAACCTGCGCTGATTTTTTTTTTTTTGTTCATCACCATCTGCGCGACATGGCCGCGCATTTGCGCTGAAATTTTTCACTGGGCTTTGCATAACGCCTTGACTACATTTCACAGAAGGCTGGTAACATCAGATTGTTGCATGCCCTTAGCGAAATCAAATTTGAAGAGGTGCTGCTGTTCGGTTGGTCGCGAAATCGGGACAACACAGTGATGACCGGAATGATAATTTCTGCCTCATTTGGCTCTTCAAGGTGCATCAAAATCCGAGTACAGAGTCGATTATGCGTTTTGCCACTGTCGAAATCCGGCCGCCGCGACCGGAATCGAGACTGCCTAAACAGCGCCAAGGTACAGACGGAATAGCGAGTATTCGACATCTTAGTGCGCTGTAACTTCTTTAGAACCGTGTAATCCATCTTCGCGCGAGTTGACCATGGAATGGGATTAATTTCTTTGCGTTGGGCGCGTGTGCAGTGGGTGCGCACCACGCACCGCGCAGGCGAAAATACAGAACAAAAAAACGACTTCTGCTCAGGCATATTCGGCGAGAAAAAAAAGTTAAAAAGGCCAAGGCTCAGTGTAACACGAAAAATTCAGCGAAACGCTGTCCCAGTGGTGCTCAAGCTGCTGTTTGACTTTGCGAGCAGCACGCTGTTAGCACACGTTTAGCAGGCGGCGGATCCATAGACGATCCGGCTATAGCCAAGGGGGCAGCTAGGACAGATGCTTCTAGGCTTGCCAAACTCCCGAAAGTATGCTGCGCTCATCTGTTGATGTTCGGTTTAACCGCGAAGCCGTTCCGTCTCACGGACGGCTGGATTTTGCGGTGGTCGACGGTTCTTCTCACGCTCACGAGCAGGCCACATCTCAGCTGCTTACTGTGGCTGATCCCGCGTCTGCAATGGCCGCAGGAGCCGCAGGCCCCGCACGACCACCACTTTGAGCCGCAAAGACGACGAAGCAGCCACGCTGTGACGGGTAACCACTGTTATCCGCTGTGCACCCTGGCCAAGTGGGCATGTGCCATTTAGCCCGAGGACATCATCATCGTGGGCAAGCTCCCGAAAACAGCTTTTTGCTTCAATGCCGACCGATTTTGCTACGCAGTTTCAACGTGCATGCCACACTTACATCCAATATTTTGCTGGAAAGGAATCCATGAAAGGGAGTGACGATAGGTGCGACCTTAAGGCCGAAAAATATGATGTATCTTTATTCCTCCTGCCCTGAAAGTTATACGGGAAGCCAGAGTAACAAATCCACGACCATTTTTATTTGTCTGCGTCGTGTTTTAAGGTTTGTGTGCAGTTGGATGAAGCTGTTTAACCCCACCGGAGCTCGCACCTTAAACAATAAAAAAAAAACAAGCAGTGCTGAAACGTTCTCGCGATTCATGAGATAGGTGTGACGTATACCTGCTCTGCCACTGGACAGCTGCTGCCTTTGACAGCGACATTGCGAGATTAACATGCACGTCACTGGAAAAATAAAATGGACTACCACGCCCTTTATTTTTTTCTTTTTGCATATCTCGCTGTTAAGAGCTTCAGTCGACAAAACGACACCCTTGCAGATTTCGTTCAATAAGGCAAACAAAGCAGAAACTATGTTATCTCCTTTTCTTGAGAAGAGAAATCCGGTTTAGTTAACCAAAGGCTGGACATAGTTGAATTCAAAAGACGTGCAACATAATAATAATAATAATAATAATAATAATAATAATAATAATAATAATAATAATAATAATAATAATAATAATAATAATAATAATAATAATAATAATAATAATAATAATGTGTATTTTTTTCCTTGCCTACAAGAAAAGGAATGAAGCCGCCTCGAAAAAGCGGCTTCCGTGAGCAGCCTGCCGGGGCGGCTGCCCCATATTTGGCAGGAGTGGACAGCAAGGTTATCGACAGTAAACTCGAAGACAAATAAAAAGATACAGTTGAACATTAAACTCAAGAAAGCACACAGAGGTACCACACGCTGCAAAAAGTTCTCAGGCCAGGGAGCCCGGCACGTGGACGCACGGAGAGTACTCATCCGTGCACATCATTGGTGTCTCTATTAAACATGACAAGGCGGTACATCTTCGGAGATGTGCACGACGCATGTTACATTTGCCACACTGATTCCACTCGCGTCAGTAGCCCTTATTTATCGCATGTAAAGGGAAGTTTTAAACAATCGAATTTTTCGAACAGCTAAAAAGCAATCACGTGCGCACGAGCGGTAATAGACATGCTGTCGGCGATGGCACTGCGCGGCTGCAGGAACAGTGAGTGCAGGTCCTATTTGCGGAGCAGCTGCAGGGATGGACACACGCCGGCAGTGGAGCAGTTGGATATCGAAAAGAGCTCGCCATTTTTTTTTTCTTTCGCCGGTGATTTATACAAGCTAGACGAATAGGCAGTAATGTGAAGCCCCGGAGCAGGTGGCCAAGGTAAATAAATGAAACGGAAGAGGAGAAGAGCGGCGCGAAGCAGGTCTTGGCATTGTATGTACTTACAACGCACGCTGCACTCATATCGCTTTCTCCACTAGAACGGTAGCGCCGTTGGACCGCGAACAGTGCGGTAGTAATTTCTGTTGCTTTTCGAGCGCCGAGCGTCGAAGATTGCCTGGAGCACAGGTTTCAGGCAGAAATGCAGAGTACGGAAAGCGTCAGAGGAATACTAATACGCTTCTCCCAAGATTGCATTCGCTACCGGTAGCTCCCGATCTCTGAAAGATTAGACATCTTTTTTTGTTATTTTTATTACTACCTGCTACACACAGGGAGCAAACTGTAGCCTTTCGTAGCAGTTTCGTGGGCGTACTATTGCTTTGAGGACCAAGAATAATAATAATAATAAAAAAAGAACCGTTGGCATCGATATGCTTGGGTATCCCGTCGCTAGAACTTGGCGAGAAAGCTCGCTACAGCGCTTTCACAAAAAAAAAAAAAGACCGAAGAAAGAAAGTCTGTTTCCACTCTGTCGATTAAGCATTGGTCAAGCATTCCTAGCTCCTTCAGTGACGGTCGGTCATAACGCCGCTCTTGCGCCTGGCGTAGGCCAGTGGCACGGGGAGATCAGTTGCTTCCCCATTTTGTTTCTGGTGCACTCAGATCGTTATGTTTAACCTATCGCGAAATACACAGCAGTCGCAAATTTAATTTTGTGTTCAACACAAACGTTGATTTACGAATACGCAAAACTGGCATGTTGACAGATAAAACTGAATAGGGAAATGCATGCCGCCAATTACGCAACTTGCCTAACGGTACTAAGTTGATCGAAGAGCGGAGTACTTCTGTTTTGCAAAACACTGCGCTCATCAAGCGAAAGAAAATGTGTTCGAGACTCTGAAGGCCCTCTGTAAGCACGAGAATACATCTGCTCTTGGAACGCGGCTGTCCTGGACTCGGAACATGAATGATGCTGCCTGCCGTGACATAAGAGTGCCCGCTGGCAGTTTTGAGGAATCTGATCGATCTTGTCCCACAATACAGACAGCTTCCGACCAGGTAGTACGTAACTTTGTTTCACGTCTTCCGAATGTCCCAGAAGCACAACCGAGGATTCAGTTTTCACGCTATGCTCGCCGAAGAACCAGTGATCAGCTACATAGGGTTATATACTTCTGGTATCCGAGCTGCGAGCCCTCCTTGCTGAAAGAGCAGAAAAAGCTGTTTTTTCAGCGTCACAAGGTGGTGCGCGCGCAGTCTTAAGAGCTACAGTGTTTTGCCAAGGCAAGTGGGTACCACTTTCTCGCGGGGAGGGTCCATCGCGGGACGCTGCAAGAACCGTGGCTCGCGGCGATGTCTCACGGGATGCCACGAGCCACGGTGACAGGCAGTGGTGACAGGCAGTGGTGACAGCCCCAGTGCTAGAAAGCCGCCTCACCTGGCAGGGGACCTGTCCTTCTCGTAGGGCGGTAATCCCTGGTGACGGAGCCGCGGCGCCGGATGTCAACACTGCAGCCCCGCGTGCACTGCTCGCCCCGAGGAGCCGCGGCGGCTGTGGTGCGTCGAGCGCCCAACGCCAGCGGCGCTCAGCCCGGCCGACAGCGAAGCCGCGCGCGCCGCCGAGCGATATGGACGCGCCTGATAAACTTGCGCCGTGGCCGATCACGTTGCGGCGGCAGCAACAGCCTCCTCCGCCAGCAGGCCACGAGTGCCGGCGTGCGGACCGACGCCTCCGCTCGTCGCCGTGCGGTGACGTCGGGCCCCCCTCCGCCGCCCACGTGACGCTGGCGAGGGGATGCTGCCGCTGCGCGCTGCGGGGGCTTTGCGCGAGCGACCATTTGGCCGCCCCGGGCGCTGGCACCTAGGCGAGCGCGACGCTGGGCGCTCCTACTTGGGACGGAGCACGTGCTGATGCCGAGTCAGTTAGATGCAGTGTTTGTCCACGACTTTGGCAGCCAACTTTCTGAAATGCGCGTGCAATGTCAGCAAATTCGTCCTGGGAAAAACCTGTCCTACACGCCATGCTAACGCGAACCTGAATACGAAAAATGCCTACTGTGTATATAATTAACCTCTCATTTCACGTAAGCAGATCATACCGCGCTTCCTTTGCCTACACTTTCCTCTTCCAAACCGCTAAAATCTCAGTTTCTTATGGAGAGGAAAACAAAACCCTTTGAAACATTAAAAGGCTCATCGGTAAAAAGATATGCGTCTCCCATTGGCTGGAGGGAACTGACGTCACCATACCGGAAGTGACGCCATTTCCGGTAAAGGTATTAATAGTTTCTGATGCTATTGCATCGCCAACGAATAATGTAATTAGTCGTCCCTGTGAATTTTTTATTGCTTCGCAGACACAGCTTTATTTTTTAAACCTTGCATTAGTTTCTGCTTATTTATATATTGTTCTCTATATTAACGGGCGCATTCGCGTCGCATTTAGTGCTTCATAACTTGTATGCGTTAAAATAAGGGAGTAATTGCGAATTACCACCCTGCCACGAAAACTTCGTAGCTGAACACTTTCTAGTTAAGGTCAAACAATGGGCTAACACCTGTTCGTACTTAGGCCGCCGCGGTGGATCAGTGGTTATGGTGCTCGGCTGCTGACCCGAAAGACGTGGGTTCGATCCCGGCCGCGGCGGTTGAATTTCTTTGGAGGAGAAATTCTAGAGGCCCGTGTACTGTGCGATGTCAGTGCACGTTAAAGAACCCCAGGTGGTCGAAATTCCCGGAGCCCTCCACTACGGCGTCTCTCATAGCCTTAGTCGCTTTGGGACGTTAAACCCCATAAACCATAAACCAAACCTGTTCGTACTTACAGAATATAACTGTATATTATATCATCCCTGCTACTCTTCCGCCGTGTCCGCGCACCGCGTGGCGGCGGTTTTATAGGCGCGAAGCTTTCGTGGCTACCTTGTGGCACAGTTATACTGAACTTGTTTATTTGCTTTTCCACGGTATTAACTGTTCTCTGTCATTTCTTATCGCTTGCCGTTACATGAGCATCGCATGTTCTGTCTTCTGCGCTTCGTATTTTCCACTGCACTGAGCTCTCAGGGCCTGCTAAACTGCTGACGCTCATGTCTTCTCTGATGCCCGACACGCGTTTCTTTAAACCGACTAACTGAACTCGTGCGGTGCACGCACGTGACACTAAGCGGAACTTCGCATTTACGAGCTTGCGAGAAGCGCGAAACGCGCACGTTTTCAGGCTCAGCTCATGTAGCGAGTTGAGCGCCTCTTTCACAGTATCCCCGAGAGAAAGCCTCTGGACAGTTCTGAAGCCCTACGCTTCGTCATCCTCACCTTTCACACAAGAACTGGACATATGGCAGTCCAAGCCAGAAAGAAAAGATTTTGAGCAATGCCGCTGCCGAACGGTTGCGCAATAAGTAACTAGTGTGGGGTAGTGTCAATTGTCATGATGGTGCAGATAATCCCTGTTTTCAAACTCACGTTCCTTTATGACGAAGCTGGCAGTTCCGATTCATTTGCCTGATCTTCACAACTCATCCATCTGGAAACCTAAAAATGTGTTGTGCCTAATGCAGCGTAGGCTGTGCTTTGCTATGACCGCCACCTTGTTCCAGACGAGTACTTCGTACATTGGATTGGATTGTAAAACGTTTATTGCCAACAGTCTGAAGGGCATATAGGCCCCCCGCCTAAACGACGGCCAGAAGGTCTTGGCTCCTGGCGGCGTCTTCGGCCAGTTGGACGACTTTTGTTTGAGTCTCCGGATCGGAGCTGAGTAGGAGAGCCTCCCATTGTTCAAGTGACTATTTTTTGTCCCTCCAGGGGGGCAAAAGGGCATTTCCAGAGAATATGGTTGAGATCCGCTTTGGCCTTACATTGCTTACACTCGTTTGAATATTGTCCCGGATAATAACGACTGCACATAACCGGGTTCGGAAACGTATAAGTTTGGAGACGGCGCCAAGAGGTGGCCTGACTCTTTGTCAATGATTTATCAGCAGCGGGGTACTTTGTTCGATTGAGCCTATAATGTTGTGTGATTTCTCTGTAACCTACAAGACGATCCCTGTCTGCGAAGCGCTCGGTATGGCCACTGGCTCGGAAAGCAAGACCTCGAGCCAGTTCGTGAGCTGCTTCATTTCCAGCCAGGGATGCGTGTGCAGGTGTCCAGACTATGCGAATTTTGCGGTCGTTTCTTGCAGTCCGCAGGATTCCGTTCGTCAGAGGGGAGACCCTCCCCTTGGCAAAGTTCATCACTGCTACCTTTGAGTCACTGACTATCATTGACGCATCCGTGCCCACTATTGCAAGTGCGATGGCGGCTTCTTCTGCAATTTCGGGACTGTCCGTCGTGATCGAAGCGCCGGCTCGGAGATATGTCTCGGCGCTAGCTACCGCTATCACCATTCTCCCCCTCCCGCAATTAGCTGCGTCCACGTAGGCCACGTCTTCTATCGGATAGTTTTTGAAACATTTGCCGAGGGCTTCAGCCCGTTTCTCTCTGCGATCCTTGTGGTGGACGGGATGCATGTTTTTCGGTAGTGGTGGGATCATCAGCCTATCGCGCACGCTCTTAAGCATGTCCACTTTCGGACCTCGCTGACTCTCGTAATTTATTCCTAGTTTCGCGAGGATTTGCCTGCCTGTAATGCTTCCCGACAGCCTTTCGTACTGCGAGACTGTCACGCCTTCCACAATTTCATCCAATGTGTTGTGAAGACCTAGTTCTAAAAGTTTTGCGGTGAGGGTCCGAATTGGTAAACCCAGCGCCTGCTTGACACTTCTGCGAATGATCCCTTCCAGCTTGGACTTCTCCGCTGCCTTGAGATTAAGGAAAGGAGCTACGTAAGCAATCTTACTTATTACAAAGGCTTGAACTAATCTGATTAGATTCGTTTCTTTCATGCCATAGCGCCTATTTGCGATTCTGCGGATGAGCCGCATAGTCTGTTGCGCGCATATCTCCAACTTCTTTATTGCTTCTCCATTGAAACCGTTGTTTTGAATGTACAGCCCTAAGACTCTAATCCTGTCCACCGTCGGGATATCGAGTCCCTGAGCCTTAAGCGTACAAAATGATTTTAGCCGAAGCTGTAGCGTTAACCTCGGACAACTTCGTACTAAGTATTGTTTAGCCCAACCAGCGCTACGTGACGACATGTTCCTGTGACTGCAGTGGGTTGAGCATTTCAATATTTTATTACATTAAGGCCTCGCGGGATCAGGGAGCCGATGTGTACCTTGGCTGAACAGCCCCAAGCATGGTGCTGACTTATTAGTAAACGTTTGAAGTTAGGATAAAATTTCCGCATGTTTCATTATTTCTGGCGTCGATTCAGCGGGGCACTTCTTCCCTTTTTCTCGTCGAATAAAAAAAAAAAGATGGGCTGAGCACGGTTTCTCTATGTAAAACTTCCCGCCTTGATGAGGGTATGGTGAGACTCCAGGAGGTATTGCTTCCCCCGCCCCCCTCCTCCCCCCCTTAATATCCGTCCCTGCTGTACGAGCCGAACAGTTCTGTACGAGTGGCGAAGTAATCCGCGCAGCAAAGGCGTCGGACGAGTGTCTCTAGCATTTCGCACAGTAGGAGTTTGGGAAGCCGAGCTTCCGTCGCGATTGATTGATTGATTGATTGAGTGATTGATTGATTGATTGATTGATTGATTGATTGATTGATTGATTGATTGATTGATTGATTGATTGATTGATTGATTGATTGATTGATTGATTGATTGATTGATTGATTGATTGATCTTTATTATCCAACAAAGAAGGATGGGGTGACCCATCCGCTTAGACGACGGCTCGAAGCTCTTTGGTCCGGGCGACGTGTTCAGCGAGTTGGATGACAGCAAGTTGAGTAGTTAAATTCAAGCTGAGCATTAAAGTCTCCCAGGAGGCTTCTGTTCTTTCTTCATTATGCGTGTGATTTATGTTTGGGCATGTCCAGGCCATGTGAACCATGTCTGCTGTGTTTTTGCACCTTTTACATGTGTTTCGTATTGTCCTGGGTACCACCCACTCATGAGCAGGGGGTTGGGGGTGACTTCTTGTTTGTAGGAATCTCCAAATAGTGTCTTGCTCTTTGTTTAGTGATTTATCAGCCGATGCGTATACCGCTCGACATATTCAGCAGTGTTGTGCGATATCTTCGCATCTAAGAGGTTGATACCGGCAGCTATCACGTGAGGAGCTCGGGCCCACCCGGAAGGTTAAACCGCGGACCAGCTCGTGAGCACCTTCATCTTCCTGTATCCGGGAATGGGCCGGTGACCATATAATTTGAATCTCTCTGTCCGCATCTCTTAGATTTAGTATATTGTTTGCTTCCTTTAAGATTCTCCCTTTGATGTAATTATTGACTGCGGACTTGGAGTCGCTTTTTATTATTTTTTCCTCTGTTCCTCATATTGCAAGTGCTAAGGTCGTTTCTTCAGAAGTTTTTGCAGAGTTTGTGCAGACAAAGAAGCTAGCTTTGATCTCTTGGTTTTCATTTGCTACTACTATTACTATAGCTGGGCAGTCTTCATACTAAGCTTCGCCGACGTAGATCACATCCTTTCGACCTCCGTAGCGCCTTTGTAGGGCATGAGGTCTTTTGGCTCGTCTGTCCTTATGATATCCTGGATGCATGTTTTGTGCGGATTGGGGAGATTTTAAGCATGAAATGCTTTTAGCTCCCGCTGTCGGCAGTGTGGTGACGTCACGCCGAGACCGAGAGCCAACATCCGGGCACTGAATTCCACTCATCCGGGCACTGAATTTCACACATCCGGGAGCTGAAACGAGAGCATCCGGGCACCTTGCTAGATTTAACGAGGTCCTTTAAGAGAGAGGGCCGCTTAGAGCAAGAGGGGAGCTCCAGGGCGAGAAGGGCTTTGGGCGGAAAAACTGCTTCCGCGCCGTCCCCAAGGATGGCGCTGCGGTCCCACACTCACGGAAGTAAAAGACCGGCCGCTGGGCCTTCAGCTCATGACGTTTCCCCGTTTGGCAGGCAGATGTATACACGCTCGCGGAGTATTCGAACGCGCTGCATATACATTCTTGTCAGGCCTGCGTCTCGTCGTGTCCGCGTACGCTTCTGCATCGTCCTGCATTTCAATGCCGCCACCGTCACAGCTGCTTAAGCCGAGCAATGGAGCCTGACAGAAACCGGATACAGCTGACGAGGCAGGGCGGAAGAGATTCCCCGGACACTCACAGGAAACGATTGCGTCCACATGGACCAGTGCACAGTATGTGTGGTGTGGTGTGTTGAACACTAGACCCATTTCAAGATTTTGACTAGTACCATCTACAACCACTCTGTTATGCCCGTAAACATTTCATGCTTACTCTACTCTCGGTTACGGGATTGGCAGAGATTTTTTTATCCTTTGCCTGATGTGTATTGGTATGTTTGTTTTCTTGCTACTTTGGCCCTCATAGGGTATATTGAGGCTGTTTAGTATATGTCTCCCCGTCTGCGTTCTTGTGAGTCTTTCGTATCGCGAGATTCTGCTGGCTTCAATAATTTCTTCGAGTGCATTTGATACGCTGAGTTTCATGAGCCATTTTGTGGGTGTGCAGAGAGGGAGTCCCAGAGCCACCTTGATACTTTTCCTTGTGGTGCCCTAGCTCTGCTCTTTTTCGCATTTAGTGAGATGCAGGTATGTGGTCGCGTATGCTACTCAGCTGATCACGAATGCCTGCGCCAGCCTTAGCAAGTTTGCCTCTTTCATTCCCGTTTTCCGGTTGGCGATGCTTCTTATTAGTCTGTAGTTTTTCTACGCGACTCGTACCACCAGAACGAGCAGAACACGTTGTGTACTCGCCACGTGGCACACGCGCGCACTGGCGGACTCGATCTCTTGCTTCACACCAGAGGAGAAGATTGGAAAAGCGACGAGGACCGCCGCTCAATGAGCAGGCAAACATTTTCTGCAGAAATCGTCCTCGGAACGAACAGCATCGATGGGCAGGTACGCTTCCTTGTTGTGGGCTAGTCACGGTCCACTGCAGCCGAAAAGCAACTTCCGACTCGCAGCGGGAGGGACACCCAATCGGCTCATCATCGGAGGCTGCAGAAAGCTGCGCGCGAGGGCGCGACCTCGGGCAGAAAACATGTCGTGCCGCAGGTCGATGGCCACAAGCGCTGATGTGGTAGAAGGGAACTCGTAGTAGGTAGAAATGACGTGAAAATACAATCTTCTCAGTTTTACTGAACAAGCTTTAAGCCCTTAGAGATGCGAGGAGCTTGTTTTATACTGAAATTTCAAACGGAAATGCGGGAAAAAAAATTCTATTAAAAATAAGGTGCGTAAGTGCCATCCGTGCCGAGAGCGAAGCGTGCAAAATCTGAAAAGTCTACACGAGGAGCGCGACTTTCGAGCATCCGATGCATGGCAGCTCTATGGTCCCTAATTCTAGGAACCATGGCAGCACTTTTCTGCTACAAGCCTCGATATGCCGCTCCCATGTTCGCGCAATCAGGTCAGCACGCACGAGCGGCTCAATCTAGATGTCCTCAAGCACTTAGCTCCTGTCTTTTAGAGCGTTTGAAAAGTTGACTATAGAGCCATATTTACATTGACATTGCTCTACCTTTTACTTCTTTTCGCGATTCGCAACTTTCTTACAGAAACATCCCGTTTATCACTACAGTCGGACACAACTCAAGAAAGACGTGGCAGATGCCCCTCAAAGGAGGCCCGTGGTTAATCCGATTAAGCCGTGGCTAACCCCTTCCATCTGCCACCCCCTGCGATTTCACGCTAGTAGGTCAAAGGGGATTAACGTCATGAGGATGGGTCGCTGCTATTGGCTGGAGGGCCTGCTTGAGGGGAGTTTGACGCTTCGTTCTTTAGCTGTATCTGACTGTAGCAGTTTAAAAGCTGATCTTTGAAATCTAAAATATTTGGTTAGACTAGTAAGCAGACAAACAGGTGTAGGGGAACGAGGGGCTCGTTGTGACATACATATGAAAGAAGCCAAATAGGAGTTACGAAGGCCGTGGACATGCGAAGGTCATGGTTTCGGATCCCAATGGCGACATGCGGTTGTTTTTTTTCAGCACCTTTCTAATCAACTATATTTCAAGAAAAAATTTTACATTCCTAATTTCCTGTTGCGCCATGTCCGTGCTTATATGCGGCCTTTCGTCCCGTTCTCTTTGCGCAGTTTTACTCGTTCGCAATCGCTCAACACCACGAATTAAAAAAAAAACATACACACACAAAATTCCCCTATTTCAACAACACGCGATCTAAGAAGACAGTAGAGGGAAGGGCAGAAACAGACACAAGACAGTGCTGAACTAACAATAGGCATTTATTGGGTGCGTTGCGCGTATAAATACACGGAAGGCAACAAAAAAAAATGAATGAAAACCACCGCAAAGAACGCACTCTTGCACCAGGTACCTCGTAAGACAACAACGGCTGAGTCTTACAGATAAAGAAACGAAATTCTTTTCCCGATAAAAACATCGGAAGGAGGGCACTTACGCAGCTATCACCCTGCTTCTTGATATCTGTGGCCTCAATTATTTCTCGACAGAGCTGATTTTTGCGTCATGCAACAACTCGGCAATTTTCGGACAGCGGGATGCACTTGCAATCACGACAATGGATACTAAGGTTACGAGAATATGCGTTTTCAACAATGTTGCGGTGCTGCCTGAGGTCATCATTTAGGCACTGCCCCATCTGGCCAGTATAAAAACTTTTACACGACAGAGGAATTGAATAAACAAAATTTTTTTGACACTTCACAAATTTCTTACCTTCCCAGGCTTGCTAACGCGCATGCACAAACTTGATATAGCTTTTCCAGAGCGGAAAAAAAGAAAAGTCCACTCCGACTCTTTTCCCACTTTTTTTTTTTTTTTAAATTATGTGAGATTTTATGAACGTAAGGAACGAATGCCACTCGCTTTCTTGACATTCAGGGGTGGGGTTGATAGCTGGGGAACATTTCAAACTTTTCAGCAACACATCGGCCGCAGACGAAAGAGCGTGAAGTGGATAGCCAGACCCAATTAGCCTATCCACCTGATTGCTAAAACTTCGTTCAGTTTGATGCGTACATGATTTAGTGCGGGCACTCTTGAAACACAACATAACAATTCCTCTTTCTACTAGCTTAGAGTGCGAGTAACTCGACGGTAGCAAAGGTTTATTAACCATAGGCTCGAAAGACCAGTGCGCACGACAAGGAGAAAATTGTAAGCTCAAGTCGAGGAATCTGATGGCGTCATTTACAGGAACCTCGTGAGTTATATCTAGAGGAGCAAGAACATCGGATAAGATAGAACGAACTTGCGACACTTCTGTGCTGAGCCCTTCAAGGTCGCAAGTAAGCAAAACAAGATAGTCATGCACAAAACGGCAAACTTTCGCTACATCTGTGTCCTCGAGGCGGCTTTGTAGCGTTCTGTCATGCATTGCTGAAAAGAAATCGCTCAAAATTGGAGCAATACAAGGACCTATGCTTATGCCCTTGTTTTGGATAAAAAAGAGCAAAACGCTGATGAAGCGTATGAGTATCGAGCGTTAGCAATATCGAATGAATATTGCGTCATTAGCCATCTTCTCTACATCCGGTACGAATTTTTCGCTATATCCGGATATCTACTTTTTTGATGCCAGCGTATACGGCGCAAGAAGGCAAACTGTTAGACAACACATGTCAGTTAGTTTGGCCGTAATGGACGTTTGAAGTTTCAAGAAGTCACAGTTTGGGGAAACAAAGGTCGTCGGTGCGAATCCCTACGATACGCTACGCTTTGATTCGACTAGTAATCTTATGCTCCGCATACCACTCTTGAACATTCTGCGCCAATTAGGTGGTCCCCAATCTGTGTACCAATGGTACCAGCCACTGGCCCCACGTGAACGACCTTGTGTTTCATACAAAAGCGACCTTGATTATTGCGAGTATCAGAACTAACGCGCTAAAATTCGACCTCCCCACTCTGTAAACGCGGTTTCAAGGTAGAATAACAACTCTAAAAAAATTGCCGAGTGACATACCGGCTGCGCTTTGAAAATGAACGACTGCTTGTTTTTCAATGACGTCACCAACGCACACAAGGAGTTTGTCTTGGGTATCGAGTAGTACAAGTCCTTCCCGTCAATAGAAAAAAACACTCAGTAGCTTGTCATGGTAGGGTGCTAATTACGGAGTCAGAAATCTTAACCTGAAAAGGGCCGTTAACTTGTAGCTGCGTTAGCTAGCAAGTTCGTGTATGCGCGTCAACAACCCTGGAAAAACACTCCCCGAGTGCACGAAAGAGCATGAACAGAAATGCGTGTGTCAAAAAAAAAAAAAATCTTGTGTATTTGTGTAAATCTTGCGTAAATTTTCTGTAAATCTTGTGTAATCCCTCTCTCATGTAACACTTTTTATACTGGCCAGACGGGGCAGTGCCTAACTGATAGGCTCAGGCGGCACTGCAACATCGTTGAAAACGCAGATTCTCGTAACCTTAGTATCCATTGTCAAGATTGCAAGCGCATCCCGCAGTTCGAAAATTGCCGAGTTGAAGCAAAGATCGGCTGTGTCGAGAAATAATCGAGGCCACAGAGATCAAGAAGCAGTGTGATAGCTGTGTGATAGCTCCCGTCGATATCTTTATCGCATTTCGATGGAGGCGAAACATGCTAGAGGCCCGTGTACTGTGCGTCAAAGAACCCCAGGTGGTCGAAATTTCCGGAGCCCTCCACTACGGCGTCCCTCATATAGCCTGAGTAGCTTTGGGACGTTAAACCCGCCTAATCCCATCAATTCCAATTGTAAACTTTTTTTTATTTTGTGGGGCTCTACTGCCCCTTATTATCCATTTAAACAGCGCGCGCTGTCTTCCAGTTATCTATAGGTGCGTGCGGGTGCAGCACAACTGAGCATGACAGAAGCGTTGCTTCCGAGATGCCGCATGCGATCGCTGTGCGATGACGTGACAAGGGCGGCGGAAGCTACGCGCCAAGGGGGAGGAGTCCGGAGAGCGCGCTGCTAGGATGCGGTCGCGCTGTCGGCGGTCGGTGATCAGCATGAGCCGTCGCGATGTGCACGGACGACGAGGCGGCACCTTACCAGAAAGAAGATGGAAGCGGCTTCTCCGACGGTGCACGGAATAGCTGTTCGGCGTAAGTGGCTGCTGCGCGAGCAGCCTGGATTTCTTATGTCGCTTCGAGTCCTCCTATCTGTGCTGCTTCGTCCCATTCGCGCCTCGGTGTGCTTGTTTTGCTGCACTCGGGACTTAGCACCCGTTTTGGTGTAGTCCGAGCACTGCGCTCTCTACAGCCTAAAGACTGCATGCTCTGCTCCGCCTCTACGTTCCTTGCTGTGCCCCGTTTAAAGCATTGGCTTGGTCCGGAATAAATCGGTGTCTTTTATGCTGACTATGGGTGTCACTTGTCGGGCTTTAGTAATATTCATATCGGCTTATAGAATATAAAAAAACGTGTTTGTCGATGCAGCGCAGCTAATTACGTTCATCCCAGCGCGTCAAGCCGAAACCGCGCGGCTTGCGCACGCAGCCACACCGACGAGCACGCGTCCCTCGGCGGTGCACAAGTCACGTGCAATTCTACCCGTCTAGAGTAGTCTAGAGCAACGAGCAGGGCAGCCCGGGTGCTGTCCGTATAAAAAAATGAGGGGACAGAAAACAAAGCCGATCAGAAAATCCCTGGGATGGCAAGAAAAATATGGCGAGACGTCATCAAGCGGTCGTAGGATTCGCACAGCACACCGAGCACCGTCATTTTAGACTATCATATCCACGTCGTTTCATCTATACCCCCCTCCCCCCACCCCCCTCCCCTGGCTGACCTTAATGCGGCGCCAGTTTTCCCGACTACATTCGTACCAAAATTGTGAGCATTATGAGCTACCGTTCGTCGTACAGCCTTCCGGGTGGGGTCATGCGATTTCTCGTGGCATTAGCTTACATGTGCTAATCAGGTTGGAGGCTACCTTGAGATAGGCATTCGACCCGACGACATATGCACCTTCAGTTGCATGCCTTCCCAGACTCTCTACCTCTCCCCTTAAGGCGCGGTTGAGGTATTCACCGAGATGAGGCAATTACTGCGCATTTGCCACTCATTGCTACTCATAATAACCATGCATGTACCCCACCGTGGTGGCTCAGTGGTTACGGCGCTCGGCTGCTGACCCGAAAGACGAAGGTTCGATCCTCGACGCGATGGTCGCATTTCAATGGAGGCGAAATTCTAGAGGCCCGTGTACTGCGCGATGTCAGTGCACGTTAAAGAACCCCAGGTGGTCGAAATTTCCGGAGCCCTTCACTCCGGCGTCTTTCATAGCCTGAGTTGCTTTGGGACGTTAAACCCCAATAATTCAATCAAATCATTAACCATACATGCCGTGTATTAGGCAAATGCTCTAAGAATTGCGATGGTTACAACCACTTCGCCAAAGCGTGCATGAAGCAGGCTAAGCAACGCAAGCGACTGCCTGAACAAAAACGCGTAAGGGAAATTCACGTCGAGAGTGATGATGAATAATTTCTACAAACAGTTAAAATTGTGTCGCTGTCGAGCAAGAATGTATGGTCCGCGCAAGTTCAGACCGACAGCAAATCTTCCAATTGCAAAGCTGACACTGGAGCTGACTTAGAGAAATGCATCGTCATGCTGAACACGTTTTTAGCCATGCACGACGTGTTCGCGAGCAGATAGCGCTGAAACTGGAATGCAGTGGCCGTACGTGCACAGCTCGTTTCGTCGTGAGTGACATGGACGTACCGAGCACTTTCAGTGGATGCGTGACTGAAAAACTGTCTTATCACGAGGGTCGCTACTATTTGTTGTGAACTCTACAAAGCGGCTGTAGTTTGCTGATGTGTTTCATGGCCCAGGGAACTTAAATGGGCTCCAATATGAAATGAAGCTTAAACCAGGAGTGCAACCGGTAGTGAGGCCTCCTAGGCGAATACCTGCCGCTTTAAGGAAGCGCATCAAAGTTGAACTAGACCGCATGGAGAAAGATGGGGTTATCATGAAGGTGTTAGAACCAACAGAGCGGTGCAGCAACATGGTCGTAGTTGTGGAGCATAAATTCAGAATTTGCCTTTACCCGACATATTTGCACAAGGCACTGCTTCGCGGAAGGTATCATATGCCTGTGTTGATGGGTGTACTAAACACTCTAGGCTTGAGCAACGCAGTTTTTCTCGACTCTAGACCCTTCGTCTGGATTTTGGCAAATTATGGAAATGAGGTAGCAGATAGGCTTGCTGTGTCAGCTGCCGAACTGAGCCGTATTGAGGTAAACAAACTTCCATACCAGGACCTCAGACCACGTATTAGGACAGCACGATTGGGAAAAACAGAGCAAACTGCACACAATAAAACCAAGGATTGGAAGGTATGCCACAGAAATACAAAATAGATACAAAGAAGTTGCTCTCTGCAGATTGGGATAGGACACACATACATCGCACATTCAAGTCTCTTAAAGGATACACCGGCACCACAATGCGCGAGATGTGGAGCTCATGTCTCAGTTGTCCGCATACTAATCATGTGCCCGAGATTGGAAACTGAAAGACAGCACTTCCCAGAGCTGTACACATTCAAAATACCAATGCACCCTTTATTTTTATGTGATGACCGCATGTTTTCATTGCATAGGGTTTTTAAATTTTTAACTCATGTTTTTAACAATTTTTAGCCATAGCTGCCAGAGGACTCGCCCTTCTTGCTCAAGCAAGGACTGTGGTTTAGGCTACCTGGCTTCATCTTTTATGTGTAGCACCTCTTACCACGATTTTTAGGTGCTATACACCACTTTAGGCCATTCCACCTGACTTCTACATCCTCTTGACACACTATAATCATGCACATACTCATTACTCTTAGGCCCTATACGCCCGGTGTTGATTTTAACACGTGTACATATTTTAGCCTGAGCCAACAAAAACCTTGTTTGGCGCAATTTGGCCTTAGATGCCCTTGCGCCAAAAAACCCAGCATCATCAAAACAAAGCACTGAAGCCGCGCGATTAGGCAAGGTGACCCCCGCCTTACCTGCTTTGACCACTGTGAAATGGATACATGTCACATCAATGTCCTTGGCTCCAGCGGTTCTAGTGGTGGAGCTCGAACTCACTGGTGCCATTGGTGCCGTTTTTTAACGGCCCGCGATTACTGGAACCTATGTGTCAAAAAAACGATGATTAGCTCAGTGATTAGCTGATTTATACTGGCTGGCTACAATATTCTATTTGTAAAGGCATGGCCCCCACGTGAAACACAAAGCCAATTGCAGTGCTTCTTTTTTAACATTTAGAGTTGACGGCCCCATAAAATTTCTTAGAGCTCCCTCCCATTGTTTCCACAAGTCTCTTTTCAAAATGCTAAACAAATTAACTTGAAAACAAAAAAAATGTGATATACCTCGTTGTCGAGAGGTGTAATCATGAGGTTCATAGCAAGAATGGCGTAGCGCTTTCTAGGGCGGCTCGTAGATGGCAGTGGCCGCACTCGGGCAGCACTCGGCAGGCACTAGCTGCAAGGGCAAACAATGACTGATCGCCCCGGCGAGCATTTGGACGAGCATTTGGAAGCGCGGATGTGCAGAGTACTACACTCTTTACAGAAAGGAGTAAAAAAGGGAGTAAACTTGTCCTCTAGCGCACAGCCTTTCATAAAAGGGAGTGCGCTGGAGGACCGCTCACGCCCTTTTCACTCCCATTTAGATGCAATAATGTTTACAGTGTAGAAGAGCCAGTACGCGTGCGGGAGAGACGGCGCATTTGAGTGGTTGGTCCCACCACCGGCAAATAAAGCGGCGGCGTCGCAGTCATTCGTCCTTGAACCAGGACCCGTTGCCGAGCGGTTGTTGAGTTCGTCTGCCTCGTCTGCAAACAGTTGTTAACTGCCGTTGCGCGGCGTGCCTGGCACAAAAAAAAGACAATCTTTATTTTCGCTTACGCAACCGATGAGTTGACGGGGATTTATGGTAAAAAAAAAAAAAATTGCCCACCCTCGAAAAAGGCACTAGGATCTCCATGATGAAACCCTCGTTTCGAGGCTCACCTTTAATAGGTGAGGTGCGTTTCTGAAGTGAACGCAAAGAACCGCGGGAAAATCGTCTGCCAGCTACTTCCGGTTCCAACGCACTGCCTTTCGCATAGCAATTGCCGTGAATTCGTGCATCGTTTATTCGCTACTCTATTTGTGCTGCGACATTGCGTATTGCACAGCACCACCGTGAGATCAGCTCGTGCTGCGTATGAACACGTCCTGAGAGCGGAAAATGACAATAACGAAAGGTACGAGTGTTTCTTCGTGGTTATAATATGCCAGCGTAGGCTGCAGCTGTTCTGAGTATGCATGGCAGTCGGTTGTGGGTGCGGTTGAACTAGTTTAACACGTTGGTCATTATACCGTATTGTGCGTTTTTATCGTCAAGACTTTCAAAAATTTTCCCGCCTCAACCGCTCGCTCGTTTGCGGTGAAACTGCGCACAGACCTTGCGCAATATGGTAACTTTTGTATCGTAACAAGTTTTACAACGGTACTTACTTAGTTGAGCCGTGCATGATGCGAAATCGTACTTGTCTGCGTAGAGATCGTCGAACCAAAACCCGCAGACGGCGTTTTTTCGCTGAAAGGCGGCAGTGGCGCCATCTGTTTTCAGCAGTGAAAAGCGTCACGACAAGGTGCCGAGGTAGCCGAGGTGAGCGTTGCATGAAGCGCGTGCCTACACTGTACGCGTGCCCTTTGAATATGCAGTTTTTTTCGGCTAACTGAGCGAAAAGAAATATCAGAACAACTGATTTAATGAGGCTTTACCTTTCAGATGATATTATTTGCAAAATCACCGCGGCACCTTGTCGTGACGCTTTTCACTGCTGAAAACAGATGGCGCCACTGCCGCCTTTCACCGAAAAAACGGCGTCTGCGGGTTTTGGTTCGACGATCCCTACGCAGACAACTACGATTTTGCATCATGCACGGCTCAACTAAGTAAGTACCGTTGTAAAACTTGCTACGATACAAAAGTTACCGTATTGCGCAAGCTCTGTGCGCAGTTTCACCGCAAACGAGCGAGCGGTTGAGGCGGGAAAATTTTTGAAAGTCTTTACGATAAAAACGCACAATACGGTACATTAGTTTTTTTTCGCTGCACTACGAAGGCAACGAAGGGCTGAGCTTGCACAGTTTAGCTAATGATAGATGTGTTTTCCTCACAGCATGCAAAAGCTGCCAGTGGGCTATAGCAGGCTATCCATACATGCAACTGTGCGCACAGCGCGCCTCAACATACACATCGCACCGCATACGCATAGAAAGCCTCCTACCGTTTACATTATTTTGGTTGTACTTCATGCGAAAACACGCTACGAAGCAGAACAGAGTCGACGTCGAGTTGGTCTTGCGATGATGCAATACAATCAGTGGTGTTGCAGTGCAAATAAATTAGTGTAAGAAGCGAATTAACATAACGACTGCCGTGAAGCAATCGAGTAGGGGGAGAAATTTGGAACGGGAAGTAGCGGTAGCAGATGGCTTTCCCATGAGCCTCTGCGCTGAATCGGGAAACGCACCTCACCCATTAGCGATCGCAGCCGTTACAGGCGACGCCGCTAGGGTCGAGAGGAGACCCTCGCCCGCTGCATTGCCGATTTTAATTCGCTGTAGCAGAAAGAGGTGAAAGATAACGCAGACGGTGATTTAAAACGCGGAGTGCGACAGGCTGCTAATCAGAACAAGTAGGCAAAACGATACGGCGATGGTTGAGTGGTATAAGGTATCAGGAACTGAAGCTTGCCTGTTTGCGCCGGCGAGTTTGAATCAAGTTTTGCGCTAGGATACGGTAAAACTTCTAAACATTACATATTTTTAGCTCCCATTCTCGGCACACTGATTCGAATATCTTCCGGAAACCGCGGTGAACACGAAGGCGAGCCTTTCTTGAACATTCCAAAATTTTCCGTCCAAATGGTGTCCAGCAGAAGAAATTTCGCCATGCGTGGATTGGAGCCGGATGAGTCGAGAGATAAAGACTTTACTGTGTCGCCAACGGCAGCTTTAAGTAACCGCACACGAAGGCGAAAAGGCGCCCAAGACGGCTCGACTCGGCGCTAAGGCCGGCGAAGAGCGGCCTGTCAGGTGTCGAAGCACGAGAAAGACAGGCGGAGGAACCCGCCGGCACGTAAAGCACCAAAAGCGCCGAGAGAAGCCTAGCGTGCTATGCAGCTAAGCAAAAACAATCGCACAGCGCTCATCTCCTGCT
The DNA here is from genome assembly GCF_055824585.1 of Amblyomma mixtum. Classification (NCBI taxonomy): domain Eukaryota; kingdom Metazoa; phylum Arthropoda; class Arachnida; order Ixodida; family Ixodidae; genus Amblyomma; species Amblyomma mixtum. The sequence continues at coordinate 78,193,976 of NC_143014.1, forward strand.
GTCGCGAATATCAGTGCCAGCTGGTTGTGCGAAATGCTTAACAGATTTTATTGGGCCCCTTAAGCCTGCATCTCGGTGTCGCGCACCTCACGTCTGCTCGTCTCAGACGCGTACTTTGAGGCCCTGGTGAGCCTCGCGTTACCGATCTCCACAGTGTCCTTGCCTTGCATGACACACTGATTTATCTGTACTAAATTTAAACCTTAAAACATGTCCTTCTCCACAGATATTTGCGAGAAGTTGAGCACCTTAGCCACTCCAGCCAACAGTACGCTACGTCGCTTGACATCACGCCTGGCTGTAGGTAAGCCGGCTCACTCATGAGTGGCCTCTTTTCTCCTCACGTTCCCATCTGTGAGTTTGGGTGAGTGTGTGTGGACGTGTGTGAGTGTTTGAGTAGGAATGGAAACGAGCCTTTGTCGGTGTGAGTGAATGCGAGCGGACGTGAGCCCCAATGAATGTGAATGCTATCCCCGTCATGTGAAACGCCAACAGCGGAGCGCGTGACTTATGGTACAGGCACAGCGAAGCGTTCAAAGGTTATAAAGCATGAAGTACCTTTAGTTCCCATTCGTGGAAATGTCAGCAGAATATCTTCCCGAAACTGTGGAGAAGTTGGCAATGAAGCAAAAGGCGAAATTGCTGTCAGAAATGTATGCATATGCGCAGAAAACACTCCCCAGATCTCCAAGGTGGATTAGGCCAATACGTAAGGCTGACGCAGAGCAATCAGCTCCAACGTTAGACTCCTCAAACGATTACACTAGGCCATCAGCTCCGAATCCTTTTCTGTGAACATTTACAGCCAGTGTTTACGCGTGATAATGGCTCTACTCACCTTATTATATATAGCAAGCGCATGTAAAAAAAAAAACGCACTGACGGATTCTCCAGCAATATCCGAAGCGGGAGGGCTTACAATGTTGTTAAACACTGGTGACAAGAAATCTGACGGACCAGATGGAATTCTAAACCGATTTGTCAAACGGTATGACAAGCCCTTCAGTAAATACCTCTGTCTAATCTATTAAAAATCAATATTGTCGCCGTCACGGCTTTCACCAGAAATTTCGAGTGATGAAATCGCACCACCCAACTACTCAGTCATTCGGAAAGACCGAGACTCCCGTGGCGGTGGTGTGGTTCTCTTGATAAAGAAAACCCTGCTGTTTGTTACGCTCCCAGATGTGTCAGGTGCTGAAAGCGTATTCTGCAGACTTCTCTGCAACAATACTACTGTCTGTGTAGGCTGTCTGTATAGGAGCCCCTCTTCAGGAGATGACTGCATTTCTGTCATTCATGACTTCCTTCAACAATATGCTTGAAGCACTAGAATCATTCTCATGGGTGACTTTAACCTTCCGGACGTGGACTGGATAACTATGCAACACACATCATCATCTTCAGAAGCTCTTTTTGACTTAATTCTCTCCTTTAATCTCCACCAAATGATCCTAGAACCAACGCGCAAGCAAGGATCAGCAAACAATATCCTCGATCTTATACTAATCAGTGATCACTTTCCAGTACACCAAGCGCAGACAGAAATCATCGAAGGCATCTCTGATCACAACATACCATTATGTTTGTTACCTCTAGACTGCTCAATAAAAAAAACGATCTGATGTTAAGACAACACTGAACTTCGACAAGGCTGATGATGCCAGCATATTAACCTACCTCGCACATGAATTTGAAGCATTCAGTGAAATGGTCTCCGACCCCTCAATCAATATTAACAGGGTTTGGCTTCATTTTAAGACTATGGTTTCACACTGCATAACTAATCATGTTCCACTAAAAACCAAGCGTCCACAAAGAAACAGTCCATGGGTAACAAGGGATGTCATCCACGCTAAACGTCATGTGAAAAGGTTGCGTATTTCTATCAAAATTCATGGTTCATGTCCTTCTAAAACTACAAAACTAGCGTGCGCAATTGCGAAGTTCAGAGAGATAGGCAAACAGGCCAAGAAACACTATATTAATGTAACGCTGCCTAACTTTCTGACAAACAACCCGCATAGATTTTGGAACCATTTCCGCCCAACTAAAAACCCGTTATCCGACTTGTCTCCTGAGGATAGAGCTAACAATGCTAATGCGTACAACACGTTTTTTCACTCAAGTTTCACAAAAGATGACGGTAATCTCCCGGAATTTTATGGCAATCAAAAATCACGCATTGACCCTTTAATCATATCAGATGCGGGCATTTTGAATCTGTTTCTCACGCTTGACCCTAAAAAATCACCCGGACCAGACAATATCCCAAACGATTTCTTGAAACGATACGCAGAATGGTGCAGCAGATACTTGGGTCAGATATTTCGTAAATCTCTCTCGTCATCAACTTTACCCGACGACTGGAAGAAGGCAAAGATTATACCAATACACAAAACAGGAGATACCACTTTACCATCGAATTATAGACCAATATCTCTCACCAGCACGGCTTGCAAGATGCTCGAGCATATCATCCTTAAACACCTAACAAACTTTCTTGATACTCACAATCTGTTATCATCAAACCAACATGGATTCCGTCATGGGCTATCAACCGTCACACAGCTTACAGAGGTTGTGCATGACCTTGCATTTGCCATCAATAACTGTAGCCAGACTGACATTATATTATTGGATTTTTCTAAAGCATTCGATCGCGTCTGCCACAACAAATTAATAGCAAAGTTACGAGGTGCCATCGGGGATGGGGAAATTTTAGATTGGATTTCAGATTACTTATCAAACCGGACACAATTCGTACTGTTTCAGAACATGGAATCTGCGACAGTACCCGTCATATCAGGTGTACCTCAAGGATCCGTGTTGGGGCCACTGTTATTTTTAATTTTCATCAACGACATAACCAACAATATCGATTCTAACATAAAACTTTTCGCCGATGACTGCATTATCTATAAAACAATTAGCAGCTGCGAATACCACATTTCACTCAGCGATTCATTGAACAAAATAACCGAATGGTGCAAAACATGGCAAGTGAAGATAAACAAGACTAAATCTGTTTGTATGACGGTAACAAGAAAAAGGCAACCTTATGATTTTCCGTACTTTGTTAATGGCAGAATACTGACGAAAGTTCACCAGCATAAGTACTTAGGCATCACACTAACTTCTGACCTCAGATGGGACGCGCACATTGCTAGCATGACCTCGAAAGCAATACGCAAACTATTTTTTCTCCGAAGATGTCTGCGCCTAGCACCCACATCGACAAAGCTTCTCGCATATACTACTTTCGTTCGACCAGTTTTAGAGTACGCTAACACAGTTTGGCTCCCCCATTCAGTGACTAACGTAACAAAACTGGAAAAAGTGCAGCGTAAACATTGCGGTTTATATACAACAAATATAAGCGCACAGATTCACCAACTAACCTCGCGGCTATTTCGGGTTTAGCGACGCTATCATCAAGAGCGCAACAAGCACGACTAAAATTTTTATTTCACCTGATGCACAACTACTACAAGATAGACGTATCAAAATACATATCTTTCTCACAATCACGCCCGTCGAGGCATAAACACGCACGCGCGATAACAGAATACTCATGCCATAACGACACGTTCATGTATTCGTACTTTCCCCGCGTGATCAGAGAATGGAATCGCCTTGATCCCTCAATCATAACTGCACCCACATTATCTCAGTTCACGCCACGGATAGAATCCTTATCAATTAACTAATAATGCAGTTTCACTGATATACTCAACCGCCTCTCATCGCTTCATTAGATTGTTAATTAATCGTGAAGAAAGTCTTTTTTTTTTTTCGCTGCTGTGTTCCCATGTGCTCTAATTGAATTCCTTATGGAAATTCTCCACCCGACTCCTAGACATGTATTTTTCTTTTTCCTTGCTGATGTTTACCTTTTCTTTTATTTTGCTTGTTCCTTTCTGTTCACCTGTGTTTGATTTGTATTAACTTTTTTTTTGAATTCCAGAGTGCACTGCTCAAATTTTTATCATGTTTGTCATTTTTGTTCACCCATCTGCTATGGTCCCTGATGGGACTGGCAGTATTGTAAATAAATAAATAAATAAATAAATAAATAAATAAATAAATAAATAAATAAATAAATAAATAAATAAATAAATAAATAAATAGTGTAACCTTCCTGATGAGTGGACTATCGAAAAAGTTATTTCGGTGCATAAGACAGGATATATTTCATCTTCGGCTAATTATCAAGCCATCATTCCTCACATGTACATGCTGCGAATTACTGGAGCCGATTATTTCAAAATTTATGACATTTTCCCGAAGCCAATAGCATACCCCAGCAAACCAAAAACGTCTGAGACGTCTAGCTAGACGTCTGAGAGGTTTTTGGTTTGCTGGGACTCTATAAAGAAACAACTCGGATTTAGAAGTGGCCTGTCGATGGCTACACAAGTTGTAGAAATTGTTCACGATTTTTTACAGTGTCAAGTATTCATTTACAAATTGATGCGATTTTCTTAGATCTGTCCAAGACCTTTAATCGAGTCTCCTATGTGAAACTCTACTCTAAGCTCGTAAATATGCTTCTACCCTAAATATATTTGTCGAAGGACCACTGGTACGGTGGATATAATTGCCCCTGTGTCCGCATCCAATTTGTTCATTATAATCATTATGTCTCGAAATTAGTTCTCTTCTTTCAGGAGTCCTTCAAGGTACAGTTTTAGCTCCGTTGTAGTTCTGTCTATACACCACATATCGAATGGAAGCGAAGTGAAAATTCGGCGAATCGCTGACTATTACGTGCTGTACCAGAAAATAAAGGACGCTAATGACCAGAAAAACCTGAACAATGCTTTAGGAAACATCGCAAAGTGGCGCAAAAAAATGGCAGTTGAAAATTAATTTAGAAAAAAAAATGTTCCCATGTCGATTTCAGGAAAAACGTGCGAATTACATTGTGTACACTTCGAATAACTTGATTATTTAAAATGTGACTGAATAACGGTACTTGGCTGTTCTGATCACTTCTAATCTAATTTTCTGATCACTTCTCATTGGTGTCCAAGAATCCTGGACTTGGGTGCAATCCGTATGTTTTAAGACGCAGATGATGGCGTGGTTCCCATGATGACACTTCGCGTTGCTGCCAAGCGTTGGCAAGCAACCTGAGCGTGTCTTCGTCTTACTGTCGGCATGTGTCGCCATTTCATGATCAATGTGCAACGCGGGAAAGACAATTGGAAGACTTCTAAAAAGCCCTGTTGACGTCACCAGCGACGTAACCATCTGCCTTCTGCATCATGCGTATTAGACCCTTCAGAACCCTTTGCACAGAAGGACTTGAAATATTCGAAATACATCGATTCAGCTTGTATTTTCCGTCTCGTCATGTAACGTCATCGCCAAAGTAATCCTATCAATTTCGGCGTCGTATGAGACCCACACTTCTACATTGCGGAGTGCACATAACCGACAGAGAGGAATATGCTAATTATTCCACTAATTGCTGTCAGGTGACGCGACATCATCACTGACGTGCTCATGCTCCCGTGACCCACACCAACCATATGTCAGCAGCGGCACTTGCATTCGGCAGTCAGCGTTTTCACTGCAAATGCATCAACATACAGGCCGAGGAATACAACATCCTCATGGAATCCGGGGCCAGCAGGTACAAATGTGTTCATTGCGTGAAGCGGCGTGAACCTTCGGCGACAGAGCTTATCGGCAGAGCCGGCGACACGGAAACGCCCCCCGAAGTGCAGCGCTCTTCCCTGGATTTTCAAGATTCAGATTCCGTCAGTGCTTCCCCGGGTGTTATTTTAATGCTACAAAAAATGGCTAGTCGAATGGATGAGTTGACTGATGAGGTGCGACAGCTTCGTGCGGAAAACGCGCTCCTGCGTGAAGCTTTGAGTGGCCTGAGTGCATCTGTTCGTACCGCCAGCCAGAGTGAGTGCTCGCATTCTGACTGCTCGGAGTCTCGCAACTGCGCTTCAGCCGTGGCGGCAAATCTGCCTGCTGGAATGTCGGCCCCTCCATCGAAGCCTCCTGCACAGGACCAGAGTACTCATCTGCCACGCCCGTCGAAAGCGGTGAGCCAACCGTGTCGGCCTCGAGCAACGTTTGGCACAGCTAAGCAGTCCATGCTTAAAGTAGCGCCCAAACTAGAAAAGCTTATTTGTTTCTCGCCTGGACCCGACAGCAACGGCGTCGGACATACAGGAACTTTTTGCGGACACAGTAGGTGACAAGGTTGTTACTTGCACAAAACTGAAAACTAAGTACGATACATATTGCTCCTTCCACGTTTCTCTGGATGAGCATTTATTTGAACTTGTGAGCGAACCGGAAGTGTGGCCTGATGGTTGCGTATTTCGCCCTTTTTATGGAAAGCTGTGGTCCTCACGGCTCTTTAATGACCCTAACGGTGCTCTAACTACATCCGAAGCCGCCGCGGTGGCTCAGTGGCTATGGTGCTCGGCTGCTGGCCCAAAAGACGCGGGTTCGATCCCGGCCGCGGCGGCTAGAATTTCTTTGGAGGAGAAATTCGAGGCCCGTGTGCTGTGCGATGTCAGTGCACGTTAAAGAACCCCAGGTGGTCGAAATTTCCGGAGCCCTTCACTACGGCGTCTCTCATAGCCTTAGTCGCTTTGGGACGTTAAACCCCACAAAAACAAACAAACTACATCCGAAAATGGCACAGGAAATTCAGCTGTATTGCCAAAACACGAGAGGGCTGCTAACTAAAAGGGAAGCTCTCTTCGCGAATGCATACGAATGTGAGTATGACATCGTGTGCCTGGCGGAAACGTGGCTAAACTCATCATGTTCCAGTGCGTCTTATTTCTCAGATGAGTACGCTGTTTTCAAAGCCGATAGGGTGTATTCTGACAAGATTGAATACGGGGGCGGAGTTCTGATAGCCTGCCGTTCTGTGCTAAATGCATTTTAGGAGACGAGACCTGGAGACATACGAAGAATGTGTGCTCCTAACGTTTTTACCGATCATTTTTTGAATATTGGGAAAAAAAATCGATTTTTCGAAGTACAAGGTTCACATCTACGGGAACTTTAATCTTCCTAATGTCGATTGGTCCACTGGTTTGGTCACTAGTGACTGCAAAGCAACTCGAGAAAAAGCCGAATGTTTAATTGATTTTAGTAATTTCCATGGTTTGTATCAATGTAATGCAATGAAGAACTGTGCTGGAAACATTTTAGACCTAATTCTATCTAATGTGCCTCTTTTTGGCGTGCAAGCGGTGCGCGATCCTCTTGTTGTAGACAAATATTATTGCCCGTTTACCTTGTCGTTCTTCTTGTCTTTTCGTTCAGTACGGGAGATGGTGCCAGAAAAATTTAGATACGCGTATGGCAATTACCTTAGGCTGTACAATGATCTTCTGGCCTACGACTGGTCAGAATTGCTTGAGACTGAGGATGTAAACACAGGCGTTGAGCTACTTACATCAATTGTACAGGGTGTAATGAAAAAATGTATACCTCGCCGTAAATCGAAGAAGTGTAGATTTCCTTGCTGGTTTTCGCGCGATTTGAGACATTACTTGAAGAAAAAACAGAAGTATCACAAACTCTACGTGAAATCAGAAAGTGAATATTTGTACCAAAGATATTCATTGTGCAGATAAATTGTGAAAAAACTGATTGCACGTGATGAAGCCGAGTACCACAAACTTCTTGAACAGAACTTTAAAAAGGAACCAAGCAGTTTTTGGGATTTTGTGCGCAAGCAAAGAAATGATAAGGGTAGTGCTGCTGTGATAAAGACGCGCGATGGTATCTGTTTTAAACCTCAAGATGTGTGCCAAGCTTTTGCTGATCACTTCAGCTCTTGTTTTGTGCGCCATGATAACACAACTGCTATTATCACTTTTGAAGACAGCGCTGACTGTTTAGCTTATGATATTGTCACCGAGCATGAGGTTCTTTTGGCGATTCAGAAACTTAAGCGGAAACTTTCAACAGGAAATGATGAAATTCCCAGCTTCGTAATCAAAGGATGCGCTGACATTGTTGGCCCTATTTTGACTCATTTGTTTAACTTATCGTTGCGAACTGGTGTTTTTCCTTGTCATTGGAAGTTGTCAGTAGTTGTTCCTGTATTCAGGTCTGGCGATGCTTGTGATGAAAACAACTTTAGACCTGTGTCACTGATTTGTTCTTTTGCGAAAGTTTTTGAAATGGTTATGTACGAACGCATAGGCTCATACTTCAAACAGAAGGTCTCAATTCTGCAGCACGGTTTTTCAAAAGGTAATCTGTGGAAACGAATTTATGCAGCTTTCTTGATTATACTGGGCCAGATGTATTTAATCGCGGTCAGGTAGATGCAATCTAGTTTGACATGACTAAAGCCTTCGATATGGTTTCCCATGAGGTACCTCTGATGAAGATGGAAAAATACGGACTTTGCCCCATGTACTGCAGGTGGGTCAAAAGCTACCTTGGCAGCCGCCGTAACATGATCTGATTTTCCGGCTGTGTGTCCAACGAATTTCTATCATCTTCGGGAGTGCCTCCAGGCTCCAACTTAGGACCGCTGTTGTTTTTAGTGTTTGTTAATGATTTGCCGTTACATGTCAAGAACTCGAGAATTTTGCTCTTCGCAGATGATTTCAAATTATTCCGTAATATTGGAGATATTGAGGACTGCCGCCAATTGCAAGCTGACATTAACAACGTCGAGGATTGGTGTTTGATGAATCGCTTTAAACTGAATACTAAGAAGATTTCCGTCCTGTCTCTAACTAGGAAACGCGACACAGTTACGTTTGATTATACACTTTTGGCGGGTCAAGTTTCTCGTGTGGCCCATGTACGAGACCTTGGTGTTGTTGTTGATTCAAGGCTTGATTTTAGATTGCATGTAAATTCAATTGTGTTACGCACATTGAGGCATATTGGTTTTATCTCTAGACTAACAAAAAAAATTTCGACGACACGAATGTCTACGCACTCTATACTGTGTTCTCTATACTTGCGGTGTAAAAATGTAACTAAAACTTGTGGACAGTTATGCTATAATTTTTCTTAAACTTGAAACTTAGCAATCATGCACATTAAAAGCCCGCTTTCAGCAGTTTCCACTTTTTTGCTGCAATAATTTTGCGCGTAAATCAGCCTGATGGTAGGAGACCGTAGTGCTTAATTTCTCAATGGGCCCGCTCTCCGAAGTCGACGCTAACGACATATGCTATTGTTCTTTTATTATTGATACTAAAATGTACGTGCTCCTCGAACGTGCTCGTCCAGACGGTCCTGCAAACATAAAAAGGATACGAAAGACTGTCGACTCAAAACTGATGTGCGCGAAAGGTGATACGGCTTCTACACACAGCAACAGAAGAACACATGCGTGCCATTAAACCTGCTGTCTGCCGTACGTGGCACTCGGCGGCGGTGAGCTAAGGACAGCAGCGAGCGTTAATCCTGCGCAGACTAAAACCAAGGCGCAACATGCCGGCACCGTCAGGTATGTTTGTTCTGAGGATGTAGAGATAAAAAAGAATGTGCACGAAGAGTTGATGCAGCTAATACTTCAACAAAAAAACACATTTGTATGCCGTTACGCCAGCCGTCTTGATGGCCGGCGAGGAGTTCAAAAAGTCGATCACAGCCGGCAACGTCAAACTATAAACAGGTCATGTAAACAGACCTACAGCGTCCGCTGCTGTAGCGAAGCTCTCAACCGCACGATTCTCTCCTGCGTAATTCACGAATATACACAGCTAGGAATCGCGCGTTCACGAAGACTGCTTAATTAACCACTAGTTCGCGCACCAATTAACTTAACGGAATGGCTCACATTTGAAGGACTGTGCCTATCCATACTCCGCCTACAGTCCGACGCCCGCGAAGAGCACGACTCGCTCATCCGAGTGCATCAGCTCCGTCACCTTTAGACAGGAAGTTAGCCAGAATTGATGTTCACTTCGGCGAAGCAGCCATCTTGGACGGCTTCTTGAGGAATGGAACGCGTCCCTAGATGGCGGCTGTACGGCTAAACCTCCAAGTAGCCGTCTATACTCGGAGGTATTGAAACGCGACATAGTGCGGATAGCTCCCAGCGTCGTCTGCTAGCCAGCAGGACGCGCGCGCATGGGGCACATATTCGTGGCGACTGTTATTCGTTTCACGGTCTCAGTGCGCTCTTATTTACTTGTCTGCTTCCCACGGAAAAAAAATCAGAACACGCTATATCAACCTACGCTGCCGTGAAGGTAACAATTGTTCGATATCGATTACGTCATGCTGGATCATAACATCCGCGGTCGGTTGGACCCTTCAGGTTCTTTGGCACGCGGCGTTTCAAACACAGCGACGATGATGTTAGGCGCCGTGACAAAACAAACGACAGGGTCGCTGCCATCCGCACAACTGAATGCAGCCGTAAAGCAATTGTACAGTACTTCCCGTCATTTATGCCCGGGAGTCGACAGGCATTAACACACCCGTCGGCTTGAAGACTGCTGCCAAGCAGAATACAGTTGGAACTGGACCTTTTATAGCCTCTATAGACCTTTCCATCGGGCGAGGGTAATGCCGAGACGCTTCTCTGGCCTGTTGCAAACTAGTTTCGCTGCGCTAGCGCAGGGTACACACACCAGCCGAGCGAGCAATGGGCGACGCCCAAGGAGCCCTCATTGGAAATGTCTATATGCATAATAAAGTTGTTTGAGTATTGTATTCTCGCTATGTGAACCGGTTTTGAAAGGTACATGTAAGGCTTTCATATAGTGCTTTTAGAGCGCAGCTCTTTGGCGTCCGTTCCTGGGTTTCGCGTCGTCGTCGGCGTTGTCGTCGGCCTCGTAACCAGCTCCGCCCCCCTTTCATCCCCCCAGCGCTAGCAGCGACCGACTGATACCGCTGGATGCCGCTGACGCCGCTAGAGAGTCAAGATAACGTGACTGCATATAACACCGTCGCCGCCATGCAGAAAGAGGAGGAAAGGGTCCCCCCCCCCCCTGTTCTTGTGTGGCGGATAGGGTGCTCTTCAGTTGCCGACGCGCCGGTTATTTCACGTAGGCCCCGGCACGTCGACGAATACGTGACCACCTTCCCACGGCTAGACCTGGTTCTTAGCGCTGCGGAAGCGAGGGTATGATATTGTTTGTGTCGGCATCGGCGGCGTTGTCCCTGAAACCAACTCCGCAGCTGGGGTTGACTCACTATCGGCGTCAGCGGCATCAGTCAGTCGCTGCTATCTCTTCCCTCCTCCCTTTATCGTGTTGTCCGCTTGCTGCGCGCGCTTCTGCCCCCATCGTTTGCCGCTGGGTGTACACGCCGCCCCCCTCCCCCCTCTTCCTGCGAAAAAAAAAAAAAAATTCTGTGATAGCGCATACATGTGTTGCTCGATTTCTTTGCCTCAATCTATCGAAAAGGTGAAACAGCTTATTTGCTGCGCTCAAATTTCGCATTAGGAAGTAACGTAATCGTCGGTAATTTTTACTGTAAACTTTAAGGCTACTGCGCATCCGTCACATCGCAACAGTGAGCAAATTTGTCTCAGCTAATCGCGAAAACACTTGAGTATTCATCATTCTCTGAACTTGCATTATCATCATCAGCCTAACTACGCCCACTGCAGGGCAAAGGCCTCTACCATGCCTCTCCAATTAACCCTGTCCTTTGCCAGTTGCGGCCACCGTATCCCCGCAAACTGCTTAATCTCATCCGCCCACCTAACTTTCTGCCGCCCTCTGCTACGTTTGCCTTCTCTTGGAATCCACTCTGGTACCCTTAAGGACCACTGGTTATCTTGCCTTCGCATTACATGCTCTGCCCAAACCCATTTCTTCCTCTTGATTTCGACTAGGATGTCATTAACCCGCGTTTGTTCCCTCACCCGCTCCGCCCGCTTCCGATTTTCTTTCCATAGCTCGCTGCGTTGTCCTTAACTTAAGTTGAACCCTCTTTGTTAGCCTCCACGTTTCTCCCAGGTGAGTACCGGTAAGATACAGCTGTTGTATACTTTTCTCTTGAGGGATATTGGTAAACTGGCACTCATGATCTGAGAGAAGCTGCCATATGCGCTCCACCCCATTCTTATTCTTCTAGTTATTTCCCTCTCACGATCCGGAACAGCGGTCACTACCTGCCCTAAGTAGACATATTCACTTACTACTTCCAGCACCTCGCTACCCATTGCTGTTCCCTTGCTACTACTACTAGCAAGGGCAAGCAAAGTACGCCATAAAAATGAAGGCTGAGCTGCTCAGCTGAGTATACGAGTCACTCCTCGAGAGAGACCTCATCGGAGGGTACTGCACCTCGACATTCTTAAGCTCGATGTCGTCCATCGTGTGCGTAGGCATTCCCCTGCAGATTCAAAATATTTTTATCAGAAAAAGATATTTTCGTAAAAAATGCAAAACCAGAGGATGCCAAACACTCTCAAATGCGCCTCTGAAGTCCAGAGAAATTAGAACCACAGGAATTTTTTTGTTGTTGATAACATTGTAAGAACTCCCGAAAATGATAGAGCCTGAACAGAACTTTGGCCATGCGTGAAACCATACTGATTTCTATGAAGTAGTTTATTTTGGAACAGGAAGTAATACAGCCGACCATATAGCAAACGCCCGAGCACTTTACTGAAAGACGAATTAAAACAGATCGGTCGGTAAGAATTCGGAAGGTGCTTGGTCTCTTCGGTTTGAGAATAAAAGTAATCCTGCCAATTCTCCATTTCTGAGGAAAGTAACCCAAGTGCAAGGCCGAATTAAAGAGGGAGACGAAGAACAAGGGACGAGCATTAAACAAGGCGACAAAAAAACGAGGAGAGATAAGATCGGGCCCAGGAGAAGACGACAAATCTAATGAATTGATTGCAGCTTCGATCTCCGCAGCAGTGAACGGTAAATCTTGAACTGAAACTGAGTTATTGTAAGGCTGCGCAGTAATGTCCCGGACGTGAGTATGGAAAGGGAGATCTTGGGAAGAATCATGTTTAGCGACGTGAGTACGAAGGAGCAACTTTATAGCGTCAGGAAGCGTTTCAGTATATATGCCATCGGCGTACTGTAGAGGAGGGATAATGGAAGGGCACCTGAGCTCGCCAAAAGCATGTTTATATGGCTTACCAAAGAGAAATTTACGTGTAGCTGTGGAGCAGATCTTCTTTAAATAACTGTCATGTGTGTTTCTAATGTTAGATCGATACTTTGCAAGAGCTTTATAATAAATTGAACGATGGAAAGTTCTCAACTGAGGGTCTGAAATGCGTTGGGAACGGCTACGAAGAGCGCGCACACGGGACCTCTCTATGCTCAAATCAGCCGTCGACAAAATGGAACCCTCCGGAATCTTTGGTCTTACCAAACGCAAGTTTTTTCTTGTAAAGTGTCATGAAGGTGGCGTTAAATTTAGCGAGGACATGATCAAGAGCACGCGCCGAATGAAACTGATGATTGTAAAAAGATTTTAACCGATGCAGAGAAGTTAACTAGGAAATTAAATGACTGGAGCTGGCTCTGGTGAGCGCTTGAACGGCGACGACGGTTGGGAAAGAAAGGAGTATGTAATAAATCTGTGCTCGGAAAGGGATGAATCAGGAACGACTTCCCAAGATTAGCCCTTTGTAAGTAAATTAGGAGAAGCGAAGCTGAGGTCAATCGAACTTGAAGCGTACGGAGTTTCGTAGGTTGGTGAAGAGTCCGGATTATTAAGAACGAGGGTATTAGAAGCCGCAAAAACTTCATGAGTTCCTACAGCGTCAGTGATAATGCCACCCCATAAAATGTTTTTCCCATTAAAATCGCCGCAAATAATTTTTTCAGTGGGTGAAGTTTTCATACAAGTGATAAGCAAAGCCAGAGATGCTGCAATATCCGCACGAGGCGTATATATACTGCTATAAAAAGGAATTGATCAGTCAGTGTAGAACATAATATAGAAACGACTTCAGGAGAAATAAAAGTTGGAAATATATCAAAGGTAGGATTATGTAGCAATATGACACACCTAGTGTTTTTAAGAGAACAGATTTTGTGAAAAGTGGAGGGAATTCCTACAAAAATTCATTATGGGTAGTAATATATGAATCGCCGACAGTGGTGATTGTGGTATTATTGTCCTAAATATATTTAACCATCGGGGCAGTCGCACAACGGGTGTGATCCAAATTGACTTGATGTGGTCGGGCGGAGGACGCGGGGTTATATGAGCGCTAAGAGCCTTAATTTGTGCGCGAACGGATCCTATCCGCGCGTTCACGCAAAAGTGAGCAAGACACATGCCCCGCAGAATGACCGGACGGGCGACCGGCGGCAGCACAAGGGGTGCACTTCCTTTTGGGGTCTTGGATGGGGGTTGGGCAGGCCGCTGAGGCATATGACCCCACACAGCGGATGCAACAAGCCTTCGAAGGATCGTTTTGCACCGTGCATGCCTTCAAAGCGTGGCAATATTGCGTACAATAGGTGCAGAGCGGCACATGGAGGTCTTCGCGCACCTCGACTGAAGTCCACCCGAGGGTCACGCGACGTGCCGCCCATAGACGGACGAAGGAAGGGGGGTTCACCTCGAAGACGTGAACTGATCCCTCGAAGACGTGATCCGGACAAACTGTCCGGTTTTTTGAGGAAAAGAAAGCCTGACCTTGCAGGAGGATGGGTCCAGATGAAGATTGGGGCTTCTTTCGGTTAAGTGCTATGACTAGGATACGAAGTAAAACATAACATATCAAGAAGCACGAAAGCGACTCCAATCAACTTTCCAATTCACAGCAAAAACAAATTTCGCCGATGTGGTGCGCAGGGGCCATACGCCACACCGGACTCCGGCCACTGCCCAGGCAAAGCCTGAGGCCGGGCAACCGCCGCTCCCGGCAGACGCAGCGAAGGCTGCCCTGCTACCTCTGAAAAACAACCTGCCGGCTCCTCAGTCGGCCGCCCGCAAGGCTTCCCCCAGTCGGGACAAGCCCACAAACCGTACACCCGCGGGGTCTCCGCGGGCCTCCAGAGCCTCTAGTGAGGCGATGGACACAACCCAGAACTCGCCCCCGCTGCAGCGGCGGCACAGCTCCCTTCAGTGAAAAAGAAAAGGAGACCCCAATAACGGCACCCTCAAAACCGGTATCTTAAGTTTTAAACTACACTCCCAGAAATCATCCAACGTGGCGCTCCTTATGCAGTGGAACTGCCGAGGACTAATGAATAACTACAATGACATAAAAGATCTTTTAAATACACTGTCCCCGGTGGCTTTATGCTTACCGGAGGACAACTTAGGTCCTAAACAAAAAAAAAAACATTTTAAACAAGTATGCATTTCTGTGTGACCGAAACCGAGTGAACTGTCTGGAGGTGTTGCTATTGTCACCCAGACTGCGGTCGCAACCCGCGAAATCAAACTTAACACCAAATACGAAGCTGTTTCAGTAACCATTCTTCGTTATAAAACAATCACAACATATACCATATATCTTGAGCCGCACCTAACAGCAACAGTTCATGACTTAGAGACCCTTTTAGAATAGCTACCAGAACCATACCCGGTATTTGGGGATTTTAATGCCCACTCCGGTTTTTGGTGAAGTGCACACACTGATGCAAGGGGTCATTTTATTCTAAGTAATAATGTCAGTCTCCTAAATACCGGCAAACACACATACTGCTCTCCGAGCACGGGAAGAATGAGTTCCATAGTTTTGTCTTTCAGTTCGCCCTCTGTTTTTATCGATTTTAAATGGGATGTCACCGACAACCCGTACTGCAGCGATCGCCTCCATGTAATAATCAGCTTAACACCTGCACCAGTAGCCATTCCAACAAAACTACGCGTTGCAAGCTACATTTAGTCGACTGGGCACTGCTTACAGAAAGGCCAGCCTATAGATATCTTCGGACAATCTCAGCATAGACGAACGAACTAAATGAATTGATCACCAACTGTATTCTAACCACTGCACGCCTAGCAATTCCTCAGTCGTCTGAAGTGGTAAAACAAAATCAGAAATTTTGGTATAAACAAGAATGCCGAGACGCAAGAAGGAAATAAAACAAAGCCTGGAGAATTTTCTGTAGATACCCAATGCACAAGAATTTGATAAACTTCAAAACGTCAAGAGCGACAGCCCGATATATCCGCCGTAATGCCGAAGAAACCTCATGACAAGGTCACGTGTCGTCTATAAATAGCTCAACTACATCAAAACAAATGTAGGAGATCGTTAAATAGATAAATGGCAGCCGCTCCTCATTCACAGTTCCTTTTCAGTCAGCCCCTGATATAGACAAATACAGAACAGGCAGACATCTTGGGCTAATACTTTTCTGCAGTTTCCAGTTCATCTCACTACATAATCACTCCTAAAATACAAAAACACGGCTGAAAAACAGACTGCCAACAAGTGGCGGTACAAATGAATCTCATAATAATTTACTTACAGTTACAGTTGAAGCAATTCATATCGTACAGTACGCCGGTAAGCAGACTGCACCCGGCCCTGACGAAATACATTATCAAATGCTAGCCCATCTCTCTGAACCGGCTGTAGATGCATTTTAAGATTCTTTAACAAAGTTTGGGTATCGGGTAAAATACCCGAAGCCTGGAAGAAGGCCATTATTGTTCCATTTTTAAAACCCAGAAAGCCACCCACTCTTCCTAGCAGCTATAGGCTCATTGCCCTCACCAGATGTCTCGCGAAATCCTTTGAAAGTGTATTGAATATCAGATTAACCTTCGTGTTAGAAGCTCGGGAGCTTCTCTATGTTCACGAATGTGGTTTTAAAATGACATGAACCCCTACCGACCACGTTCGTCTTGAAAATACTGTCACAAAAGCTTTCATACATAAACAACACTGTCTTGCTGTCTTTTTTTTTATTTAGAGAAGTCATATGGCACAACCTGTAGGTTTGGGATTCTGCAGGGCCTGGCTGAGCTGGGCATCCGGGGCAGAATGTTGAACTGCCTTAAAGACTTGTTGTCTAACCGTTCATTTAATGTCCGCCTAGACTCAACTCTTTCGAGGAACTTTATTCGGGAAAATGGAGTACCTAAAGGATGGATTTTTTAAGCACAACTTTCTTTTTTTGTAAAAATGAATTCTATTAGAAAAATAATCTCAATGTCCGTTATGTATTCTATGTAGACGATCTTCAGATAGCTTGCACATCCTCCAACATATCAACATGCGAAAGGCATATACAGGCAACGATAAATAAACTGGCAACATGGGCGGACAGAAATGGTTTCCGTTTTTTCCCACGGAAAACAGTGGCCATTCTGTTCTCACTCAAACAAGGCAGACAGATCCCACACTATATCTGAGCGAAACAGAATTACCTGTAAAAATGAGCACAAATTTCAGAGCGTAACTTTTGATAAAAAACTCGCTTTCCTGCCTCATATAAACGCGCTGAAAAAGAAAACTTCCCAATCACTGAACATACTCAAAGTCCTTGCACACATACACTGGGGATCTGACAGGGCAAGCGCTCAACAAATTTATCGTTCCATGGCAAGATCCTATTTAGACTGTGGTTGCATAGTGCATGGTTCAGCAAGGCCGCCTTACTTGAAATGACTAGACCCGGTACACAATTTAGGTTTGCGTCTTTCAGCTGGTGCATACAGGACGTCACCCATAAACAGTATGTAGAAACCAATGAACCACCACTTGCAGACAGAAGAAGCATGTTCACATGCTCATACATTCTAAAAGTCTGTTCCCTTCCGAAACATTTGTTACCCTATAATTACAAAGTACCCATCAAGAACAATGTTTAACAACAAATTTTAGACTACCAGACCACTGCTCTCTCGATTTGAAGAGATGTCCCAGAATCTCGGTGCAATCGACACGGCCGCCGCGGTGGCTCAGTGGTTAGGGTGCTCGGCTGCTGACCCGAAAGACGCGGGTTCGATCCCGGCCGCGGCGGTTGAATTTCTATGGAGGCGAAATTCTAGAGGCCCGTGTGCTGTGCGATGTCAGTGCACGTTAAAGAACCCCAGGCGGTCGAAATTTCCGGAGCCCTTCACTACGGCGTCTCTCATAGCCTGAGTCGCTTTGTTACGTTAAACCCCATAAAATCAAGCCAAGCAATCGATACGTTACCTTTCAGTGGCGTAGCCAGAAATGTTTTTCGGGAGCTGTTGTACACCGCCGGTAAAAAAAGTCTGCGCCCATACAATATCTTAGTCATTATCTTACAATATCTTAGTAATAAAGACGAAGGGTTAACCAAATGTTTAGGGGAATCCCCCAAGGTGAAGTAGATTTGTAATAAGGAGTAATTACTCATTGACGTCCACCCGAGCGCAGCCATACGGCTACAAAGGAAAGCTATACAGCCTTCTCAGAAACTTCGAAGTTAAAGAAAAATTCGTCCTGGTCCGGGGTTCGAACCCGGGACCACCGCTTCACCGGAGCAGTCGCTCTACCAATTGAGCTAACCGGGACGGCAAGCTTATGGTAAGGAATAGCTCAATCAATAGCTCGAAGTGGGAACAGTGCTGACCAAATGTTTAGGGGAATCCCCCAAGGTGGAGTAGATTTGTAATAAGGGAGTAATAAGGGGGAAACCACGAAGTTTCTGAGAAAGCTGTACAGCTTTCCTTTGTAGCCGTATGGCTGCGCTCGGGTGGACGTCAATGAGTAATTACTCCCTTATTACGAAGGGTTAGTTGGTTCGTTCACTGTTACGAGTGCACGCAGGACTCTGAGAACTTGATTCTTAAAGAACATTTTTCTCAAAAAACACCCGTACGAAAAATCGTGGCTATTTAGAATATTCTCGCATAATATAAAAGAACACAGAAGCTTCTGCTCTACAACTATGTCAGCAACTGCGAACGAATGGCATTTGTCAAAACTTCTACCCCATGCATGTGAACCGGCGCCCGGACGCAGAGGTGCTTTAAAAAATTCACTTTTTATTTTGGCGATAGTTTGTGATCATTTGAGACAATGCAAAGGATGAAGAAGTAGGCTGACGTGAAAATGTATGTTTTATTGGGCGAACTGTGCATACAATTAAAATGAGTGCCATACGTCATGCGGTGGCGAAGAAGAGCGACTATTTTCTGCAATAACTTCCGCTTCCTATTGTAGAGCCGTGACTACATACATCATTCTTTTCGAGAATAAACAGAGAATGCAATTCATATTAGAACACGAACTATTTTTGTAAAAAAAAAGCGACACTCTTCTTATTTTCGTTTTTACATTTTAATATATCGATGCGGTGTGTAAATGGCACTGGGGAAAAAGGCTAAAATGAGGGGGGAGGGGGAATGCAGCGCTCAGAAAATTTCGGGGGGCATTCTGACGCCGAACCCCTCCCCCACTTGTTAAGCCCCTGTTACCTGGCATGGCACAAATACGAGACCCAGAACTCCGTCTACAAATTCCCTGCAATCTGCGATTTCCCCCTTACACACTTCAGTAAGAAACAAACTAAACAACAACATATCATACAAAAATTCCTTGCACTCGAAGAAAAATACAGTGGGTTTACGGAATTTTATACTGATGGTTAGAAAACGAATGTTCACGTAGGAAGCGCAGTGGTGCGAGGGAATTCGGAGGAAACAGTACGACTTCCACAGTGCGCATCCATATCCCCTATGGATATATACGCAGTATATGTGGCCATAGAAAAAATACTAAACGAGAACCTCACAAACAGTATTTTTTACACACTCCTCAAGAGTACTTGCAGCTCTCCACTCTAGAAATGCAATCATCGCTCTACTTAGTGACATCATACACTACATAGTAACTGCCATAGCTCAAGGACAAAACAAAACAAAACTGTGCTGGGTCAGCATTTGTGCGCTGCTCAAGCTCATGGCATAGAAAAATAAATTAAGTGAATAAACCCTTGAAGGATTGCATGAACCTAGTACATCTTAAATTAAGGAAAAAATTGCATTCAGCTCGGAACAACGAAGTAAATAATAAACTACACCTGGTAAAGCCAGTTTTAGATGAATGGAAGTCATGTGTACGCCAGGAACGTTTTAAGGAAGTAATTCTATGCTGTTTACGTATAGGCCCCACATATTTTACACACAAATCTCTATTGACAAAAGACAAACCTCTCTGTGAAAAATGTGGAGACGAATTAACAGTTAATCACATTTTATACTCATGCACGAAAGTCGAAAAATTAAGGGAAATTTATGTTTCTCAGTTTTATAATGAACAAATTCCTTTACACCCAATGTTACTCTTAGGTGAAGATGCAATTGTTGACAGGTCTTGTGTCAACAATTTAAGCGAAGCAGGTTTTCTCGCAAAGTTCAGTTTTTACCCATTGTGTCGCTTCATTGAAACACCTTGCCCAGCCAACGATGGCTGCTGAGGCTACCCGACCTTCTTTAAGCTTCTACTATAAGCCTGTTTTAAAATTCCACACATCCTTCCCTCGATAGACAACGAATATCCGCCGGACATCATGTTTAAACCCGAACGGCCACAGGCAACACTGCATGTCAAATGAACATCTGCCAGATGTCTTTTCTCGGGAATAATCAAAGTACACTGTTAGTAAACCACAATGTCCGGGCGACGTCCGCTTTTGGACATCCGCCGACAGCGAACCAATGGATGTCCCGCGGATTCGGTCTTTGCGGACGTATGAATTGGTTCCGAATGGGTGCTGTTGTTCGCTGCCTTTTTTTGTTTCACTAACAGTTTTTATGAGCACATGTGCAAGTTTCAGTTTCTAAAGCGTATTGACACGTTTTGTGAGGACAAATAATTATCTCAGCAAAAATTGTAATTTTTCTGAACTGAAATGCGCCGTGTTGTCTTACGCCACCGTACTTCAGATCACAAAAGAATCTCTATCAATCCTCTCAAAGACAGCCAGCAGTGGTTGTCAGATGCCTACTCTGCCTCTTGGAGGCCATTTCGCAAGTGTGTGTTTAGCAATCCGCTTTACGCACGGTTGACAGTTTCAGTGCGCTGTTTTCCGCCAGAAGCACTTTTCTGGCGCGAAGGGAGCAGACATAAAACCGGTAAAACCTTTGTCAAAAGTTTAGAGCCCAGGGGTTTGCTTATAAGCCGTGTAGTGGGGCTTTTGTAACCTTCGCCGCTGCCGCCGTGGTCACCCCGGTCGAGGGAGTCCGTTGCTTTAATCCACTTAGGCTGGGGGGGGGGGGGGGGGGGGGTCATCACAAGCACTACACTGGTCTGCCGCCGCCGTCGCGAGGTTGTCGGCCTTGTCAACCGTTCTCGGTGGCTGCTTGTTGGGGCGCACGTGGCCAGAAGTACAGTCATAACAGCGACCATAGCGAAGTGCTTCGGAAAACTGAAATCGCAGCACAAGCGGAGAGCTATGCAGCTTGGAGTAGACGAAGAACCTGCGCGACAAACACACGGTATGTTGTGCAAGTCGGGAAGGAACGCAGGAAGAAGCCTGTCACCAGGTAGGAAATGGGGAAGGACGGAAGGGGGAGCCGAAGAACTCCCCTGGAAAAGTGACAGTACGCTCCGAACTATGCTCTACAAAAAAACTGTCGTGATAACTATTAATATAAAAAGCAGGTTTAACAGCAGCCTGACGGTAGAGAAGAGGGGAGGTAAACTAAGGAAGAAAATAAAAGGAACGAAACAGCGCAACTAAAACGAATGACCAGAAAGAGATACACGGACACGCGTTTTTTCTGGTCCTTCGTTTTAGTTGCGCTGTTTCGTTCCTTAAGACGAAATACCAACTTGCCCACTATGCTATGTTGCTACAAAAATAAAAGGGTTGGCAATGGAAGCACCATTGAAATAAAAACAAGAAACCATATCAAATGTAGCAAGGAGGAAGAGCCGCTGCAGCCATAGGTCCACGCAATGGTAAAAAAATTAAATCGAATTTTTGTTTTCACGGGACTTTATTATTAGATGCAGCATTAACAGGAGTACCACGTTTTTCCTCATTCTTCGCTTTCGCACTCCATTTCCTTGACAGCGTACGTCCTGGGAGTGAATTAATGTTTTGACCAGTATGATACAGTGCGGTCCCAAAATAACTGATTTCAACTTTTCACCGACATTTCCATTCAGTTTCAACTCCGTGCACTGCGCATCTTTAATTGGCTAGCTCCTGCTAGCAAAACATGGCAGGAATCTGCAGTGTGCATTGCAGTTTACAGGGCTCTATTTAAAGTGCATCGCTCACCATTCGTGTCGAGACGTGTCGTCCTACGCACCAGCTGTTTCTTGTTTCTAATTCTTGCAGACGACACGGGTGATTTTTTTTTTGTGCCTGAACAAGCAAAATTAATTCTCGGCCGGCTGCGAAAGGTTAGTTGATCTGCTCATTGCAGGCATGGTTTAGTAAACGCGGCGAAGCATGGCCGAAGCGGCGGCCTGGCGGCCGCGATGCCCCAGCCAGCCAGCTCCGAGAGAGAGAGAGAGAGAGAGAGAGAGACACTCTTTAATGAAATGCAGAGAATTTAGCCGGCGTTTAAAAATCGCTGGCATGCTACTCTGCGTAGGAAGGGGAATTTGGGAGAAAAAGACAGTAGGAGAGCAGCGTGGAAGAGGTAAAAGAAAAAAAAACGAAGATAAAATGCGGCCATGAAATGGGTACTAAGGATGCAATGGCGAGTATTGATGTAACCTATGGAATGATGGAGCGCATAGTCCGACAAATGGGCTGACGAAGTTCACTGCATGAAGAATGCATGAAGGTAACGTGCAAGTGAATTTAGAGCTTATCTAGATGCCCGCTCGCCTCCGGTTTAGCTCTGATCGAGTCGGGGATATAGAGCTCTATATCATGAAGGAAGAAAAAAATTTTCTTCCTCCATGGATAGAATGACTCTAAGATAAAATAGGGTGCCTCAATGACCAGCGGAGGCGCGCGGACATCAAGGCACCCTAAGTAACGAAATGCTTTCAACTTTCCGTCTCTTCTCCTCGCCTAGCGCTCCGCCCGATTATGGAGCCTCCCAGTGGCCGAGGCAGCAGACGCCGGCGCCATTGTCGGGGGTAGAAAACGCGCTTCGTTTTCTTTTTGAGCAACAGAGTTTTGGCGGGAAGCGTTTCGGCAGCTTTGACGAGGCCTACGCGCTGCGGCGACTGCGAGCTTCTGTTGCGCTTACGGGTGTAACAACCGAAGAGGCAGTGGTAAAAAGGTTTTTCGTCATTCCGTCAGGAAAAAGCAATGCGGCTCATCAAAAGGTTTGGCTGCATAGGATCGGCCGGAAAAACATTGATAATGATCTGGACCTCCGTCTCTACGATGTGAGTGGCCGTTCATCAGTTGACAGTCGATTTTTTTTTTTTCGGAGGATTTGTTGCGAAGCGCGAGCGACAGCAGTCTTTCTTCGCAGTTAATGCCGTTTGGCATGCTGTAGATGGATTGGTTCGCTCGCGGTCTACGAAAGCCATGCTTCTCGTTGTCTTAGCCCCGCAGTTCACACCGCTGGCTCCGCTAGGCTCTGCAGGTGTAGCTTTGATGTAGCGCGCATTACGTGGCGCATTGGTTTGTTTGTAGTCGGACTCGTTCGCGGGCTCGACTCAAAACTTGCTCTTCATGTTGCTTGAGCTCAACCGTTTACGCTGCTCGCGGTTCAGGTCTAGCTTTCATGTTGCGCGCATCGCTGGACGTATTTGTTTTGTTGCAATTGGACTTCATCGCTCACGAACTCGATACCAAAGGGGCGGTTCTCGCTGTTGAAGCCCCCACTGGTCATGCAGCTCGTGTTACAGGTCTAGCATTCATGTTGCGCGCATTGCTGACATTTGTTTTGGCAGAATTCACACCAAAATCGGTCGTTACTGTTCCTAGCCACAGTAACCGAACTATCACTTCAATACTCGATACCTGCGTGGATAATACTTGAGGATGCAAGCGAGGACCTCCGTCAAACATAGTTACATACATTTTTTGTTTTCATTTTCCGCGTCAAGCAACTTCTTGAACGAATGTTTTGCTTCGAACAGGACTGAGTATATTCGAGTTTTGCTTTTTCAGCGCTCGAATTTTTTTCCTTGCGCTGCTTAGACCGAAAGCGATTAACTGCGGCAGTCCAGGCTGCTGCGCGTTATGCATAGTAATTACACGAAGGAAGACAATGTCCTCCTATAAGCCATTTTTGCACATGCTGACCCAAGATGACAATCACTCGAACTCACAACATTCTAGTGAGTCATGCAACGCTGTGGCTGCGAGCAAAGCAGCGGGTAAAAGCCTTTTTTTATTGCTGTTACTCAACCAAAACAATTAATCCTACATCAAAATTCTTCTGGTCACAACCATGTATACAGTGCGCAACTAGGGCAATTCTGCGGGCTGTACGAGGTATATAGGAACTTCGAAATAATCGCTAAGCTTTCCTGCACTGAAAAAAAAAAGGAACTGAGCCGTAGGCGCTTGCGCACAGCGGATTGCACAAGCAAACGCTCCTTTGAGAGCAGAATATATTATGGCAGCATTACACCGCCACCCGTCCATATAAAGCCTAGGCCGCACGTCTAGTCGTATATCGCACCACTTCCCCTTGGCGGAGTTAAACTTTGAATAAGATTCGACAAAAGACTCCGGTCGAAAAACAACACTCCGAGGATGTTTACTGTTGTGCCGCGAGCTCGCTCGCACATGCCATTTCCACCGTGTGCACCGCAATCGAAGCGATCGCAGTACAAAAAGTTCCGATAAAGCAGTGCAATATGGGTTGGGGCAGTTGTTTGGATGACTAATTTTTTTTAATCTCCCATGCCATGATCTCATTGCGGCTAACTCGAAGGCAGAAAGTGCAAACAATTGATTCGGGCGCGCAGTTCGCTGCGCGCCAAAGCGCGAGCGTTGGGAAACACTCCGAGGATATTCTCGGCCGCCCACGCCACCTCCACCGCGTGCACCGCAATCAAATCGATCGCAGTTCAAGATGTTTCGATAATGGAGTGGAACGTTGCTCATGCGAGTTATTTGAGTAACTAATTCTCTAATCTCCCATGTCATGATCTCATTTCGAGCCCTAGGCAGAAAACGCCCCCCGCCTAGGTGCCGCCATCGTCGGCGCCCGGGAGGAGCCGAGAGAAGGAGCGCCGGCATAGTAGGAGGAGAGAGGATTTTAGAAATCAGCTAAGAAGCGTGGCCGCCGCGATCTGCTCCGGCGCGCTTCGATCGCGGAGGCCTAGAGTATGGGCACCATAGCCAAAGTTTCTAGATCATGCCTAGAGTTTCAGTATGTAGGAGGCCAAGTGCGCAGCGCCGCCAAGGTCTATTGAAATAGGTCGCGAAGCCGGAGCCCGAATGCGGTCCAGAACCAAGTGCTAGCGACATCAAATTATGGGTGGAACTAAAGCGCCAAAATGAAATGAGTGGACAAACAACTAGAAGAGGAAAATAATTAGGACATATTTTGTGTTTCAAAAGCATTCAAAAACAATTGCAGTGATTCCTTTTTAAAATATTTTAGTTGTGTGCATTTTGTTAGAAAGTATAGCGCTTGCTTAGTAAAAATTTATGACAGCGTTCGCTCAGAGTAGCGGCAATGGCAGCGGAACGATGCCAAGGTTGACGGTGCTCTGATGTAATACCCTGGTCATATCTTTTGACCATTCTGCTTGCTTTTGTTTGAAACTCGATTCTGCTAGCCCTACTTTTTCCTCGTTGCTTGTTGCTCGAGTTCTTGGTGTGCATCGTTCGTGTACAGTTTCCGCTTTTGCCTTTTGCCAGCGCTTCTGTTTAGTTTCGTTCCGTTGGGTGCGGTTCTGTCGCTTTTGCCCCCAAAGGGCATCGTCTGTGGCCATGGCGCCCCCGTACGCAAAAAAGAGGTGTGCGGTTGCACGATGTGCGAGCGATAACCTGTCTGGCGGCGTCACATTTCATCGCTTCAGCGCGACACCTGCGACATTCAGCGCGGCACCTGAGGTGAGGACGAAGGAAAAAGGCACAACGAGAACTGACTACCTAAAAATAGCGTTGGTGGTCGGCACTCGTGTCTTCTTTCTTCGTTCTCGTGTTCGGTGTCGCGCTGAAGCGTCGCGGCGTTCAGCAGTTTATTTTTCCCGGCAAGCAGCACCTGACGCTGACGTCACGTATATGACGTCACTAAAACACGTGACTTTGACGTCGCGTTTTTGTTTTAATTATGACGTCAGTTTTTAGTTGTCCACGCATTTCGAAGACGGCGCTGGCTGCGCACCACAAGCCGCCATGTTTTGAACGTATGGGCTTCTATGGAGCCTACGCTACCATAGTACATCTACCTTGGCGCCGCCGCTTCAGAGCGGACACCCTGTTGTGCCCCTGTCTTGCCTGTCCATAGGGAGGCGCGCGGAGACGGCAGTCTAGCTGGGACGCCTGGGTCCGTAGCTCTGCTCATCCGTCGATTGACTTCACAAACTGCGCGACTTTATTCATCACAATGTCGGCGAACCTCGCTTTTAAAGAAAACTTCGATTCTGAAAAGGCAAAAGGTAACATGGCTGAAATGTGTTTCATATTCTTAATGTTTTGGAGTTTCTGGCGCCGACTAAAGCCGTTCTTCTCTGCTTGGCCATTTCATTGAACGCACCTCAGGCGCACTGGAAGACATACTTGCTGCGTTTGACCAACCTGAGAACTTCGCTAGACTTCAGGACGCCAAAGACTTGGCTGGAAATGACATGCTCAAGCACATGCAGGTTGTCTTCCCACTGCTAACACAGATAGAAATGAGTGTCATCGAAAGCTACGGCTTCACTCGCGATGGGGAAGGTATGTAAAACGTAGCGCTGCTATCCAGCTCGTATGTAGAATGAATGCAGACGTCTGCGCCGTGGCAGTTTAGGCACCAGAAACATCGTGCGTTCTGTCCTGTCGAGTGACGTTAGTAGTGGAAAATGTATGTATAATTAATCGCGCTGGTCACCAGCCTGCGCCATTGAAAAATATCCGTTTTACTGATGCGCGCATACTTTGGCATTTAACTCGGTAGACACAGCTAGGGAACGCCAAAGGATGGAGACACTACTGATGGGACATTGCATGTTGGTTCTCTTTATTAGGTGTTTTGCAGTTCGCCCAAATCATCAAGCAAATGGAAAGGGAGCACCCTGAAATCGCGCGGCTGAATGCTGAGCTCCGGGCTCATTTCATCCCGCCAATGGTGCCACCCTCGTTACCAGACAACTAATTTATCTGCTGCTCGCTCGCAGTCACTGCTCGAGTCATTTGTGCCTGTGCTATGTGAAGTTTTTCGCATTCATGCAGTTTGGTATCGTCTTACTGACGAATTCGGATATGCTGTAACCCATAATTTTAGTTTTTTCCTGATGCCAAAATTCGATCATTTGTGTTTTTATTGCTGCATCTGGTGATTTGTGATTCCATATTCATCATTTCATATCATTTCATTCGCTTCCTTTAGACCTTTCCAAGAAGCGCTCCCTGGTCATTACCCACATGCACGTAGCAGTACAGCGAGTGATATGTGAACACACCCCCCAGGGAGCACTTTTTTGGGAACGGTTATTCACTTGTAAATGCTATCTACGTAAATCACCATCTTCTTTTCTTATGTTGCTCTGATTCTAAAGTTGGCTGACATTGTAAAAAAAAAAAGCTAGTAATGCTGTTCATTCGTAATGAAACAAAGAATTCGAGAGAGTGAAAATAGGCAATTTATTGAAGTCACATTACCACTTTTGATAGCACCAGAACAGCAGGCCTGGTATGATGGACATGCATTTTTTTTTTTTCAGCATTGTCATTGTGCCCTGCCACAGTGTGCAGCAATTATTATAACCTTTTTCCTTCTTGCTTTCATGGCTGTCTGCACAGACCTGACTGCTAATCATGCATTTTTGAATGAGGCTGTTTGAATCAATGACATTTAGATGAGCCTACGTGTACACTGGCAGTTCGAAGTTTATGGAATGCAGTATTAGAAAAATATTTTAATTTCATTGCCATCTTTGCACACAGTCTGTAATAGGTAGATATTTGCAGCCTAATTCTGAGTGTGTGTGTGTATTGCATAGTGCATTAAATACTGAGCAGTGCACCCTAGGTACTAATTTTCTGTGCCAAAGTTGCTTTCCATACACTTTTGATTGCAGGTGTGCCCAAAAATGAAAACTTCTGCTGAAGAGAAAAAAAATTATGTATAGCACCTGACTAATCAGTTGCATTATACACAATAGCCTCAGGTATTTATTTGTCATGCTGCTGAAGTGTGCACAAAATTGTCATTCAGGCAAAGCTAACTTTGATCAGGAAAGTGAAAAAGTAAGCTGCCTCAATGTACTGTCTTTGATGCAGCAACCTGGGCACATTATTTGCTTACATATGTACATATGTAGAGAGATTGCAGTGAACTGTGATGAAAGTGCTGAGTTGATGTTTTAACTTGCTTGCACTAGAGAGAGTTGCTTGCACTTATTTGTGCTTGATGTAAAAGGAGCCTTATCTTTCCATGGAGAGCACTTGGTGAATTCCGATTCTAGTGTTAAGGCTTATTTATTTAGAATTTTTGCAACTTTTTTAATGATTGTCTTGGCTTACTGCAACTGCACCTTCCAGAAACTCCTTGGACATTGTGTGCAGTAGATGACTCTGAAGTATACAGGAGTGGTGGCAATAATAGAAATAGTCTGCTGAAAACCTATATTGTGTGCAGTGAATTTTTCGATGCAGTACAAAGATTTTGCTCATATTGGTGTACTTGCAGCACTCGCTTATAGTCACATGAGCACAGTTGCAATTGGGAACTGCAATTGTTATCGTTCAGCTCAGAAAAATTGTTTTGAAGGGGTTCTAAAATGCTTTACACAAACACTGATGTTGCCTTGCTTTCATTCTCAATTCGACATCATTAGTTGTTGCAATGCTTGGCACATCACATGCGTGCGTGGTTTAGCATGTGCAGTGTGAGCATTCCATGACCAATTATGCGTCCTTGTACTGTTAACTTTTTTTTTGATGGTACACACTAGCTAGCTCTCATTTTTCAAGAAAAAGCAGTGCTGGAATGTTATTTTCAGTGACAAAGATAATCCATCCAACACAAAAAAAAAAAGATGCAACGAATGGTAAGACATTGAAAGGAACACAGATATTTGTGAATTATGTACTGGGGCCACTTTTCGGGGGTACTAAGCCGTTTTCAGCCACTTCTGCATTTATTTCAACCCTCACCCTTCCACTATTCATGGCATTAGCGTGCTGCTTGTAGCATTATTAAAGTAAGATGTCACCATTGGGTGGCTTTGTTAAGCATTTTCAAAAAAAGAACTAGCCTGAAAGCAGTCTGTTCTTCCATTCGAGTAAATGCTGGCAGAAGCCAACTCTGCACTTGCAAGATGTATGTGGCTAAAAGCACCATCACACGTAGCCACAGAATGCATCATACATCATCAAGAAACAACTACTGTGTTTGCAGCTGATGTATGCATGATACTTGTGCGATATGACAAAAGTCGTCCAACTGGCCGAAGACGCCGCCAGGAGCCAAGACCTTCTGGCCGTCGTTTAGGCGGGGGGCCTATATGCCCTTCAGACTGTTGGCAATAAACGTTTTACAATCCAATCCAAAATTGTGCGATATGTGAAGACTGACTTGTAAGCTTAGTGGCCCAACTTGCGGCACTTGGCAGAAAACTGTGGCTTCATGTACGCAAGCAACCTGACCCCATAGCTTCTAGAGCGTTGGCAGTGCCCAAACGAGAGAGAACCTCAGAGATAAATAGCAGTTTCAATGAGGGGCGATTCAGGGCACGGTTCACAGCATAAGTGGAAAAGTGGTACATTTTTCTTACCCCCACACAAAGGTAGTTTTGCAGCTCAATTCTACACTGAAATGTAATGGCTTGTGAATAGCCTTTTGGAACCAACTCTTCAGAGACCATGTCCTGCTATAATAAGTGGCAGTGCTGGCTGCAGCATTGGTTTTGCTAGCACTACGCACTGTGTAAACCTTGTAATGCAACTGAGGTGTTTAAGACTGTGCAATCTGAATGTCAACTTGTCAAGGTCAGGGCTGCTTTGGGAAAACCTTCGATATAGCTTGCTGTTTGATTTGAGTCTGTCACTACCATGCATTCTCCAGCACTTAAAGCACCTTGTTGCTGTACATCACATGATGGGCCACATGACATCACAGGATGTCTACACCTGCAATAGCATCTGCACAGCATAATTTTGGAAGGTTACCTTGTGTTTCGTGGCCATCATTAACATGCTCATTATGAAAGATGGAACATTTTCTGTGATACTCAGACTCAAATTTTGCTGTCACGTGAAAAAGTTGCCATTGAAATTTGAGTGTGTTAGAAATTTCTGCAGTAAGCTACCAACTTGCCGAAGTCCCCATGCTATAACTGAGAAAGGCCTGCATGCATTCTAACGAGGCCTGTTTGTCATTACATACAGCAGACTATATTTCACCTGCACTGCAAAATTCACATCACCGCCTAGTCCGGAATTCAATGCAAGGTGCAGAATGCCTTGGAATGGTGGTGAGGCGAATGGATACAAGATACACAAAAAAAAAATTCAAGGGACACTTGAGCCCCGCCTTAAAGGTGCACTAAAGAGGAATCTGAACTCGTCTTTTTACCACAGGAACTTGATCTACACGTTCCGAAGCATTCTTAGAAACTTCGAATTATTGTCCCGTGCAGCCAATTTCCCTAATTTAAATCGGATTAAACGTCCCGGCTCCAGCCTTGTTTTTTAACCCTCTGCTGATGGTAGGAGGAGTCAACTAACGCGTGGAGTGTCATTCAGGCAGTCACATGGCAGCTTCACTTTCATTTCTTTTTAGGTTTCTGTGAATAAATAGATCCAGTCAGACTACATTGCTGCAAATTACACCCACGGAGATAAAAATACGCGTGGACTCCTTGCTTTCGCCGATCGCTACGTATCACTCCGCCGATGGCAGAGCGGCAAGCCACCGCGGGACTTACTGAAAGGGTGGTTGACAGCTCCTACCATCAGCGGCGAGTTCAAAAAAAGGCGGGAGCTGGGACGTTTAATCCGATTTAAGCAAAGAAAATCAGCCACACAGGAAAATAATTGTTTCTAAGAATGCTCGGAACGTGTAGATCGATTTCCCACGGTAAAGAGTAGTTCAGATTCCTCTTTAGTGCTCCTTTAAAGGTATGATGAGATACTAATAATGGGTCCCTTCCATGGCCCGGGGTCCTCTTTGCATGTCATTGCACACACGCTTATTGTATTTTTTCATCTACCACTAGACTAAGTCGAACGAATGTTCCTCAGTGGTTGAGGGGATAGTGCACCCAGTGGTTCGAGTCCCAGCTCAACAATTTTTCTTTTCAGCGAAATTGCTTTTCTTCCGAGGCACTGCGTAACGGTGGTGGATTGACGTCTAGACCCTGTAGACTATTGAGGAATTGTATAGTAATGTCGTCGCCATTGTACTGTGTGATCGTTGTGGGGTGTTTGAATTGCACGTGCGAGGTTATGTGGTTGTGAGTCATGACCCTTTCGACCAATCCCAATTTTCTCGACATGCCAGCTACGGATGTTTCTTCACTGAACAGCACCCTTAACATTTATGGCGCGAATACATTGTGTCTATAGGCTTTGCCAGGCTTGTGTGAATGTGATGCAACAAGCAGAAAGAACCACAAGGAGCATATCGATTGACCACCTAGCACAGTGACTTCACCAGGAAGCATATTGCAATTACTGCTTAAGTACAAAGGGGAGAACTCTTAGTAGTAATATGTCATTAAAGGACTACAGACACCCAGCTTTAGTTGTCTTCTTTCAAATGATGCATTAGATTTCTTCTCTCATACTCTGTTTCAGGATGGCTGTGACGTGTACTTGGCGTTTAGGTCATGTGAGGCACGAAACAAAAACTGCAATATAATCGCTGATGCGTAGTTTTAATTCACTACAACACTGAAGTCAGCCAGCTTCTAGGGCTGGAATGACAACAAACAATGTATCGGGAGTTAAATTACCGTTTTTTTCATGCCTCATGTGACCTAAACACCAGCTACACTTCACAGCCATCATTTGGCTGATAGAACCGAAACAGTATGAAGAAGGAATTCAATTATACATTACTTAGCAGCCAAAGGAGAATACCACTTGTAATCCACATATACTAGCACCTAACTCATTCTGAAAGAGAACAGATGTGCAAAATTATCTTGTCTGTGCTTTTAACCTGGATGTATGTGCCATCTACGTGAGCAATGAATGCAGTACATAACTGCTTCATGCAATATTTTCTTTGAATGCAATTTGAGAGGTGTGTTCCTCACCAAGAATTGCTGTGGAGAAAGTATGTTTGAATTTGACAAAAATAAAATGCTTCTTTTTCTCCTTTGTAGGACTTTATTATAACAAAGCATACCACACCTTGGCACACTGTTGCACAAACAGGATCAACAAGAATAACTGAACATGTAGGTTGACTGAGTTAATATGTGCGTGGCATCTGTGAACATAAATTCAAACAATGGTACCTTGTATGATTATTTAACACAAATGAAGTGCACAGTTCTGCCACGTACAGTTTACATGTTGCTTGCAATATACCTAGAGTAAACATCAGTTCTAACAATGACAACCTGTCATCTTGGAACAAACAGTGATATGTTGTATGATCTTTCAACACAAATGCGATTAAAACTTCTATCACAGAAAGTTCAAACAATGCTTGCTATCACAGAAAGTTCACACAATGCTAGAACTATATGGATATATATGACTAATAATAGCTTGTAACACAAATGGAACGAAAACCATGTAAACCTTACACGGTGGTTGTACTATATGCAGTGAGTCAACATACATTAAAAGAATGATAACCTGTATCATCTTTCAACATTATAACTTGTAACATTAATGGAACGAAAACCATGTAAAGTTAACATGGTGGTTGTACTATATGGAGTGAGTCAACATGCATTAAAAGAATGATAACCTGTATCATCTTTCAACATTATAACTTGTAACACAAATGGAACTAAAACCATGTAAAGTTAACATGGTGGTTGTACTATATGGAGTGAGTCAACATGCATTAAAAGAATGATAACCTGTATCATCTTTCAACATTATAACTTGTAACACAAATGGAACTAAAACCATGTAAAGTTGGTTGTACTATATGGAGTGAGTCAAAATACTTAAAAGAATGCATCATGCAAAGTTTACATGATGCTTGTACTGACCGGTGAGTCTTTGTTATTCATTTCGCCTCGATAAATGCGCATTTCTCCTTCCATGCAAAAGCTCGTGAGCAGAAGCTAGGGTCATGTCAGTTTCCTTTCCCTTCATGGCCCAGTCATAGGTGGACTGCAACACTGAGCATGTGTCAAGCTTACGTGAATAGTGCATGTATAGGCTGGACCACACTTCGTAAAACCACTTAAGCACTTGGTTCAATGTCCCATGCAACACAAGCTGTGGGCATATCACATGATGGCAGTGCGAGAGCCACAAAACCACATGCTCGAGTGCTTCTGTGACGTGATGCAACCTGTACATTGTGTGCACGTTTAACGTAAGCTGGACAGTTCAAAGTAGAACGCGGGGATAAAACCTGTCAAATTTCACTCGGACAATGTAGGCAATCTTGACCTGGCTGGTTGAGTACACAATGTACTCATTGTAGTTGAGAGCAGTTTCGGGCCCTCGATGCTCGACCAGCTGTCCACATGAGAGTCTAGCGCCATTCTTCCTGAAAGAGAAAGACAGAGGTGCACTATTCATACCTGAAGTAAAATGCTGTTTGACAGTAAATGACCACAATGCTAGTCTAAGTAGGCAGGAATCTTGTAGAATGTGAGACCTTCCCCAATTCACCTACCTCGCTCCTGTGCATCTTCCTCAGCCATGCGACAACCATTTAAGTATCAAGCAAAGCTTTGCTCAGCGAGCATGAAGGCTAGAGCCGTGAAAAACAAATTTTCTTATGGCTTGAGCATGCAGCCTGAAAATGACTGACACAGTGCAGTGTTCCAACATAAGAACATGGGTAGTATGTCTTCCACCTTGGGCTGCATAATGTGGCCATGAAAAAATTCAACTTTTCACAACCACAGGTCCATAACGTTTTGACACTGAGTGTATATATTACGGTTGCAAACCTTGTTGCACATCAAATATATTCGCATTTACAATTGCACTACAATTGGACAGGCAGATCGATGAAAAGAAACCTTTATTTTTTTTTCTTGCATTTGCCATATCTTTAATGAAAAAGGAATATAGCCATTGGCTGGATTCAGGATAATTTCTTTGAGCGCGCGCGCGTGCACACAACGAAATCATCGAAGAATAGGCTTCTATTGAGGGACAGTGTTGTCAAACTCCAAAGCGTTGTGGTTAAGATCCTAGAACAATTCTGACAGCCTAATTTTAGAGTATTAAATCTACAGAGGTCTTTCCAAGAATTCAAGTCAAGTTTAAAGCTGTGCGTGTGTCCTGTAATTTAAGGTTTAATTTTTTTTTTTTAATTTCGGAGCTCAACTTAAATAACACTCCACGGAAAGTCAATGAGAGACGGGAGTCGCCTGGGTGAGCCTCATCACTGGGTTTGTTCAAGTGGTCTCGGCAGTAATTCTAACATTTCAAACACAGCCAAATACTGAAGTGCTTGATTACTTGATGTCCAGTTTTATTTTGAAAAAATACAAACATAATTCAATGCAACACTTCTGGTAGAAAGTCAAGCACGCATATTTGTAAAACAGTGTGATCCACTACAGCAGTTATTGCAGCGTCTGCATTTGTGTGCATTGAACGATGTGACCAAGTGTAATGTCCTGTTTCTTGACCTGGGCTCGTATTCAGAGTATAGTCATTTTTGAAAGTCATTTTCGGCCACACTCAATAGGTTGAAATGCCTGGAGTGGATGGGGTGGCTTGGATGCAGCAAGAACTATTGAAGAAACCGGACTGTGATGTCACACACATAGCGTACACTCCAATAGCAGATGCTTGAGGACCGCACAGAGATAAATGGCCAACATGACGGCATGCTCTGAAGTAGAGCCTTTCGCTTCGGAGTAAACTCGTCAGTGTTACGTGTCAGCTGGCTATAATTTGTATACAGGGCTTTCACTTCGTCTTATCTTGCCTATAAAAAATTGGATGGACAATCAATTTGGTCTGTTTTTTGTTTCGTGGGACGATTTGGTAGCCCCTAAACCTATTGACCACCAGTTTGTTGCATAAATGGTTCACTTTATGAAAACCAGATGGCTGGCTTCACTACCACTGAAGTTATTGCAGCGTCTGCATTTGTGTGCATTGAACGATTGCCAAAGCGTTATTTCCTGCAAAATGCTTGTTTTTACTGCATGCAAATGTGTGCTCGTTATAGAACTCTGTATTAACTGTCTGAGCATCCTGCATCACGCTCGTGTGCAATGTCTAGCAGTATGAACCTGCTCATGTGAATGGCCAGTTGCTAGTGATGCATGAATACACAGACTCGTCTGACATGCCCAAAGTAGTTTTTTGGTGTCACTTGCGGTTCTCAAAAGCTGCGGTGCTGTGGCTCTTCGCTGAACTCCCAAGTCAGCCGGCAAGTTAGTTTTCAGGTGTTGGAAGGCATGTGTGCACTTGGCGCCAAGGCAAACCTCTGAAAACTTCGTCTGCGAAGTCTCCCAAAGCATAAATGAAGAGAAAAACTGCAGTAAGTTTGCTCAGCTCATCCCTTTCATTTACTGCAGAAAAATGAAAAGCCCAACAGCAAAATTTCGAGTCTCTTGCAGTGTGTGCCTAAAAGGAATGGAAATCATAAATTAGGAGGGTAGATGTGTAGGCCAGTTGGTGAGACATGAAGGAGCTAGACGTTCTTTTTCTTCCTTTGTCTTGTGGTTTTCATGCTTCCACATGCGGTCGACGGTTTTTAACACTTCTGATTTCTGTACATGGTGACTCGCATATCTTTCCTGTGCATTGTTGTCAGTTAGGTCTTGTTATCTGTTGCTTTTCATTCATCCTTTTTTACCTGATTGTAAGATCACACGTGCCTCTGTCTTTATAAAGCCATGAAGTTTCAAATAAAATTTTAGTTGCAAGTACCGCCCTGTGTCGTCGTTTTTCTCTGTCCCGTGTCCGCTGCGGTGTCTAGCTCCTTCATCATAAATTACCGTCTGCACAAGAGCCGACTGCAGACAGCAAGTCATCACAGCGTCTTGCTGGTTCAGCACGGCAGTGAGTGAGTCATCATCATCAGCCTGGCAAAGGCCTCTCCCATGTCTCTCCAATTCACCCTGTCCTTTGCCAGTTGCGGCCTCCGTATCCCGGCACACTTCTTAATCTCATCCGTCCACCTAACTTTCCGCCGGCCTCTGCTACATTTGCCTTCTCTTGGAATCCACTCTGGTACCCTTAAAGACCACTGGTTATCTTGCCTTCGCATTACATGCTCTGCCCAAGCCCATTTCTTCCTCTTGATTTCGACTAGGATGTCATTAACCTGCATTTGTTCCCTCACCAACTCAGCCCGCTTTCGATCTCTTAACGTTACACCTATGATTTCTTTGTCCACAGCTCGCTGCGTTGTCCTTAAGCGGAAGCCTCTTTGTTAGCCTCCACGTTTCAGCCCCATAAATGAGTACCGGTAAGATAAGGCTATTGTAGACTTTTCTCTTGAGGGATATTGGCTGCCATTCATGATCTGAGATAGCCTGCCATATTCGCTTCACCCCATTCTTATTCTTCTAGCTATTTCCCTCTCTGGCCTGAATCAGCGGTCACTACCTGTCCTAAGTAGACATATTTTCTTACTACTTCCAGCACCTCGCTACCAATTTGGTGTTCAAGGTCGGCTATAGCACGCTTGCATCATAAAGAGTACAAGCTAGCAATCGTTCATGCCACGTACAAGACCTCAAAAGCGAACAGATCATTTACAATACAAATTTAAAATTTCGCACTTTTACTCCTTGGGGTGACCAGCGGTGCTGGGATTTGGCCCGAATCCCCGCGCAGCGTGTCAGCAGTGGAGGGCTATCATTGGCTTGCCGTGCCAACTGTTTCTGATGTCGCGCATCTACCACGACCGCGGCCGGAAGCTCCTCCCCTCAGGGGACTCCTGCGCGCGTCGGCAGCTGGCGGAGGAGCGCCTACATTTCAGTGTGCAAAATTGACGAGAGGAGAAAGGCTCGGTGAAAAACGTGGAAATTCAAATTTTAACTACAGGTAACTCAGCTTCCGCAAAACGCTTAAAAAACTCTTGCAGGAGGATATTTGTGAAGCGGCGCCTTTAACATCCTAGGCATACCGCAACATTACCGAAAACCCCTTTCAGAGCTCCTTTACGGCTCTTTTTTCTGTCAACGACCTAAGCACAATTCTGCTATAGCCCTGGTCAACCTGGTCGCTGTCACCACCTGCCAGTCGAGAGTGCTCTCGTACTGCCTCAAGAGAAGAATAATCCCTCTGGAGATTCAGACCTTGTTTGGTGGACTGGCGCCATCCTGGGGCCACGCACGACGCGTCGGCAAGGTGCTGAAGTCTGAGTACTGGCGACAAGTTAGGTTATACCAGGACTGCCTCAGATGTGTCATCCAGGACGAGTGTGGGAGTCAGCGCCCGTCCTGTGCTTTTCGTGTTCCTTCTGTCCTCGTTCCGTAGCGCTGTTGTGAATCTGTTTATTAAGCATGAACCAACTAGCCCACACCAGAATCCTCTTAGAACGTATTTCTTATGTGTATTGTATTGCATGCTGTTCTGCTTACATTCACAGCATTTATGCTTGCTCATTTAATCACTCCTCCTGACGCCTGTACTTTGTTTTGTATGTTGTGTACTGTATGTGTTTGTGTTATATTAAACTGTCCATCGTTAGACCAAGTGGTTTCTATAATTGGTGAAAAGGAGTAGCCAGAGCCGCTATGCGGCACCAACCTCTCCTTTCTAGTTCATTTAAATAATAATATAAAAAACGCTATTTCCATGCTAGCATTTTGTACATGTGTGCACTTAGCATGAAAACATGGCGGCGCCCTTCTAAGCGAGAGCCACCCGCTTCAACCGAATAAGCAGTCGTTGCAGTTCTGGTCGCATTGCCTACCGGCAACTGCTGGCATTGTTGCCTTTTGTTATGACTTATGCCTTGCTTTGACGGCAGAGTGTGAGCTGTAATTCAGCCTAGTTTTTAGATACTCTCCAATCTGGCGCTCCTGGTCCTATCGGGGCCTCAAGCTGCACTGCAACCATCTGCAACTGCTGGGAAGGTACACAACCGCCAGGAGCGTAACAGAAATTGGTTTCAAGCTTTGTCATGGTGTTTTATGTGCTTAAATATTTATCACAGCAATTTATAAATATAGATTTTTTTTTTCAGCATTAAACATCTGATCACGTCACGGAAAATATTCTTGCTTGACTGATTGGTACTTAGCATTGCCTACACTAAATGTTGGCACTACGTTTACTTCTCTTATTTCACAGAATTATAATTGCCGAGGAAATGCTTAAGAAATTTTTCTGGCGGAAACTGCATTAATTAGTACATTAACTGGTTGTAAAAGACTGAAATATACTTTTTTCGCAAATTAGCGGCAGTGCCGACCATTTTAAAAGGACATTTAGACGTCATGTGAAGTAGACAGTAGGCAAGCAGGTAAACATTTTCGGAACACCATACTAAAACTCTCAGAGGAGATAGCTTGCTGCGGCATGCTAATGTAATTTCCCTCAGGTCCGCAATCACGTTAATGCTATACTAAAACTCTAACCAGACATTTTTTTCCCTTTTACCCTCATTTGTAATCTTATAGCGTCTGGAACAGTAACATTCAAGGCGGGAAATCATGCATCGATTAACTTTGCTAAATCAAATTTTTGAAGCACGATTGACAAGTGTGCTTTGGTTATTGCAGACACTTCCGAATACTCGCGCGCTCCCAGAAAGAAGGAAGAAAGTTGTATTTTTCAGGCTACTCCAAAATAAAACAAGACGCCTGGTTATGTATACTGTAACAGTATACGCCCATTGCGGTGGCTCAGTTATGGTGCTCGGCTGCTGAACCAGACGGGGGTTCGATCCCAGCGGCGGCGGTTGAATTTCTATGGAGGTGAAATTCTAGAGGCCCGTGTACTGTGCGATATCAGTGAACGTTAAAGAACCCCAGGTGGTCGAAATTTCCGGAGCCCTTCACTACGGCGTCTCTCATAGCCTGAGTCGCTTTGGGACGTAAACCCCATAAACCAACCAACCAAAACAGCATCTCCATCTGTCCTAGATACTATACTATGCTTAACCCAATGTTATTATGAACAGGAGGTCCCCTTTCAGTCATCGACTATGGGACCTCCTTCTGCATATCAATGTGTATTGAACAAATGATTGACTAATAAAAAAATTCTGATTCTGACATGCTAGGACAGCCAGAAGTCCAAAACTTTCATGCCGTTAAATCGTCTGCTTCAGCATAAATTCAGCCCACATATGATCTAAATTAATATTACAGTCAAAATACAGATTACCAGAACAACAAAAATTGTGGAGTTAAGAGAATAATAGCTGTAGATTCCAGAAATGTCAGTTGTAGAAAAATCTGTTTCTGGGCCATTTTTTTATTGGTCCCAAAGACCAGTGCCCCCCTTAAGTTATGCAAAATAGAAATGACTTACATGACAACATCTCCCTTGGGGTTTGGACGGAACTGCCCCAGTCCCTTAACACTGTGCTTGCCACGTGGCAGCAGTGAATCTGCATTCGGTTGACTGGTCCTCATCGTCTTCACCTTTCCCAGAGACACCTGCAGAGTTTATAACACTTGAGTAAGGTGGCACGTTAATACCTGCGCTTGTACAGCATTGATACTTGCACGTCACAAGGTAAGCGCACAATTTAATTTTGAATGTAGCTTTCAACTACAAACTAGGTGAAGTGTTTCACATAGCACATTTCTCCATAGATATTTTTGATCACAACTGCATACTCAGTGTTCTGTATTTATCTGTTCAGGTTTCGAAAAATTCTCCTGCGCAAACTATTGGCCTATTTGTGCTCAACCATCAACTGCAAAGTAGCTTATGATAGACTGAAAATCTGAACTTGTCTGGATTGTCTGTAATTGGCAAGAACTGCAGACGGCTGCGGCTGAATTTTCGGTGCAGCAAGCAGAGCAGCCCATTTGAGAGGCTGCGCCACGACTCCGAGACCCACCCCAGCTCCGAGCACGGATACTGGTCACTTTTACTACTGCGGAGATCAAGAAATGGAGAACTCGATGTAATATATGAGCACAAGACCGTGTAATGTAGTTTAATCCTTTAATTGGGGCAATGAGAACAGTATACTTTTTCCAAACGGAACTGAATACAAATAGTGTAGCTTCGCTACCGAATCGAATACGAATAGCCTAGCTGAAACCCGAAATGAATATGAATGGAATAATTTTAGGAATATTCTCTACTTGTGCGA
This sequence comes from Amblyomma mixtum, assembly GCF_055824585.1. Classification (NCBI taxonomy): domain Eukaryota; kingdom Metazoa; phylum Arthropoda; class Arachnida; order Ixodida; family Ixodidae; genus Amblyomma; species Amblyomma mixtum. The sequence goes on from NC_143014.1 coordinate 78,234,293, forward strand.
ACAGTGAAGGTGCTAGCAGCAGCAATTTGCTACGGCGCTATTACTTATGCAGTCATAGCTATAACTGTACAAGATGCAACATTGATTTCCATCAAGGGGTCGCAAAACAAAGTCAGCAGGTTAGTTTGATCATCGTTAAATTATGCACATAGAAAAAGTACCTTCTGCTGTAAGAAAATAAACTAGTGCTGCATCTCAGTACATGAGACAGGCGTGAGCTACGTATGAATCATGGCCTCTGAGATCAGGCATCAAAGCCAAGTTCGCTGAACCTGGATCCGTATTCTGAGTAAGTGTCACAATCGAAACTTTCACAATTGGCCTCATTTGACTGGTCGAAATGCCAGGAATAGATGTCAGTTCGGTTGTGACTGTGAGCAGCGGCAGGACGTCGCTGCATAGCGGTTGCCGCCACGAAATGTCCAGCAGCCCTGGTGCTCTTTGCAACAGAAGAAAATTCAGCCATAAATTTAGCTGCACATCGGACTCCACTGTAAACGGGTAATCAAAAGCTGCCTCATTTACCCAGTGGACTTTAACAAACAGAAACAATAGTTCAGATAATCTCTGCACCATAAAGGCCAGAGGTGTACTTAAAAAAGCAAATAATGTCTGCAACTATGCATGGCTTTAGAGTGATAAAAGGCGGCCGGTGCAGCCGTTGATCGCCGATGGTAAATAAAGGCCACTAGCTTGCTCACACAACACAGCGTTTTACATTCATGCTGAGGAAAAAAGCAGCAGAGAGGAAAATTTGTGCACTCGCTGCACAATGCGCGCTCACTGATTTCCATTCCTTTTATGCAGGCACTGCAAGAACCGCGAGATGCCGCTGTTGGGTTTTTCATTTTTCTGCAGTAAATAAATAAAAGGGATAAGGAAAAAAACTTGCTCCATTTCTCTTCATATATGCATTGGGAGGCTTCTCAGATAAAGTTTTCAGCGGTTCGCCATGGTGCAAAGCGCACGCATGCCCATTAATGCGTGCAAACTAACTTGCCACTTAACTTGCAAGCTCAATGCACAGCCACACCACCGCGGCTATTGAGAACTGTCAAGAACTGTTGAGAACCATCCATGCACATGAGCGGTTTCAGGCTGCCAGACATTGCACAAGATCATGACGCAGGAAGCTTCAACAGCTAAAAGAGTTCTAGAATAGCGAATGCACCTTTGCACGTGGTAAATGCAAGTATTCTATGCGACATGTTACGTGCTGTTACATCACTCAGCATACGCAAATGCGGAAGAGATGATAACTTCAGTGACAGTGGCGTCATCTGGTTTGGATGAAGCGAACAATTTCTGCAACAAACCGGTGCTCGTTAGGACTAAGAGCTACCGAATATTCAACGAAATAAAAACAGGCCAAATTTATTGTTCATCCAATCTATTATGGGCAAGATAAGATGAAGCGGAAGCCCCGTACCCAATTTATACCCAGTTCACATGCTGAAAAACGCAATAAATCACTCCAGAGCGAGAGGCTCAGCTTCAAGGTGCGCTGCCATGTTGGCAGTTATCACACTGGCGTCTTTGATCATGTGCACCGTCCGGTTTCTTCGGCAGTTTTCGCTGCATATGAACCGCCACATCCGCTTCCAGCGTTTTGACCAATCAGGTGTGGCCGATTGTGATTATTTTGATTGTGACAGAAATTCGGAATACGAACCCTGCCTGGGCCCTGCTGCGTCGTCCAATCTCTGAGGGCATGTAATGGCTATATGAACGCCATCACGTGAATAAACCGTGTGGTAGCGCTGAACCCTTTGTCCCGCTCATACCGATCGTGGTAGCATGGTACATGGCGGGCTTTATTCGAAAAGTATTCGCTGACTTGAGAACCTGTTTGATGCTTTTCAAATAATTTTTAATATGCACTATTTGAACAAAAGCATATTCGATTTGCTTTCCAAATTACGAATATTTGCACTCCCCTAAACTTTGATTCATTTATAATTTAGGTATTAAAGAAAAAAATCATTACTTCTAAATAATGCTAGCTAATGTACCCACATTAAAAAGCCAATATCAAAAGCTTGTTAATGCCATTAAAATTTCAGAAATCAGTATGTCACCAATTTGCCACAATAAGCACCTATTCTATTTTGTGCGCTAGTCCAGGTTGTGTCAGCCCTTTGCAGCACGGTGTCTACACTTGTGTACACAACTTTTGTAACTTTTTTTTTTTCAAGCATCTGAAGAGCCGTTCTCGCAATGTCAGTGGCGCTGACTGCATTTGAAATCCCTGCTGGACAGAATGACAAGACTTTTTCATACCTAGAAAGCAGGATCAATTTTCAAAAACAAGAAATTAAGAAGGAAAGTTCTATAGTGCACCTAGGAAGTGCTGTCTGTTGCTGTACCTTTTTGCTTCTCCCACGTAGTGGAATCCTTTACTAAAGGACACTGTAGATAGTTTTTCGTTTGAGAAACAGCTCCCGTTGATAACGAAAATAATTAATTGAGTATAAATGTGTTTTTTTGAAGAACGGCTGAAATCCTGTAGTCAAAAATGTGCGGAGTGCCTGAATTTCAAGTTTGTGAGCCACTCAAGCTGACTTTTTGAAGTAGGGTGTCTAAAGTATACACACAAACATTGTCGGATTTTTGTCAATAGTAGTACATAATGAGTGTCTGAAAGGGTTAAAGAACAAGTCGAAGGCGTCAAACCAACTTGAAGGCCCCGAGATAGCAAACAATTGTTTATCCAACAAATGTCAGAAAATAGACAGGGAAATTATTAAACGCTGGCTCGAAGACACATTTGCACCCCCTTTTTCTTCACACAGCTTCCTCACAGCGACCACAAACAATGACTGGAAAGCGCTGGCTACTATAACATGTTAACATCAAACTTAGTATGCAAGCTCCATGCAGTTATGAGTACACTGCGTGTAAGTACCTAGTATGTCACAAATTTGTGATGCTAGGCCTCCAAGGGTTAACACGCTATGTACACACAGGCCATGCGTCACATACAACAACAAATATAGCTTAGTCGCTTCAACCCTTTCACACCCCTGAATAAGTTGCACTCCCTTGGCCCTGTACACACAGACTCCAAAACAAATGTACATATGATGTGTATGAACCTGAATCTGACATTCTGTAGTTTGGGGCTTCCCTAAAAGGATTGAAAAATAAGTGACAGTCAAGTCGAGTATTTGTCTACACCTGAAGGACCTGAAAGTGTACCTGCAACCTGTGACCTGTCATTGCATATAAGTGGCAAACTGCAAAGTGTGACAAATTTCAAAAGAATTTTTTGGACTTTCCAATGAGGCAAGCCACAAGAAGAATTCTGCAACAAAATTGTTCAAAAGGTTTCCAAGATTCTCCACTCATAGTCTCTTCCACTAGAGGGGAAAAAGAAGGCGTTAAATGATGTAGTGCAAGCTAATTCTCAAATTAAATATAGTGCACCTTTTGTGAAGTGTTCCCAGAAAATGAAATAAATTGTGCAGTGCTCAGTGCAAATGAAGAATCAGTCAACAAAAAGCATAAATACCTCGCAGAGAAGCACCAGCCCCTCGGTTGCAAAATAGCCACAGTAGTTGGTACTCTTGCTGACACAGTCGGCGAAGTATACACCGTTGCCAAACATGCGGCCATGGTTTTGCTCCTCGGGAGGAGCAATGCGGAATCCTTCAGCGAGAATGCCTGGGAAGTTTCTAGTTATCGAGCCGTGCCACAGCATTCGATGATTTCCTACGGAGGACAACGTCTGAGATTTCTTGTCCACCTTGAAAACATTCTGTACCAGCAGCCGGTAAACACAGTGCGAAGCCCCATGTGTGTTTTTCACGGCTTGAAGAATAAGCTGGAAAAAAAAAAAAGAGACAATTTAATCTGCACTGCTGCACTATAGATTAGTTATTGATGAAATTTTTTTGGGCTCAAATTGAGATCCATATTAATTTATAAAATGCAGCTATAGTAAAATTGTTAATTGTGCGGCTTAACACCCTGAAGCAACATATTGGGTATGGCTTTATGGGATTTAACATCCCAAGGTGACTCAGGCTACGGGACACCGTAGTGGAGGGCTCCGTATAATTTCGTCCACCTGGGGTTCGTTAACGTGCACTCACTCCTCACAGTACATGGGCCTTTAGCATTTTGCATCCATCAAAGTGACCGCCATGGCCGGGATCAAACCCAAGTCTTTCAGGCCAGCAGCCGAGCACCATAACCACTGAGCCACTGCAGCGGCTTTGAGTTATTGGGCATGAAGGATGCTATAATGAATGGCTACTAATTACTGTATTTACTCCCGTAATTTGTGCCTGCAAAAAGAAACTTTTACTCTCACATTTTGCCCTCCCTGCTGCGCATGCAGCGCAGGCTTAGTAAGATCAGTGCGGCCAAGCCACCGCGTGCGGCTGCAAAAGGTGAATGAGTGGTGTCAAAAAAAGTCGGCGATTTGTTTGTAACTTGCTTCCGCTCAGAAAAAGTCAACTGTGCGCTGTTTACCTGGCTCGATCGCGCAAGCAGTTGCTTTTCCGTATGAACGGATGCGAGAGCAAACTCCTGGTAACCTCCTGAGCGTTCATCGCGCCAGAATCCGAAACTACCTAACCATTGGCTACTCTGTTTGCCGCTACTCGGCTGGGCCTCATGCGAGGACACAGTTTTATTGCCTTGTATCTCCATTTGCCTCTGACTGCCGGCTCTGTGATTGTATCGTTCCACGTTTATTGCTTTGAGCTGCACATGCGCTGTGATGCTATCTTGCTGGGAACTACATAAAGTGGGTATGGGCCGGGAAGGTGGGATGAACTTGGATTTGAAGTCTCCTTTTTTTCTTGCCAGCGAGGGGCACGAGCGCAGGGTAGACTTATACGCGGCAATATATCTTATACATTGCATGTTATGACCTTTGTACTGTTTTTAAAGACGTGCTCGTGAAATCAGCACGTAATTTGCTTTTGTTTTTTTGTTTTTGCCTCCATTGAAGCACAGCTGCAGCCAGGATGGAATCCGCGGCCATGAACAGGTCAGGTGTACGAACAAAAATTTCTGGCACAGCACGCTGCAGCTAGTAGTGTGTGTATCCTACAGCAGGCGACACGTTGAACTGGGGGGCCTTGGATTCAGATTGCAGCACTCGGAAACATGCAAAAATACTCGAGCGCTTTCAGGCAGGGCACAAACAGAGTGAACGTGTGCACTACTGTCTGCTTGCCTTGTAAGGCAGCTTCAACCTTGCTTGCAGTAAACCTAGCATTCTAGGGATGCTTTACATTAAATGCTCACCATGCGAAAAGTAGCCCACTGAAACGAGCTGTTCACTCGCACTGAGAGCTCAAATCGGTGCAGGCTGTAACAGCAGCTACTCTGCGATACGTCTGAGGGTGGTCCTAATATTATGTCCTTTATATATCAGCAACGTTGCTCCTAATTATGCAGAACACATGCTGCAAAATTGCCAACTCATAGCTTCTAGATGTTGCTGCAAGATGTGCTGAGGATGCATGCTACAGCACAAAGTGCAATGGAGTTAATTGCCTGGAGTAGGCACAGCTGAGAAAGACTAATGGAACCAGGCTGCACCAGAGCAGGGCATGCAGTGCACAGGGACGTGTTCAAGACAAAAAAAAAAAAGGGTGGTGTCAGAACTGCCAGGCAGAAATAGATTTGAGGTGCTATGGAAGGCAGAGGACGGATGGAAAAAGAAAAAAAGGAACCACAGAAGATAAAAAGAAGGAAAATGGATGAATGAGAAAGAAAAGAAGAGGAAAGAAACCCAGGAAGTAAACAACAGAATGCAAAAGACTCAAAACAACAACACTGAACACCCAAAAAGCACCAGATGCATTAAAATGTTACAAGTGACTGCGAGGAGAAACGACATGATAGTGGCACTATTTGCCCTCGGAGACTATAAGTGAGGCGATGGTAATGCAACTGTCTTTGCGTGAAGTTATTTTCAAGAATTCGGGGATTTCTCTGGTCAGCTGGTTGCAGCTTTGAAGAAGTTTGACTAAATGAGGGTGGTTACGTTCCCATTTAGCAGATATCCGCAGCTTAATTAATGCAACGGAATAATAAACTACCTTGCCATATGCCACAATCCACATTCAGCGGTTCTGAGGTTACGTGCTTTTTTTTAAAATTCAGAATGGCCACTGGGTGCTCGTGTTATTAAGCGCATCACCAGATTTTTTTTAGATAATAAAAAAAGTAATTAATTCAGAAGACAGTGTAAGCAGTTCTGAATAACACATTCTGCGAAGGATCCTATCAGGCATGCTGAATACCTGCTTTTTCAAGTTTTCTCGCATTGATATTAAGATGTGTGATGGGTAGCCAGCAGCGACAACCAATTAACCTGTGGATGAAGCTAGATGCTTCCTACTCAGCAGCTCATAAATTGTGCCATTTAATTGGGAATAACCGCTGCTAGCCACCTGCACCAACTGCAAGACTGAAAAAAACTGAGCAAACGACATGCGACACGACAGCGAAAGGCAATGCCGCCAAAAGCCAGCACCACCTCTCGGCAGATGGGAGAAATTTGGTCTACGCTTGCCACTTGCGCTTCGCGGAAGGGCAACCCCATTAACACACCTTCTACATTGCCCAGAGCCTTGGGATCAGCAGGCCAACATCAAAGCCACTGAGCCACCACAGCATGCGTAGCTATACAATTTATTACGCAGGAAATATAGAGGGTGGTCATCACGACTTGCTGCTTAGCTGACTTCATAACGAAAACCACTGACAGCACTGTTCCACTGTCACTGATGAAACTACTGGCAAAACCTAGCAGAAGGTACATCAAGCACTACACATTTTGCTTGGCAGAAAAAGTTAAGCACATAGTTTGCTTCCTACGCAGAATAAAGCTTTACTCCACATCTCTCATCAGATTCCCTGTGACATGTCAGCAACAACACACTTTTAACAAAACATTTCCAAACGCCTGTGATTTGTTATAGTGGTGCTGACAGACCTTTCCATGAGATTATTCAGTCCTGTAATTGCGACAGGAGCATGTTAAAAGACCTATAAAGCCTACCCAAGAAGATGTAGGCTTTATAAAAACCTTGAAGTACCACGAAATCCAGCTTCAGAACATTTCTGTAAGTAATAACACATATCTAGAGCCTTAAAGGGCAGCTCCTGTAATTTTTTCATGTTCATAAATGTTGAAAAGCAAAATACTATTATGAGTTTTTGAAGATCGTGTGTGCCAAACAACACAGTTGAGAACAGTTTAGTTTTCTTTCAAAATAATTTTAAAGATAACCCCCGTCCTCCCAATACGTGCTGTCAAAAAGGCAATTTTTACGGTTAACCGTGCATGATGACACCACACTTGGCACAGCCTGACCGCCTGACATGGAGCAGACGGACAGTGGCCCGGCAGCGAGCAGGTTTTGTGGCTTCAGCTGTAGTCTTTGGCTCTTAAGCTTGTTCGTTGTGGCTCCTGTAGTGATAGTGGTTACTTAACCGAAGTAACATCAGGCGGCCACTTTTGTTCCTAATATATATTAACGATTTGCTGAGTTGGGTTTCTTCTTGCATGCACTTATACACTGACGACTGTGTCATTTGTCGCAAGGTTCGTACTGATGACATACTAGCACTTCAGTTAAGTAACATTGCTCTTTTTGGAGCATGAAATGGCATATGGAACTAAAAACTGTAACAAATGCAAAATAAAGCATGTCTCTCGACAAGGTGAATGTACCTTGGTGCAAACACACTAAATAACATTCCACTTCAGCCCGTGTCATCATACAGATACCTTGGCCCAGCCATTTCTTCCACTTTAAATTAGAAAGCTCACAATGAACAAATTACTTGCAATACCAATCGCACGTTATGGTTCTTAAGGCGTAATTTTCGCAAAGCCCCTATTTCATAAAAGCTTCTTTATAAAACTCTTGTCCGACCCAAACTTGAATATGCTGCTGCCATCTGGGATTCTAATAAAAATATTTTATCTAATGCTGTTGAAATGGTTGAAAATAATGCTATTCGATTTGTACTTTCTAATTATAACCAAACAGCCAGCATAGCGTTATTGAGGTCTAGCTTAAGTTTACCACGTCTATCATTGCGCCGCAAAATTTTTCACATTTGCTTGCTACCATTGACACAAAGTTGCTCTTCCTCATTGCTGCACTAACACTTTTTATTATTTATTCCTGCCAAATGCATCTAAAGACTGGAACCACCTTCCTGCAGGTATCGCATCTATATCAGATTGCGCTCTTTTCAGGCGAGCATTGTTCACTTTTTTGTGATGTCACATACATGCGTATCATTGACCTTTTGCAGTTTTCTTATTTACTATTACTGTTGTTCGTGTCTTGTTCTCACTTTTTCATTTATCTTTATTGCAGTTATATTCTTTTTCTCACTTACTGACATATCACGCTACCTAATCTTATTTTGTGTTTTCTGTATGTTGTATATTTGCTTTTTATAACCCACTCCCCTCTCCAATGCTTTATCGATTGAAGGCATGTGAAATAAATAAATCGTTCATTTTACTATAGTCGAACAAAATTCGTACTTTTAGAATGGGCAGATGATTTTTAATTCGGCATTAAAATCATCTAGAATTCTAAAAAATAGAAGGCAAATTTTGACGGAGGTTTAAGAAAAGAACAACCTCTCCGATTTTCATTAAAATTTTCCTGGAACATGTTCAGTACCTGGCGATTTTAGATCAAGAAAAAGTATTGCACTATATTGTTTTAAACTAAAATACAAAGGCCTAACACAGACCTTACTTCATTCAGTTACCATTACTGGATATTTTGAGTTAAAAAGAGCAGCGGTCATGAATTCGACTGCAAACCGAGTGCATATGGTTAATTTTAGTTAGCACAACGGCAGTCTCAGAAAATACCTTGGAAGCATGTTTCTGCGTGTCAGTTCAGTTTTATCTTTTTCAATGTTAACATAAGTTCTCTATTTATTGTAATTTCTCCAGGTCTCGCTAATGCCAGCATGACAGATATTCCGTCCTCCCTAACCTGGATCTTCAAACGTATTTATTCGAATCTAGGCCGTTATTTTTTTTTTCAAACTCGAGATATGGAACTCTTAGGTCGGCTTACATTCAAGAATTTAGTCGTTGTATTTGCAATTAACTTTTTGTTTCGTAATAAACGGGCCGGAAGACAAAAGAGCTACTACTGGGGCAGTTGGAAATACATCCTTGAGTGCATTGGTGAGCGCTAGCAAAATACGAAGAGGGAAGAACACACAGGACGAAGCGCTACCCTCAATACCCTCAACGGCCTGAAGAAAGGCCACCACCGCGAAATGGAATCAGCACTGGCAGAGTTCGTGAAATTGCGGAGGCCAGCGGCACTTCCAGTGACCACACAAGTGCTACAGGCCAAACCGAGAGAGCTGACAAGACAGCGAGGCATTCCACAGGACCAGTGAAACGTGCGAGCTAACTCCAACAGGTCGCATCAAGCGCGCGTTGCTGGTTGTAGCTAGCTGGATCGCTGCAGCCTGGAATGACATCCCAAAATATTTGGTTGCACGCTCATTCCGAAAGTGCAGCATTTCCAATGCACTTGTGATGGCACAGAATGGTATATTGGTATTGGTATATTGGGGTTTAACGTGCACCGACATCGCACAGTACACGGGCCTCTAGTGCTTCGCCTTCACTGAAATTCAGCCACCGCGGCCGGGATCGAACCCGCGTCTTTCGGGCCAGCAGCCGAGCGCTGCAACCACTGAGCCACCGCGGCGGGGTTGATGGCACAGAAGATTGTGATAAGGAGGTCAGTGAGGACAAGTAAGCAGAGGCACTTTTGTGAAAATAAATGCTGCTTGCATGCTGTCCCTGCTCTCGTTTTTGATTGTCTTTTTGGCCGACTTTTTTTTTCTTTTTGCCTTCAACTTTCGGGTGTCTGCTTAGGATCGAGGCCGGCCTAGATTCGAATAAATACGGTAATCGTATTTTATTCTTTATCTATCGGGAGTATTGTTAAGTGATTATACTTTTTTGCTTATTGTATTCTAATGAATTTTATTCAATGCCAATTGCCCATAGAAATTATTATTCCTTCGTTTTAAGATGGCGGGCAACTTTTCAAATGTAAATGTCAGTATCTTCATGTGAAAAGAATCTTTTAACTGGCCTGTTAAATTAGGCTGAGGTACAAGCTGGAGTGGGTTCAGTTAGTCCATAGACTTTCATCACATAGGACATTTGCAGCGCGCATTAGCCCAGTAATGCCCTTGTCTCTTGCGCATGTAGCGTTTTAGGGTTATGATGGTCCTACATACAAAAGTCTGTTGACAAACGTATCCTGCACTCAATTATTTCAATTTCAACGTCTTAGACGAAGCGCGAACTTCTCCAAATAAACAGCTTTTTCAGGCGCATGACTCAGTTTCCATAAACTGCATTACCAATTAAAGGGGAACTGTTCATGTCACTATCCGCACAAGACTGTAAATTAGTACAGAACTCGTTCCACTCCAAAACAGTGGTGTAGCCACCTATGCAATGCCTAAATTTGAAGGTGTGTAACGATTGTTAACTAGCCCACCATCGCCATTCCACACATTTCTGCTGTGCTCTGTGGCCAGAAACGTGAGCTTTGTTACGTGACATTCCTTGTGTGTGAGTTCATGAAGCTACTATTCGCTCCGACAGCAACTGGGAGTCTTCTCATTGGCAAAAAGTTTCCTTAGCACGCGCGCACAAACACGCGTGCACGCACGTGTGCGTGCGTACGCGCTGTGTTGATACATGCTGCACCTTGGGTTCGATGGAGCCAGCCATGCATGTGCCGGCTTGTCAGACAGTTCATCGGAAATAATAGTGAATCTCCGCGTCCTTGTTTTTTGGGCTTGAAAAATGCAAAACTTTATTTTCTACTTATAGGTTTGCCTTCCTTCATTCATAAATCCCCTTGGAGCAGATCTTGTGTACTGGTGGGGAGTAATTCAGTGGTCTTCCTTGAAAGTTATTTTAAAAGCAATAAAGAAGTCTCACCTATTTAACCATCTAATTTGACTTAGAAGTTGCCATTTGGTTTTCGTGCTCACTACAAAATTCAATTTCTTTTTGTGGAGAAAGTTACCTCATTTCGTTAACGCTTGTCCTTACTAAAGGCGCAAGCGGCTGGCTTTCCTGGCTCATTTAGGAGTACCTGAAGCACAAAGCAAAACTATACCATTTTGGACATCTTTAGCTTAAGTTTAATTAAATGAATTATTGTTGATCTAAATGCTATGAAAGTTGGAAATAAGTGTTTCATAAATCTGATCCCAAGCCAAATTACCATGAAATACTTTTTAAAAAGGGAAAAATTATGAATCCCATTAGCCAGACGTATAGGAGCTACGTGAAGTACCAGACGTATTTGTTTTGACTTACTAAAAACTCCTACAAACAAAAAATTGCTTCCAAGGTATTTTCTCAGACTCTGCATTTGTGCTAACTAAAATGCAACCACATGCACTCAGTTCGGAGTCTAATTCATGACCTCTGCAATACGGTCTGTGTTAGGGCTTTAAGTTTAAAGTTTAAAACAATATAATGCAACACTTTCTTCTGGATGGAGGCGAAATTCTAGAGGCCCGTGTACTGTGCGATGTCAGCGCACATTAAAGAACCCCAGGTGGTCGAAATTTCCGGAGCGTTTCACTACGGCGTCTCTCACATCCTCAGTCGCTCTGGGACGTTAAGCCCTATAAACCAAACCAAACTTTCTTCTTGATCTACAATTACCAGGTACTGAACGTGTTCCATGGAAATTCTAATGAAAATCGGTGACAATGATGTTCTTTGAGAACCTCCGTCAAAATTTGCCTTCTTCTAAACTTTTTTAATTTTAGATGATTTCAATTCCTCATTAAAATCATCTGCCCATTCTAGAAGTACAAGTTTTGTGTAGCGAGAGTACAAAGAACGGATTAATATCAAGAAAAAAAAATTCAGCCTCCGATTCTTACTCCTTCTTGTCCCAATATTGTCCTGAAAACTGCCTTTATTGGAAGGCCTCACTTTTCCACCAATGTTTCTTTTGCTGCAAAATTATAGGAGCCAAAAATATTTTTGCATTGCTTACAACAGAAAAGTATGCATACAATTACTAAAAAAGGTGTGGTTCCACAAAATTTCATTTTACTTTCTGCAAAATTGGCGTTCTCCATCTAGCATGATATACAATTTTTTTCCAAGAAAACTACAGCATTTCTTGCAAAGCTAAGCATGATTTCCTTGTCGACACATCTGCCCATCACATAAAAATTTCATTGAAAACAAAAAATTGTCACGGGACCTCTATTACCGCTACCTGAACACACCCAATATAAAAAAAATAAAGAAATTCAACTCAATTCATTGTATATGAAAGTGCAATATGTCTTTTATTTATGCAAAAATGTTTCACAGTAATTTTTTTGTAAGACTAGGTTTTTCTATCGCTTGCAAACTTAAAGGGACTATGCAATAAATTGATTGAGGTTACGTAAAGCAGACGGGAGATAGGCATTCCATCGCTCGTCACCCCAGCGCAAGAATTTTTGAGCTAGCATCAATAACAACGAAGATACAGAGGAATAAAAATTACTCTCCTCCTCTCACCCTCAACTTGTACACGCGGGGCACCAGAAAAAAATAAAGAAAACAGCTCTAGGACTGGGCCCCGCCCATGATTACATCATTTGCTGACGTTTGGTTTGCAACTTCCGTTGTCGTACCCAGCAGCAGCGTCTCTCTGGCGCCTCTTCGCCTCGGGCGGACGAAAAAGACACTGCGATTGGCCCCGAAACTCCAGAGAGAAAGAGGCGGCAGAGGTAAATTGAAACCATATGCGCGAAGGCAATGCCCTGGCTCGCGCTTGCCGAAGAGGGTTGCGCGGCGGCACGAGCAGACGATTTTCACGGCTACCGGAAGTGTGCCCGTGACATCGTGGCTGCCGTGGCTGCAGCGAATGACAGCATGTGGTGGCCTGCCGACGTCACGGGACTAATGACGTCTGTTTTCACGATTTTAGTTTCAGAATCGGTCACTACGAGCACACCAATCGGCCCGTGAATTTTAAAAAACACTGTTTTCAAAAATTCATAATAAATTGCCGGCTCAGTTCCAAAGACTCATACTTGGTTCGAATGCTTCTTAGCATCGTTTACAAGCATTGAAAACATTTACAAGCAACTTTTGCATAGTCCTTTTGCATAGTCCCTTTAAAATGGCAGCCATGACCTGAAAAAAATTTTTTTTTGCCAAAAACAAGCTGGTATAAAGTTTGTCATAGTAAAGTAATAAGTCCTGATTTTTTAAAAACAAATCCAAAATGGTCGAGCGCAAAGTCTGGATCAGTCGGCATGGAATGACCCTTCAACTCCTCAAACCTTACCTTGACGCACAAGCCGCCCACCTTTTCCCGTCTGTGCGAAATAATAAACGTTCAGATTCTGTTTAACTCCAGTTCTTTCTACATAAGAGTGGAGCAAAAGTAACAACTAAGTGAACAATATAACACACAGATTCCAGTGCATGTACTCTTACAACATTTTGTACTTATCATCCAACATTTTTTTCACTCAATGAGTTCTAGCAGGCCAAGGGAAAAAACCCGAACATCATTTCATGCTGTAAGGCACACAGACAATGCTTAACATTTTTGTCATCTCTATGGTATGAATCTCAAACTACATACATGCAGTACACTCAAAAGATAGTGTACAGTACTGAGATGATAACGCATGTGCAGTTTTCAACAAAAGTACATATGCCACCGTTTGCATGGCCAGAGCTGCCATTGTGCCCTTTGTGGAAGAGCTCTACTAGTACTGGCAAAGGTCCAACATCAAAGGACTCTCTTGAACTTTTAAACGGCAAGAGTGCTACAATGCCTGGTGATTGCTAAGTTATGTACACAATGACCTATGTTCTTCTGAAGAAGAATATACATCATTTTTCAAGGCTTTGCTTTGTTCCATTAGGCTCGTACTCTGGACAAAAAAGCAGTTCCTAATTTGAGCAATGCTGCTCAGCTGAGTAAGACTTTTTTTTAGCTAGGGTCTTACAGAGAAGTCGAACTGCTGACAAAGATTAAACAAGCAACAGCTTAGGCTGAATTATTAGTTGCTCATACCTAATCCAAGCCTATTCACTCTAAATCCACAGCAGGATTGGCCAGATTTAAATCTGAAGTAACAATATTGGATATGACTGAAGTGCGATTTGAAAAATGCACTTTGACACAGTTTGCAAGTGGTTTGTCACTAAATATGCATTAAGCTTATTGCCAGCAATAAACAGCACAAATAAAAAATAAGCAGCAAGATGACAGAGCTCATGCTAGACAGCCCTGTGCACAAAACGCTGCATATACAGCATGAATAAGTAGCCACCATGGTGGCTCAGTGGCTACAGTGTTCTGCTACTACGCATGAGGTTGTGGGTTAAATCCCAGCTGTAGCGGCTACATTTTGAGAGGAAAAATGTAAAACCTCTTACTGAGATTTTGGTACTTTTAAAAACCCCCAAGGTCCGAACAGATCCGGAATCCTCAATTACAGTCCATTCAAGACTCCTTTGTGAAGTCCTTAACAGATTGTACAAAACTCGTGGACACTGAGTGCAACAGCCAGTTAAACTCTGTCTTCACTAACACTGTTGTGGCTATCTATGCCAAGGCATAGTTCTACACTTCTGGAGTGAGAGCATCATTACCGTCATGTTTTGCATCAAAGCACATCCTAGCCATGTTTTAACAATTCACTTACGGGCAAATCGCTGTCACTGCCATCCAGTTCAGTGATGTCACAATCAAGTGAGCTGTATAACTTGTCAAGAGGATGCCTGATGTATTTTTCCATGTGCCTCTTCAGCAGGTTCATGGCTGTCTCAACGTCCTCTAAAGCCTGAAATTCACATTTAAGTAAGTTGAGTTTCAAAGTTCCAACAAGCAGCTTTCACAGGCACATAAGCAGTGTCTCAAAATAAATGAGTGGACCAACAACTATTCAAGCTTTTCTTGGTTTAACAATTTCAATTAGCACCTACATACCTGACAAAAAAAAACTTCTCTCTAAAGGATCGTTGCTTATAAACATGCCTTGCTTTGATTCACAGTTCCACTTAAAGCAGCAGTCTGAACTCCCCAGCATTTCATGCTCAAATACCTTTAAGCGTAGAAAGTTGGGCTAGTTGGTTGGTAGTACTATTGTGATACATTCCAGCGGCTAAAAAGACACGGACGAAGGTAGACGAGACAGGACGAACGCCGGACTTCAACTGAGGTTTATTTCACAAACAGCGATAATATACAAAAGGGAGGCACAAGGAAAAGTAATCCGTGACAAGATTAACCCACAATCAAAAAGGGCAGAAGGCTCCTTTGCCATGCCACTCATGTTTTCCACATCGGCGCACCTACTATCTATCGCCTACATGGCTGAATCCACCCGTTTGCCTTCAGGTAATCTATTTCTTTTTTGTGTAGCGCCACAGAAGGGCTGCTGACGCAGTTTTCTTTGTCATTGAAAATACTGAACTATTTTCACGAGGTGAAATCTGGTGAAATCGCGAGGTGAAATCTGGTGGGCGGTGCAAGCCAAGGGAAAATGCACGTACCAAACAGCGACCTGTCGTTGTGCCCTACTGGCATCAGGTCTCACACCGCCTCAAGAAGGTCGGCGACAAGTGTGGCGTGCGTGTAGTATTTTCGGCCCCGGAAAAGCTTGGACGCATGTGCCGCCTGGTGAATGACGCCAGAAAGAGGCCTATGTGCAAAATTAAGCACATCAAACCTCTTGTTCAATGTGAAGTTGGTGTTGTATACAGCATCCCCCTCGCCTGTGGCAGACGGTATATCGGACAGACGGGACGCTGCCTCAACGAACGCTTGCTAGAGCATCGCGGACAGCCCATTCGTTATCTGGCGGAGGTCACCTAGCCGACCACATTCGCCGTTGCTCACACAAGCCAGAATGCAAGGCGTTTTTAGAAAGGACAAGTGTGATGCGCAGATTTAAGACTCAAAAGAGCCGAGAAATTTTTGAAGCGTTCAGTATTTTCAATGACAAAGAAAACTGCGTCAGCAGCCCTTCTGTGGCGCTACACAAAAAAGAAATAGATTACCTGAAGGCAAACGGGTGGATTCAGCCATGTAGGCGATAGATAGTAGGTGCGCCGATGTGGAAAACATGAGTGGCATGGCAAAGGAGCCTTCTGCCCTTTTTGATTATGGGTTAATCTTGTCACGGATTACTTTTCCTTGTGCCTCCCTTTTGTATATTATCGCTGTTTGTGAAATAAACCTCAGTTGAAGTCCGGCGTTCGTCCTGTCTCGTCAACCTTCGTCCGTGTCTTTTTAGCCGCTGGAATGTATCACAATAGTCAAATACCTTGTTTTCCAGCTACAGCTGTGCAGAAATAGTCCTTTGAGAATAGTGCTTAAAAAATCAAAATTCACTGAAGTTAAAAAAATGCATGCTACCGAGTTTAGTGCTTAATGTCCTCTGTTCGCATCTTCATGCTACCAAGGTTTTCCCACTGAATGTAATCCTCGCGCTGATTGATATAATTTAAGCACCAGCGTATTTAATCAAAACCCCAACTTGAAAAATGCCAGTGCCAACGCAGTTAATACAAGCGCCAGTGGTTTTAATCTGGGTGCCAACCAGTTTAATCCACGTGTGGAAAATGAATGCAGCAGAGGACTCCAAAGCACAGAACATGAACGCCAGGAATAAAGAGAAGTTGAGATAATTTGAGACCTTGCGACACCTAAGCAAAGAGTGAACATACTGCATGACTTTTGTCAATATTATAACCAACACTGCCTTGATGCAAGTGCATAATCACAAATGTGCGCGCTGTTTATTACAGAATATTGAATTAAACTGTCTTCGGTAAAAGATACAATTATTTTGTCAGACAATTAAAAACCGTTCCTAATTAGTCCTATGTAATTTATTAAAAAAAAAGATGCACAGCCAATGACAAGACAGTTCCAAAGCAGAAGGTAACTTTTGTGCCTCTGTTGAGTGTGCCGCATTGTCTGCATTTTCACAGTGGAGTAGAGCTCGCCAGCGGTGGTACGCGGCTCAATGGCTGTGGAGCTCAGGTGCTGACCCGAAAGACGCGGGTTCGATCCCGGCCGCGGCGGTCGAATTTCGATGAGGCGAAATTCCAGAAGCCCGTGTACTGTGCAATGTCAGTGCACGTTAAACAACCCCAGGTGGTTGAAATTTCTGGAGCCCTCCACTACGGTGTCCCTCATAGCCTGAGTCGCTTTGGGATGTTAACCCCCAAAAACCATAGACCCTACTCATAGACTATAAGCAGACAGTAGTTTGCACCTTTTCATTCATCTCACATGTACATTAACACATGGTATTTTCTTCCAAAGAAGTCGATGAGCCGTGCTCTGATGTCCTAATCTGAAGCCTCCAGATGCACCACATGACAGGGCCAGAATTCTCAATGTGTCCAGGCATAGAGAGATGTGAAAAAAGTGGCAGACACGCTCGATATCAAATTAAAGACAGCAAGATCCATTGCAGTGACCGAAAGAGGAGTTGAAGAGAGGCGGAACTTCAAAGAAATTCGGAAATGAGGTTGTAGAGGCTCTAAAAAATATTGCTGACAACAGCAGGCAGTGGAAGAGAAATTGCTCATCATTGCCATCAACACAACCAGCACTGTCACAAATTAGTGACTCAGAGGCCAGTCAACCACAACAGAGATGACTTGAAAGGCAGCCAGAAAGCATACGGCGCAACGGCTGCAATGTGAAGGACCCCACTTGTGCAGGTTTTATGAAAACGAGACTAACTATAATATATGGTGTTCGAGTTGCTTCGGCTGCACAGTTAAGGGACAGCCTGCTGTGCAGACGACTGGTACCAAAGGAGCAAACCTTAACACTACTGACTGCATGTCAACAAATGGCGCCATACATTGGTCGGCTGTTGACAAGCTGCACAGTGTCATTAAAACTTCGGTTGGGCCTAGTCGGTACTGTTACTGTCAAGGTGAAGGTTGCGCAAACACAGGACAAACCACACTGAAGAGACACACACAGGCGCTACTAACAACTGGTTTTTTCTTCTTGAGAACGCATACTTATGCACCTGACCATGCATGCTCAAACGCTATCTGGAACCACAATAGTCATGCCACAGGCTGTTAACGCAGACGCGAGCGCGAAAAATTGATTTCAGCTGTGTACAGCTGCGTTCTCAAGAAGAAAAAAACCAGTAGTTAGTAGTGCCTTTGTGTGTCTCTTCATTGTGGTTCGTCCCATGTTTGCGCAACCTTCACCTGAACAGTCACTGGGTCATGTTCAATTAATTTTTTAGCGACATATCAGTCCCTATCAAAAATGAAGAACCTGGGTCAGAAGCTCTTTTTATTTTTGACAATGCTCCCGCTCACAGCCGTGTAAAACAGGCAAGCCTAACCAGTCAGATGCACTCGATCAAGCGGCTGCCTTCTTACAGCCCATTTTTTAACCCCGTAGAGGGAGTGTTTTTGATGTACAAGTCTGAAGTCGTAGCTTTCCTCAGTGAGCGGAGAGATTGGCGCTCATCACTCTGTCCAGAATGACAAAAAGGCAGCATCGGCGCAGTTCGTGGCTCGGCGCTGCTCGATGTTTTATGCAGCAAATACAGTGGGTAGAGTGCGCTGCTTTCGACCGCCATAACTCTTCTTTTATACCAACAGCTTTGTGTGACGATGATATGCAAAAAAGTGAGGTCGCACTCTTTTAAACACCTATTATCCTCCAGAAAATAAAATTGCATTTCATAGACTGGCTGTTCCATGCTAGTATAAGCCAACGTTAGTAACCTACACTGCTAGGATAGCCACCCTGGCAGAATAAGCACTGCTGCTAATGTGATAATACTGAGAGGCCAGTAGCCATTCTTGACCTAGCTTGTAAGCTTCGGTGTAGGTTCACTCACTTTGCTGTGTAAAGCTGAAAAAGTGGTGAAGTGAAGAAGCGCTACTCTGGTTCTATAAGTATTCCCACCTGGATCAACACTGCACTACACTACTCCCTCTTGTTACACTACTACCTCACGAATAGATTTTGCATCGATTTAGATTTCATGAAAACAGCCAGCTCTTGTGTGAAGGCTGTACTTGGAATCGGCATGCAGATTTAATGCAACTAACAACCCATAATCAGCAGTGCTTATCCAGTCAATTACAACACGACAGCCATATTTATATACTGGTCATGTGTCCAAGCCGAAAGCCACAAGAGTTGTGCCAAATAGTGAGGTTTCACAGCTGTGCGTGACTCTTGGTTGCTGCATGATGTGTGAAGAAAGCGAAATAGTACACGTGGGTCTGATACTTATACGTCGTATGGCCTCAGAAATCGTCTCAACTTCGCTTTATGCCTGGCATTTGTGTTGTGCTTTGGAGTCCTCTGCTGCATTCATTTTCCATATGTGGATGAAATTGGTGGGCACTTAGATGAAAACTGCTGGCACTTGTATTAACTGTGTTGGCACTCGAACTAAACTGGTTGGCACTGGCATTATTCGAGTTGATATCTAGGTTAAATACGCTGGCGCTTGGATTAAGTGCTTTGCACTCATTAAATTACATGGCGTGCAGATTATATCAGTCGGCGCTCAGATTATTTTCACTGGCACTAGGATTAAATTTAGTGGGAAAACCTGTAGTAGGCAGCTTATGAAATAATCTAAACCTGACCACATTCTCCTCGTCAATCAGGTGTAGGCGCTGTGAGCAACCAAGTTCAGCACCAAACCCTAACTTTGTAGCCTTTCAAGGCACAGCAACCAGTAAGATGCTTGTGTGCGCAGACTGGAGAAAGCAATTTACAAAGAAAGAACACTTATAGAAGTTGAATGTGTTCTAATTTCTGCAGAGACAGCAATGCAAGAACAATCAGCAGTACTCAGGTAATATAGTGTCTATCTCTCAATATAGTGTGTATAGTATGTATATCTTATATGATGATGATTTGAGTTTGTGAAATTTCCCAGATTACCAAAGTGAACGTACGTCACGTCACAAATGCACCCATGAAGTGCCTATAATAAAAACTCATCTGACAAAAAGCATCCACAGGTTCTGTGCCATCAATGCACTGAACTTTGTCACTACAGTGAAATCATGCACAGATACTTTATTTGTAATGTCTTTCTTATGATCTGCTAAAGAGAACAACTTCCATTAACGCAAAATACATAACTGTCAGCAAACAAAAAAGAAAAAAAGAGTACCTGTCTAAAGAGAGAAATTTCTGATATGGCCTGAAACTCTCTTTACATTACAAATGTAATTTGTGCAGCAGATTTCATTTTTGCCCTGATTTACACTTTTGAAGGGCAATATCCTAAAATACTGTTTTTGAGTAGTAAACAAATAGTCTGAGACTGCTACTCCTATTTACTAATTTTACTAATTTGTGAAAGCATACCATGGTACCAAATCGCTGCACCTCGTGCAGGTGCAGCCAAAATAATGCAGAGCATGATTCAGTACTTAACCTCTTCTCACGCGTTCTGCCGAAAAAATAGTTTTTTTGGGGGGGACATATTCATGAGCACACCAGCGGCATTGCTAGAATATGTATTAAGTTCCTGCGAATTCTTGCTAAGTAAATCATGAGAGGAATTTGATCGCTGAAACGTGCTCCACAGTATTATGGCCAAGACTATACTCCAGCCACCGCATATTTAAGGAACACAACTTTGCAAAAGAAATTTACTTTCTTCACATCCAGTGCACATTATTCTACATTTAATAGTGCACTGTGTAACTGACAAGCTGGTAACTAGGCTGCACCTAAGAATTCCAGCCTGTGAGCAAAGATGGCAGTGAAATTGTTTTTTCACTAACACTGTGCCCCACACATATTTGACTGCGGCTGTACATTACTCTATCTTGTGAGCTCACCTCCAGCAGTCTCATCTTCATCTGAACCTCTTCATGATTCCGGATCATGTCAGGTTTGTGCAATCGTCTGAAAATATAAATGTTCTTAATGCTGCATGCATTGCTGAAGCACAGTATGCATGGGCGTCCGGAGGGGGGGGCAAGGGGGGGCGGTTGCACCCCCCTGGAAAATCACTCACTCGAACCGTGAGTGATGGCCGCACGCCAGGGGCGGTGGTGTGCTCAGCCAAAAGGCTAAAATTTAGCAGCCCCGCTTCCATGCTTTGGGTCACATCTGCGAAATGCCGCGTCCGGGCGCGCGTCGTTCCGCCGTTTTCAAACCACGCCATCGTTAGCTCTACAAAAGGGCGACCTGTTGTAGACATACAGCGGCACCGGCGAGCATGTGTTTCGAGCCGTCTTGAGATGGGTGTCTGTTTCTTTGATCTTTAGAGAGATAGCGACACAGAGGCAGACAGTGCACGGGTCATCTTGTTTTCGTCTTCGTCGCTACGCCGGCCACCGATGAATTCTTCAGGGGGGAAGGACAAATCAGCCGTGTCCACCCCCGCTTTGTCGGGCTGCTCAGGGGCAAGCGGGCGATGAGTTGGCGCCGCCGCCGCTCGCTGTCTCCTCCGATCCACGGGAGAGCGCAGTTCGGTAGAAGCGCCGCTTTCAGAATCTTCGGCAAAGGGGATTAGCTGCTTTTGTTCACGGCGACGCAGTCTCCAGAGGCGCCCCCACACCAGTGTTCCTTGCGTCTTCCCCGAAAACCAGCACCTTTGGTCAACGCAGCCCGATGGCGCCTGCCTGGCTCGCCTGTCACCTCTGGCTGGGCCTCAAATCACAACAGCGCCCATGTACTGTGCGATGTCAGTGCATGGTAAAGAGACCCAGGTGGTCGACATTATCTGGAACTTTGTACTACTCCGTCCCTCATAGCCCGAGTCGTTTTGGGGCTCTGAACCCCATAAAAACACAAAAACAAATTTTCCGACCGGAGTGGCGAGTGTCCCTTCCCCTCGGAAGTCGCGTGCAGCGTTCCTTTCCCTCCCCAAAATGCGCATTGCACGTGTGCGCGCCTCTGTGTTTGTGCTTCGGTGTTTTTAGTGGCCGGTTGTCAACGATGGCGAGAACAACCAAGAAAGCGGACGAGTAAACGGCGAGCGGCGAGCAGTGTGTGTGCGGTTGCTCGACTGTGCGGATGCGCGAGCAAGATGGAGCGAGGTGTATGAAGCTGCGAGCGTGCATTTTTCTTGTAAATAAGTTTTTGTTGTATATGTAGTCATCTTTTGTTTTCAACGTACGCGTTCTTCAGTTTTTCCAATCAATGTGTATGATGAGTGTGCACCAAGAGCGTGTAATGAAGCATAGAAATGAATTTATCACCGGTGTAATCACGCAATTCGCCCAGAAAAATCCGAGGCGTGTACAGTTGCTGTTCAAGGAAGACTGACTGAGTGACTGTAGTTGCGTGTTCGTGAACATATTGTGCTGTGTGCTGGTCATCAATCCGGGTGAGTCGAGAACCCGCATGCAGCAAGACTGAGCACTCTTCTCCACGAAGTGATAGTATCTTTTTGCATTTTTTATTAATTTTGATTGTTTCTTCATTGATAAACTCCAATGTATCTCTCCTAGCCACGCTTTAATTTGCTGTTTCTAATTGTTCTTTCATGTGTGCATTTTACTTATTTTTTATGTATATATAAGTAAATAAATTTACTCCGCAAATAGTGCTTTTTTGCTACGAACATACCCCCCCCCCCCCCCCCTCCGGCGCCAACAACCAATGGGGCCCCCCCCTGCAAAAAATTCTGCGGACGCCCTTGACAGTATGTACAGAGGCTATTTCAGATAAACCCATGCATCAGTACTTAACATCATTATATGTGATTGCCTGATGAGTGGGGCTAACAGATCTGCAATTACCGTATACACTCATGTAAAGGGCGCAACTTATTTTTCGAGATTATGCATTCTTCATTTGTGATCATGCTGGGTTTCATAGGCAGGAGTCAGTGTCCAGTAGCTCCCCAGAGAATGTGTCGTATGAGAAGAACGGGGGGGAGGGGCCCTTTGCACGAATGTATACGCTAGTTTTGCACATAAAAAAAGAACTCCTAAAATACAAAACTATTCTGAAAAGGCATTCGTGCATACTGCATTCGTGCATACTGCATTCGTGCATACTGCATTCGTGCATACTGCATTCGTGCATATGCATTCGTGCATACTGCTGGTTCTGCATACTTTGGTTGTGAAAAAATAAACTATTTTGAGAGGTGTCTCGAATTTTGGATTTCTAAAATTTATTCCTTTTTCTAAAACTTAGCATACACATTTTTTTTAACTTTGTAATAAAATAAGTAAATTCAAGATGCCAACCAGCTGCCCATTGCAGAACAAACTTAAATCACCCACATGCAGTTCCAATAAGCACTTTCTCTTACCGAAATGAATGAGGAATGCAGGTATAGAATTCGCTGCATGCATCCATCAACTCCTTTTCGCTACTACTCTTGAGAATGCAAGCTTCAACCTTACGGAGTGCCTTGTAGCCTTGATGGATCTGCTCCCTCGTAAGATGGCCTGCAAATAATCGCACACAAGTCACTACACTACAAGATGCCCAACTACCAGTGTGCCTTCATTCAGTCTGAATTAATTTCAACAAAACTTACCCAATGGCATTTTGATCACATCAAAGTCCATATCAATGATAGTTAGTTCCTCTTCATTGACACCAGACATAAATATCATGAGATCCTGGAAAATCAATAATGCAGAGACTGACTCAAGGTGCTTGAAAGAGGAACTTCCCAACCTACCTTCACGCTTGGCTTAAGTTTGCTTTTCACAGTCTCTCTGGCAAGATCAACAACCCTCTGTTCAATGTTCTCACTCTCAGTGTCCTTGAAAATCAAGATGAGCCATTAGCGCAAGTATTCCAGACTTTCTAATAATCACATGCATATACTCACTTCTTCTGCGTAGTCCACCTTGAGCATATCATACTTTACTCTGTACTTGACAAAGCTGTGCCGTTTGGACCACTCATTCTTTGTTTTTTCATAAAATCTATATTACAAGAAAGCACACACACCAGTTAAAACATAACATAACTTCTTCACTAAAATTTCTCAGTAAGACTAATAAAGAAGTGACTAACTTTTTCTCAAACAGTTCTCGGGCCTTGACGAGGTCATCACCACAGGAGATCAGTGAACAACACCCAATTTCTCCGACACGACCGCTTCGGCACCAAATGAAATATCCCTCACTATGCAGGCTTGAGAGAAGCTGCATTGTATAAAATTTGTTCATATTTTTTTCCAAGCATGTTCGAATGAGCATGACACTGTAGATTCCTGCACTGTCTGCATGGACACTGACTGGTCCTATGCTAGTGCAGAAGGGGTCAGCACGTGGGATTATCGACAGTGGCTTTTTTATCACACCCTCAGCAGCAGGGACGTCCTCTGGCTCTTCCTCTGCCGCTTAGAAATAAAGACAAGGAAACAAAAACAGGAGAAAAAATTAGCTGATGAACCCAAAAGAAATCGGGGCAGTGGCATCATGAAGCAACATAACACCTACAGGTGACCACAGCCCTGGTACAGGAGAAGAGAGACAGCACACAACAAAAGAAACGACACTACCTGGTGCTACGACTCTTCTACTCCGTCCAGTGTAAGCGGTTCCACTTGTAGATCATGCACTAACCAGCTCCACTTTTTGCTTGCTAAAAGTTTTGGAAATAAACATTTTGAGCAAATACTGCAGACGGCTGGGGTGATGGAGCTTCATTGGGTAAATGACTTGAACCTGATAGAGTGCAGGCTGTTTAGAATTAGTCTCAGTGCACTGCAAACACAATTTAACTAGTTCAATTCTAACTGTAAATGGTTATGCAGGAGGATCTATCTGAACATATAACAGTGCTAGACAGTGTGCTGACCCCACACAAAAATTGTGCCGTTTTGTGTGCACATTCACCATAAATGTGCATTAGTTTTTACTGAGAAATTACTGTTCACACTCTAATTATACTGGTAAGGTTGTCATTCATTCTCTGTATATTCATTCATTCAATATAGTGGTACTTTGCTAAAAAGAATTAAAATTAAAGCGTCCTAGCCCATGTCACAAAAAACAGGCTCTGAATGGGTCTCTCAATAAAGCTGCGGTATGCCTGAAATGTTACAGGACACCGCTTGACGACTATTCTCCAGCAAGAATTTTTTTTAATGCACCGAGTTGTCTGTAGTCAAAATTTGAATTTTAGCGTCTGTTGGCTTTCCCCCTCCTCTTGTGACTTTTTGCCTGATGAGAGGTCAGCACTCCTCTGCCGGCCCCACCGCCAACACGTGCGGAAATTCCCTGGGGGGGGGGGAGGAGCTGCCTAACGTCGGAAGAAATTAGCCAATAGCCATCTCTTCACTGGCACATGCAGGAGCATGAGACGGAGAAGGATGCAAACATGAAAAAGTCGTCGGAAAGAGCTGGAGAACTTTCGAATGCGATTGCAAGGTTCTCTGCTGCATGTAGAAGTGTATAATTTGGCTCAGTTGATAACAACAACCTTATGGTTGCTATATCTCACCTTGCCTAGCACCTCCACATCCTGCATGATGCCAGCATGGATGCATATTATGAAGTCTACTTAAATTTTGGTATCCCCATTCAGACACCACCATGCTCATTTCCTGTTCTCACATTTGCAGAAGGTATTTGCGATTCATACAAACTATTTCATTTCGCAAATTCTACTAACAGCTCCCAGCTGCTTTTCCCAGAACATGTGCCCCTACTACCTCGTGGCCTACCTGCTACCTGCCTACCTGGGAATTGAAGTCACCCCTCCGTACAGTGTACTGCATTCTTACTTTATTCACTGCCGTTTCTAGGCTTTCGTAGAGCCTTTAGACCATCTCATCATCATGACTGAATGTAGGTGTGTAGGAGCAGACAACCTTCAACTTGTACCTCTTATTAAGCTTAATTACTTAAACTGCCACCCTTTTGTTAATGTTGCCAGACATATCCTACTGTCAAAAATCCCACACCTGCAGTTCTTGCCTCACTACTAAACTGCTGTAAGCAGAATATGCACCCATCCTTATATGCCTCATTTGTTCTCCTAGCCTCACTAACACCTATGATATCCCATTTAATGCTCGACAGCTCCTTGAATAGCATTGCTACGCTAGCCTCCATAGATAACCTTCTTGCATTAAACGTTTCCAGGTTCAGCTTCTAGCGCTGGCCTGTCCGGACCCAAAGGTGCTAACACAACAACACATAACACAAACAACATAACAACAACATAACAAGCCGGGCCACTTCCTTGGTCAGTTGCTTTGCAGCCACTCAGAAAATGAGGGCCAGAGGTTAATTGCTGTATTGAAATTAAAGGTGCTGATGCAGCACTACACACACCAGGATGGTCAGGTACTATCCTTGTGTGAGGGCGGGCTGTTGTAGCTCACCCAGTGAGCCTTAACAACGTGGTTGAACCTTGACTAGCATAGCATCTCTGGTCCTTGGCTCTGTTAATTGTCGCCGGGATCAGGCAGCAGCTTAGGTGTGGTTGGTCAATTCCATTAACACTAATTTTTTTTCTTGTTTCAACCAGTGGAGAACTGCGGCGGCATCAGGATTTTAACCACAAACCTTTTGCACACAAGATGGATGCACTGCCTCTGTGCCCATATAATAGTGTAGTAGGCAACAGAATTACAGAGTAGGGAAGCTAGAAAGAATACTGGCAAACTCTCCCAGAAGACAAAAAATCTGATTAAGAAATGCCACAGCATGAAAGCCAGGATCCTTATCGATAGAATGGAGCTAGCAAGGCTGTCAAAGCTAATCATTAAGAGTAAGGTAAGCAACATAAAGGAGCACAACATGAAAAGGATTGAGCAAGCTCTAAAGAACTGAGGAAACCTAACAGCAACAAAGAGAAAATTGGGTATGGGCAAAAATCAAATGTACGTTTGCAATATGGATAGGATAGTTGAAGTAGCAGCCAAGCGATTTACACAGATTTGTACAGAAGTTGAAATAATTATGATGTTAACGACAAAGGCAGTGGGGCCAAGGAAACAGATATCCCATGGGTAACGAAGGGTGAAGATAGGAAAAGCCCTGTAGCTCTGTTGAAGAATGTAAGAGACATTCGGCAACAAAATCTTGCCACCCTGTATATGCAATGCCTCATGACCTCAAGTGTGCAGGAAGCTCGGAAGAATGAAAGCATTTTAATCTATAAGAAAGGAAATGTTAAGGAGGTTAGACTGACTAGCTTGTCTTCCGTTGTATACAAGGCATTCACAAATGTAATCACTAATAAAATTAGCTCAACCTTAGACTTCAGTCAATCAAGGGATCATGTTCCAAGGGGTTTCCAAAAAGGGTACTTGACAATGGACCATATTCACACCATCAACCAGGTTATAAAGAAATGCAAAAAATGTAATCTGCCTCCACATATGCTACCAGAATATAATCGGCCTTTCCAGCCAATCACTCAGCCAATGGCTAACATCAGCAGCCATCGCATAACCAGGATGTGAGGGAGGCATATGTAAAGGTGCTAGAAAATACAGGAACTGCACAGTGACCCTAGTACACCACATGAAAAGTGATAAAATGGCAATCGGGAAGGGTCACACAAGAAGACACCAATTCTTCACTGCATTACAAGGTGAATTCAGAGAATTTAGTCAGGAAGAGTGGGGGTACAAGTTAATGAGGAACTTCTCAGTAATCTCAGATTTGTTGATGATATTGCCTAGGTAATTAACGCAGGGGACAAATTGCAGCATATGATTGACAACTTTAAAGGAGCTCTGAAAGGGGTTCTCAATAAAGGTGTGATATTCCTGGGAAATTAGACTCCCGCTTCACTAATACCCTCCAGCAAGAATTTTTTTATACGTTTTATAGGAGCTAAGTTGCCTGTAGCCAAAATTTGAATTTCAGCGTTTTCGTGCCTTTCTCTCTCTTCTCATCACTTTTTGCATGCTCAAAGGATGGCGGTTCTCCGCAGGCTGCTGTAGCTTCCTGACCCACCTTACTGGCCACAGCCATGGTAGCTGCGTGATGCCTCAAAGAATCTAACCAATAGCCATCTCTGAACAGAATTACGTAGCAGCATATGATGGGCGCGAGCATGAAAAAATCGCTGGAAAGAACTCGCCAACTTATGAGCATGATTGTGGGTACTCTGTTGCGTGTAGAAGTGTATTACTTGGCTTAGGTGCTCATGACTACACAATGCAGTGATTGAGCAAATTTATGTACTCTCTTCAGAAAGGTGTTTCAGAGCCCCTTTAATGCAATACAGAACAATGGGACTTGAAATTAATATGAAGAAAACTAATGTTTAACAGTCTGGGAAGGGACCCCCAGTTAGGTGGCAAGGCATCGGAAGAAGAAAGGGAATACGTACATCTATCTAAAGGAAAAAGGAACAAGGGAAATAGCTAGGAGCATAAGAAGGCAGATAATTTCAGGTCATGAACAGTTTTTTTGTTAAGGGGCTCTCAATAAGGTGCTGTATTTCTGGGATGTTAAAGGATGCTACATCAGAAATGTCCTCCAGCAAAAATTTTGTAAATGCGTTTCGTAGAAGCTGAGTTACCTGTAGTCAAAATATGCATTTCAGCGTTTTCGCAACTTTTGCTCTCCTCTCTTCACATTTTGCATGCTCAAAAGTCAGCGCTTCTCCACAGGCCCTACCCACTAGTAATCTAACCAATAGCCATCTCTAACAGAAATGCACAACAGTGCAAGATGGAAGAGCGTGCGAGCATGAAAAAGTCGACGGAAAGGACTCGCCAACTTTTGTGCATGACTGAGTTCTCTGCTGCATGTAAAATTGTATTATTTGGTCCAGGTGTTTATGACGACCGAATGTTGCGACTTGTGATCTTACCCTTGCACTTGGTGGGAAGGAGTCCCCCAGACGAAAAGCTACAATTAAGCAGCCTGAGATTGTTTGGGGCCATAAAACAGCTTACAAGTAATCCCGAAAGAGGAAAGCATACCAGGCATTCTAGGGAAGCCCGTCACTAACTACTAATATTTATAAATAGGCTTTTTGAATTATAAAGATGGCTTTTGCAGCATACTTATACCGGTGTTGGCGAACATCAGAAAGCAAGTGGATCATGTTAACAAGTAAGCTGTCTAACTGAATTCTAATCATTAACTTGATAACTATTACAGATAGGCACCTGGTGGAAATCAGGTGTAGCGGGCGATTAGTTATAACCATAAGAGTTTTTAGAATTTTGAAAACGCGATTACCCTCAGCGCTCAGACTGAATGAATTCTGATAATTTCATGCACAGTTCAAAAACCGAGTGGTGGTGCTGAGCACACAGTGACTTCTACCATCCCATGTGACCACCTCTGTCCTGCCCACACTACAGTGCTCGCCACTGCTCAATCCTCGAGCCGAGGCAAGGCAAAGCAGACAAGGCAAAGCAGACAAGACAAGGCAGCCTGCCACTAAAAATTAGCGGCCGGCTTCCCTGAAACACCTGTTATAATGGTTGTATCTTGTCAGCCCTCACCTATGCAGCAGAAACTTGCAGGCTAACGAAAAGGTTTGAAATAAGATTAAAGAAAGTGCAGCAGACTGTGAAAATGAAAGTGATGGGGGCATTGGTATCCTATTCTTTAAGATTCTTCATCATCATCTCCCGCTAAGCATATTTTCTCCCGGCACGATCATGAGCAACATCGTCGCACGTTTTGCGCTGCGTAATAACTTTTTACTACCTAAGGTCAGAACTAACTACGGGAAACAGTGCCTTCATTTTTCATCCGTATCATTTTGGAACTCTTTGAACATAGACATCAAACAAACTAATACGCTTTCTTTATTCAAGGTCAAGCTAAAGCTTTTTCTTCTTAATTTGTAATTTTTTTTTGTTATTGATCCTATGTATCGCGGCATCTCTGAGTGTTTTACTGTACATTATCCTGCATTACATTGTTTGTATTTAAATATTTCAGTAACTAATATGTAACCATGTACCTATATTTATTCTGTGCGTCACTAATTAATGTGTTGTGTATTTTTATATTATGTTGCATATTGAAATTAATTTCATGGGAGGTCCCGCCCGCGGTCTTGTACCATGGGACCTCTCGCTGTATACATTTGTAACTTTCATTGTATTCCTGAATAAACTTTCAACTTTCAACATCCAGAGACAGCAAGATAGCACAGTGGGTTAGGGAAAAAACAAAGAGTTAATGATAGTCTAGCCGAGATAAAGAAAACGAAATGGGCATGGGCAGGGCATGTAATGCGAACAACAGATATGCCCCTCAGGGTAATGAAGATGATTTCAAAAAATGGTAAACTTAGCAGGGGGCAGCGGAGTAAGGTAGGCAGGTGAGATCAGAAAGTTTGCGGGATAGAGTAGGCGCAGGTCAGGGTTCATTAGAAATCAATGGGAGAGGACTTTGTCGTGCAGTGCACGTAACTGGGCTAATGACAATGATAATTGCAAACTTTGCTTTCACTTGCAAAAAACATGCACAGGTGCTTTGTTGAATGGTTTTTTTCATTAATTTGCAGTTGTAAGGACGCATCCTATCCTGCCAACTTTTTCACACATGCTCTTTTTCACACAGTTGTGCAATGTCGCCATGTTTTATCTGGCAGCATGTCTTTGTACTGTTACTTGGTTTACCTGGCATTCAAGCAGTTTCAAGCCTCTCTGAGGATTTGTGCCCACAAATATAAGGCCATGTGTAAGCGGCAACATATTCAAACAATTTAAGAAAAGCATTTACAAACAGTGAAAAGGAGGAGTACACACCTCACTGTACCTCTCCTTGTGCCTGACGGTGATTGCATTCGTGACTCTTGAACATGTACAAGTGACTAGCTCAAAACACTAAATATTTAATCAGCCATTAAACTGACAGCATGGCAAACATAGCTATGGCTGCACAGCCCCTCGCTAAAACCACCTAATAACAAAGATTTGCAACTATCAGAGATTCAAAACAATTTACCTTGGATTATTCAGTACTTCCAACATAGGAGCTTCAAACGAGCCAGCCAGCTCAAATAACGTTGCGCTATAATGCACTACAAGCAACAGTCTCTTTCTGCTTCCAAATGAGGCCAATCTAAACATTACTATAAGCAGTTAAGTAGAGAAGAACAAGGAACGCAGCAAACATGCAAGAAAAGAACAATGTCTCAACAAGCTTCTCTAGCTCAGAAACTGCATAGCTCAAGCTCATATAAGCCAAAATAATGAGCACAGTAGAAATAGTATAACTGAGAACGATTTTGTTAATTAGTGAAATGTGCAAGCACTAGCATTTGAGTTGTATTGCTTTCTGTTACCATCCTACTCCAAGTACATTTGCACGCACTTCAGCTTTCTTTCATATGCATCATTGTGAAACTTACTTAGCTTTTTTCCAGGAATGGAGTCGAATGAAGGAACTTCATCGCTGTCATCAGAATTCTGTTGGGCAACAGCAGCATCCCTCTGATGACTGGGATGAGCAGAATCCAGAATGACTGCAGGAGTCTTGTCGCCATCACCAGTACAATGAGAATCATTGCATATCACAGGAGCACTGCCATCAACATTGACATGATCAGGACTTGAATTGAGTAAGACTACTTCCGTTTTTCTCTTTTTCCTTCATGGAGACAAAAAAAGCAAGAAAGAGGGAGGGGGGAGCAAGGAAGAGAAACAAATCTTATAGTACTATGTAACAGATCGGTAATAGGACAAGCCAACACCCAACAATGTAAAGATAAAAATTCCCAGCTCCTTGCTGTATCCTGCAAAAGAACAGCAGCAACAGCCAAGGCACTGCATACTCTGCTGCATGATGTCATGCCATCTCCCATTTTGCTGTTCTAGAGTCATCAAGTGGGCTTAAACAACAGTACTGGTGCCTACGGTGCCAGGCCTGATAGACAAAAGAAGAATGCCATAATTGGTTTTGAGGTGTCCGCCGACTTTGTGCACTGCGCTATTGTTAATACTTGTTGTCAGACTAAGAAACAGAAGCCAGCATTTTGAAAATCCCCCTAAATGCTCTGAATTCATGAAAAAAAGAAGGGCATGATCATTGCCAAATTTTCCTGTGGTTTTCTGTGTCAATGGCACCAGGCGCTTAAGCAAAGGTAGTGATGTCACGCGCATACCTCCTACACACAGTCATACTGCTAGAATGCATTCTCCAAAGCTATTCAGAATTTATTACTATCTAGCACAAACAAGAACCTTGCGATAACTCAAGAGCTGCGCTAAATTTAGACAGTCAGCACTATAAAGGTCCTTTCACAGCACTGTCTTGAAGAATGCGCGAGCCCCACATGGCCCATTAAAAGCATTGGAAGCCACACTCTCCAATATGCAGCAGAGGTCGAGTCGGCTTAAGGTCCGGTTAATTCACTCTGCATGGTGTGGACTAGTTTATGGTGATACAAAAAAGTTTGCCCTCATGCAGCACCAGTTCAGCAGTGCAGGCACAGCGCTACACTAGTGACGAACGGAAAAAACGCCAAAGGGCAGAAGTTCGCAAGCTTTCTGCCTCTGGTGCACTGTTGTCGTATTTAGGGTATTGGTCGTCCACTGTACATGGTTTTCTTCGCAGCTGTATAGAAAAATAAAAGAATATGAACTAAAGCTTACTGCCAATGGCCATATAGGAATTTTGATTTCAAGCATCTTTTCCCGTATGTCACGGGTGACCTTCCACAGATGAGTGCAGAGAAGACATGCCTCGTTGTTTTATCTGCTACCTTGGGACCCAGTGCAGCATGTATTTGCTGACTGACCTCTCCGATGTGTCGGTGTCACCCGTGCATACTTGTATTCAGGGAGTCTGTCTACTGCCATCATGCGGTCTGCTGTTGCAAGAAATCAGCACTGGCAGTCGAGGAAGTGCAGAGTTTCGCTGACCTAGGTCTGTACAACATCTGCACTTGCTTGAAAAATATGGCATCATGCAGAAGGCGCTAGGCTGCACTCCTGAAACAACTGGCGAATGCAGCCCACAGGGAACTAGTTCAAGTAGTGCAGACGGATCAAACGGACCTGTAACTTCTGAGGGGCAATATTTCGATGGCGGTGAAGTACAAAAGAAGACTGTGTGCTCTGCAAGGTGGTTGAAATTAAACCAGAGCCTTTCCCCTATGGCTTCTTTTCTATTTCACTCTCTTCATCCCCTCCCTCACGGCGCAATTCGTATGTCCACCGAGAGTGAGAGAGCCACTACGCCTTTCCTTTCATCAGAAGCAATTGTTTTAGCCCGCCACTTCCTCATTAATAGCGGCTGTCACGCTGCACAGCCGTAAATGCCGAATCACACGGCACAGTTTCTTCGGCGTCACATCAGCAGGTCTCCTCAATTTGGCTGCACTTTCTGCACCAGTTCAGGAGGTGCAGCACTCTAGCACTCGATTTGACAGTGCAGCTGGCACCACCTGCACTTCAGCATTTGATTTGACTTCGTGCTGCACGAGTTCTTCTACACTTCTGCACTAGCCTCCCGGAGAGTTCTCTTCTCATGCAAGTAGTGCAAGGTGCTTGGCACGCTCTGTAGCAGACAAGTAGCAGACGGCTCTGTGGTAATGCTTGTTTTAGTTAGCTGTGTTAAGACCATGGTTGAGACGGCCGCGTACCCATGACAGACGCGACATCTGCGCCGCGTCCTTATCAAACAGCTAAAATGACAGTACGCATACACGTGTGTGTGTGCGTGCATGTCTGCATGTGCATGCGTAAGTGACTGGCTGGGAGGCACACTGTGTACGAGTTCTCACATCTCTGTCCAACCTCGCACTTGCTTTGCACCATTGTTCTTTTGTGTGCAAATATTATTACTACACGCAGCACGATGGAGCGTTTGCATAAGAGGCAGATGGTGAGATGTTTTAATAAGTGGGTAATCGCAACGTTTGTGACGACTCGCTGCGGTCGACATCCTTGAGGTCACTGTCAGCCCAAGCCTTCGCCTGCCAGTCAGTCTCTGATAGTCGCTCTGCCGTCACAGTCTGCCGACATCGAACACGAGTTGTCGAGTTCAAATAAGTCCAATATACCAGGCAACTCTTTCGTTTTGTAATTGCGGATACCCGCAGTCACTTTTCGGATAGAACGGCGACAGCCTGAATCACACACATAAACTCAAAGGTCGTCTCGAGCAGAAAGTCCAAATAACCTCCTGAATTCAAAGTTTGTTGCCTCTTCAAAGTACCCATTGACTGTGACAGTCGACCTGCGTCACTTCCCACAATGCAAAGGAAAGGGCGGTATCAAATTTATCACTTTTGGAATTAACAAATCTCATAGCCGCTCCACGAGATGCGCCATTTCGAACAAATGCACAGCATTCAATACAGCTAGCACAATCCCACGCATATGTCAAACTACGCGATAAACACCAGCATACGACCACAGCAGACGAACATTTCTGCAATTTTGCACTCAATTTCGCCGCTGCACCGAGAGCACTAGGGTCAGGCTACGCTTGTGCCGCAAGAACTGGTGCTGCACTGGCACGGCACTTTTATGAACTAGTGCACAAAGTGCAGCCAAATCGAGTCGTCCGTTGCAGGGAGTGCAGTCGAATCGAATGGACCTGAGGAGACTGGCGTCACAGGAGGCGAAATTCTGACGCTTGGAGTGAAGCGACGCAGGGATGGCGAGGAATGGCTGCTGCGACAGCAGCAGCGTGTGTTCATGGTTTATAGTTTATGGGGTTTAACGTCCAAAAGCGACTCAGGCTATGAGAGACTGAAGTACTTGATGCAGGGCTTGTTGGTTCATGTTACAATATTTTTAACGGCGCAAAAAAGGGCACACGCACACACAGAAAAAGACAAAGAAACGGACAGTAAGAGCGCCAACTACCAACAGATTTTGTTGCAGAATACAGCTTCTTTTATACGCCAGTACATTATCATATGCCGAACAAGACAACAGGAAAACAACACAGTCACGATTTATCTACAGGCCAGTTCATTATCACACCCAGCACAAGTCACAAAATTTGAGAATATGAAAAACCTAATATCTAATGTGACAACCTACCCATGACCGTCTAAAAAATCCAGTTCCAGGGCGCTGAGCTTTACCGACGAAGTGCTAATGCACATTGCCCCAGCTTTCTGTATGTGATAAGCTTCGGGAATTTCTCTTTCAACCCGCTCGCTGCCTTTACCGATAAACTCGGTCCTTTCCAGCACAGGTGCACATCCTTTACACTCTGTGCAGTGATCTGGGAGGTTCCCCCGCTCGCTGTTTTTTATCGTCCTTTTGTGCTCGCCAGCTCTTTCGTTAAACACCGGACCACCTGCGGTTCTTTCACGCGCACTGAAATTGCCCATTACACGGGCGTCTAGAATTTCGCCTCTATCGAAATTCGACCGCCGCGGCCGGGATCGAACCCGGGTCAGCAGCCGAGCACCATAATCACTGAGCCACCGCGATGGCCGAAGCGTCCGTTCAGTCCCCGTGCTATTGTTCCCGTTTCTCCCGCAGAAGGTTTTCGTCACCGCTGAATAGGACGATTAGCTACAGACAAGGAATAAATGAGAAGCTCCGTCTGGAGACGCCAGTTCGTATGCCCTAATGTGTTCGGTCGCTTTCTCCTACGGGCGCCGAGCGACAACGCCAGTAGACGAGACCACGGACACGCTGACGCGACGCCGAAGAAATGCTGCCTTGTGGTTCGGCCAGAAATCATTCTTGCAGGCTAAACAAGTAAAGCTGACAAAACTAATAACTACCACGTCTACAAAGGCACGCCAAATCGGAAATTTTGGAAGCTACCATAACTTAATTCCCTTGGATGTCCCAACGTTACTAGAACCTAGTCTAGTAACGTTAAGATATCCGCGAGGTACAACAAATAGAAACAAAGCTTTTATACACAACGCAATGTAACAGCACATGCTTACCGGACGCAGTTCTTTTGTACCCCGGCAGTTCGGCGTTTCGGCATAGCGAAATAGTGTTGATTGGAGATTACATGAACTGTCGACACAGAAATGAACACTAAACGCTTCTCAACGGTTCCAGGGCAGTTTCAAGCCCGCGCGCGGGAACGGTGCAAAACGGCATGGATGGAGAACAAAGCGGCAGGCAGGGTTGCCAGGCTCTAAACTCAAAAAAGCGCCACAAAAATTACAAAAGCAGCCAACGTGTCGCCGGAGTGTCAAAAGTAGCCAAAAAAGCGCCAAAGTTGCAGAGAAGCAGCGCAACAAATTTGTAATTCTTGCAGGATGCAAGTTAACAGTGGATGCGAATAAGTGGAGTATAAAGGCATCAAATCAAATGGAAGGAAATACACGCTGATGGAAATACACGCTGAATGCGGCTGGTGCCGCATTCCCGCTTTCCGAGACGAGACGAGCACGAGTGAAGCCACCGAAAGTTGGACGGCGTTAGTCGGGCTGCTGTGTATTTCAGTGCAAAAAGTCGCGTCTTTCGCCCTTTCGTTCTCAGTTTTTTGCGTCGTTCGCGTGTTCTCGCGAAGGACGAGAACCAGGCAAGAACATAGTGTTTGATGCACGTACTCCTTTGCCACGGCAGGGTGAGACCTGCATGCCTGTTTTCTTCGGTTTCTCTGAAATTACAGGGTCCTGCACACAATGCTCGCATTTCTCGCGTTCAGCTTGCTTGTTCCTTTCATACATTGTGTGCAGGACCCTGTAATTTCAGAGAAACCGAAGAAAACAGGCATGCAGGTCTCACCCTGCCGTGGCAAAGGGGTACGTGCATCAAACACGATGTTCTTGTCTGGTTCTCGTCTTCCGAGCGTGAAGGAGAAGTAGTGGAATGATGATGAGGCTAGGTCATATTAAACCGAATTTTCGTGCAGCAAAGAAAGGCGCAGCGCGAGAGGAACAGTGCGCGTGAGAAGCGCTGTTAGAAGTCAACTGCACCAAGCACCACGAATTAAAGCCCACTCATGTTTAACTTGCTACAGTACGAAACAGTAAATGACACGCAAAAAGATTTGCCGGGCTAGTTGGTTCATTTCTGAAATACAGATTTAACTGCGCGAAAGGGTTAGGACACGAGACACATTCACGACACTTAGAAGCGCAGACTGACAACTTTATTTCTAAGTTCTTTAGTAATTTCTTTATTTCTTCTAAGTGTCGTGAATGTGTCTCCCTTGTGTCTACCCTTTCGCGCAGTATAATCTTTATTTCACAAATGACACGCTCCGTCGAAAAAACAGTACCATACCTTTTGGAGGCGCTAATGTGAACCAACCGAACACCGTCGACACCTCACCAGATAGTAGCCTAGCCTTCGCTCCGGTTCGGTCTAAACACAATTCGGTGAAATGGTCGCTGCAAGGTGATCAGCTGCCTGGTGAAGGTTTCCCTCTATTCTTTCTTAAATTTATCCCCCATTGATAGGATAACTTGGGCTTGAGCGCGGGAGCGTGCATCACAGTAAAGAGCAGTGTCCTTATTTTTGAACCGTCTTTCTTGAAGACTTCGCTGGTCTCCTCGCTCAGTTGACGGCGCAACAGGTAGGCATTGTCAAGTAAAAAGACGAGAATGGCGAAAAGACGAAATGCCAAGTGGGAAAACAAAACTGGAACTGAAAAACTTTTGGTAACTTTTGGGTTAATGGCGGCCATAAATGGCGGCAAGGTCAGCAACATGGTCAGCAACCATGGAGGATCAGCACGGTTTTCGAGCGGGCTTTTGAATGGTTTGTGTAGTTTGTGGCTGGTGCCTCAGTTGAGCTCTATTAGGGTTAGCTCTAGTTCACTATAGTTTGAGCATCTTTTTTTTTCTGCTCTAAATACTAGGGCGCTACGTACGAAGGAGTCCAATAAATATTGGACTCCTTATAATATAAAATTCAAGAATTGGAAGCTAAGCAGTACGGTCCGTCTGAGCCCATGCAGCTTTCAATACCTGCTGCTCACTTTCTTCTAGCTGAAAAGCGCGTAATTCTTGGCTTCTTTTCTCCGTAAGCATGAAATGCTCTCGAATGCGCTGGTGCCGGCATCAGCATCTCAGGAAAACTGTTGCTTGCATATATACGTGTAAAGGGGTACACCGCCTATTTGGTCATTCCAGCGACGGTGGCGGAATTCTAGCGACGGCTCGCAGTGAAGCAGAGAGCCGGTGACCGCTCCTCGCAGCGCGGGCGAGCGCAATGGTTTGTAGCGTGGAGGTATGTGTCAAAAATGAGAATATTTTGCTATTACACGGCATGCAAATCAATGAACGTTTGAGAAAGCAAACATTGTTCTTGCCACCAAGTAAAAGGTGCAAAAAACAGTTAATAAATGCATTGGGCAGGTTAATAAGGCATTTCAGCCCCATGACGCATGAGCTTCTCAGCGACGTAATACTTTGTTGACACCGCGTCGTCAGTGCATTTTTGTTTATGAAAGCAGTACAGTGGTTAGACAGTGAGCTGATACGAAGTATATTGGGGACATTTTGTGGCGAACTTTTGCAGCAAAGATTTTCCCTTCATTCCCGTGTGCAATTTTGCAGCTGTTCGTTATAGCTGTCACCCAGCTTCAGTGATCAATTCACGCCTAGATTAAACACTGCTTTTTGGCCGCAATGTGATTGTGAAATGGCGTGAATGCCAAGAATTTCACAGTAGTATTTTCGTTTTTCGGATGTAATGCGCAGTGTAGCTGAATAGCCTCAAGCGTTTCTTGACAAGTCTTGTCTGGTCACTCAATCAAAGTGTTCTTCCTCCACTGGTCAAAAACAGTTAGAGAGCTAATTTCGGCTGTTTCATTAAGGTGAGATGATTCGCTGTCTGTCGCTTCAAACCACAGTATACATTGCCTTTTCAATTACCAAACGTGACCAACATACGCTGCAGACAAACTAACTGCGATGCCAAGACAAATAGCCGAATAGATGCACAAAGAAGCTGGCCGAGAGAAATGCACATACCGTATATACACGGGTAAACGCGGCCCTCATGTAGACTCCAAATACAGCGTCAGACTGTATGGGTCAATGCAGTACTTCCGTCATGCTATAGCTAAAAACTGAAATGTATAATTCTGCTTTCGGCTAAGGGCCAAAATTTCAAAAATAAAGTCCGGTTCTTATCATCATATATACGGTAATCGGCGAATAGAAACATGCCAAAGTAAACGCTCAGAGAAATTAGTTTAAAGAACTTGTCGCACTTTAATGTGCCGAGTTTAGTGAGTATGTAAATACTGACAGAGTTTTCGTGGCCCAAGCGAACTAGCAGTTTAATGCCCATACTGATGAACATTTATTTTGAGCCTGTAATGGAGCCAAACACAAGCATGGGCTCTTATTATTGTCTGAGAATTACTGCTGCTTATCTAGACGCTAAATCTTGCATGAAAGATGCCACAATGTCAAGAAACCGCTTTGCTTGTATAGAGACACATGCTATGGCAGCAGCGCCATCACCGCCTTGTCCGCCATGTCATACTGCCACCATGCCACCTATAGGAGCTGGAACGACCAAATTGTTTGGCTTACAGTAACACGCAAGCTACGTTGCTAGGCCGAGCAATGACCTTTGCTCCAGTTGCAGACTTGTTTTTTTATGCAGTGCAACAGCTCTGACAGATGCGCCAGTGAGTTTGGTCTGCCCAGGAAATGGTAGCCCGGATGGCCCAGTCTCCATGTAGTACACTGAAATTTCAGTGTTCTTAATGTCCTTTTTTTTTTCTGATGTTTTTCTAATGCTACAAAGAAATGTTAGAATAACCTTCCCTTAATATTAGAAAAATTTAAACAACATAAATATAACATAAATGTAACAGAAATGCAACGTTCTTGAAAGAGTTTCAGCAAACCTGTACGAGCATGCAGGCCCGCCAGTCGGTAAGCTTCACAACATCACAACGCTTTGCAAGGGCGACATTTGAGCTACACAATACAGTACAACATGAAACTCATACACTCAGCTCCGAATGGTTCGCATAGGTCATGGGTCATAGTGGCGAATGGGTAATGAGCAAAGCTTTGTGACAAAATAATGGGGCTGTGCATGCATTCTATGGCAGATGTAATCCAAGAGGTTTAGTTGCGAAGTACTGCTAGTTAAAAATCATGTTTACTGCAATAACAGCCAGAAAAGTTCTGGAACCTTGTGTTTCAAATATATTTGTGATCCTGTTTTATAGTTATAATTTAAACATTATAATAGCGTTCACAATGTTATATTAAAATAATGTTTATTGTACAACATATAACATTATTTATTAATTAATGATATTTTATGCATGAAAATGATTTCCATTTCCAATCATGATCATGGAACTGAAAATTCTTCTAGCTAGAATTGTTTCCAGCTGGAAACAATATAGCGGCAGTTCCAGCACTGCCGTCAGCGTATGCAGACCATGTGATGCCCCGTCCTCTATTTATTTATGCCAGTGCAACAACGCAACAGTAAAGTGACAACCCAGTTTTTAAAAGTAAACTTCCACTGGCATTTTTGTCGGACAGCTCCCTCATTTACCGTCCGT
Organism: Amblyomma mixtum; assembly: GCF_055824585.1. Classification (NCBI taxonomy): domain Eukaryota; kingdom Metazoa; phylum Arthropoda; class Arachnida; order Ixodida; family Ixodidae; genus Amblyomma; species Amblyomma mixtum. The sequence continues at coordinate 78,274,689 of NC_143014.1, forward strand.
TACATTCTGTAATGACAATAGCTCTTCCTTCTACTAGCACTGCCCTGAACACGACTATTTATGTACTATTTACAACATTAAACCAATGTTTATTATACAACTTATAACACTATAAATATATAACATTTTATAGATGAAAATTATTTCTATTTCCAGCTACATTATGGAACCAGAAATTTTTCCTACTTATTCTTAGACTGCTTGTGCTGAAAAAAGTCTAGGAAATACTCTAAGTGAATTTTGACTGCGCAGGAATACTACTCCATTACATCACCTCGAAGAATCGGCTATTCATCTGTACAATAGTTAGTTAGTTTATGGGGTTTAACGTCCCAAAGCGACTGAGGCTATGAGAGACGCCGTAGTGAAGGGCTCCGGAAATTTCGACCACCTGGGGTTCTTTAGCGTGCACTGACATCGCACAGTACACGGGCCTCTAGAATTTCTCCTCCAAAGAAATTCCAGCCGCCGCGGCCGGGATCGAACCCGCGTCTTTCGGGTCAGCAGCCGAGCACCATAGCCACTGAGCCACCGCGGCGGCCATCTGTACAATATCATATTCACCAAAAAAACTAAAACTGTGTTTTGAATTTTTAAAAATAAACATAAAAATCAAAAAGTCCCATCCATACTTACATCGGATGAGATGCGCAGTTGTAAAACACCGCCTTGCAAGCACTTAAAATGCCTTTTAGACACTATCTCTAATCATCTGTGTAGGGTTTATAAACATTATTAGGATTTGGAGACATGCGCTTTTAGTTCCTTTGGCTGCTGCCATGTGGTGCCTGGCTGCAGAACATTCAAAAGTAGTGTGTTGACATCACCCATGATGTAAGAATGACAGAGTGGCCGCAGGACAGAATGTGATAGGTTGCTAGGCCCAGCTGCATTGGCTGTAAAGGGCTGGAAGCCATCCCAAATTGCCGATAATGGTAGTTACGACTTTTCAGTTCAAACCCTAAAAAACAAACGATAACGAAAGGGTACTTTGTTGAGTTAGCTGGTAAATGTTGAACAAGTAAAGGCACAGTGCAGCTGAGCACGGTGCTGCATCTGTCTACTCACTTCATCCCGTCTTGGTTGCACTGTGCCTTTTACGTGTTCAAAACCAATAACAGTGTGCTGAATCCATTTTTTTTAAAATCTGGCTTTGAAGGAGTACAGACACCTAATTTTGGTGGCATGTTTTCTTCTCTACAATGATGTCAAAGACACTACTATGCATGAATCACCATGTGGTATTCGCCTACGACCGCTAAATAATTTATAATCTAATTTTTCTGTCTCGTGCTGTTTCGGTTTGTTTCAACAGCCAAACAATGACTGTGACGTCAAAGTGTGGCTATATATCGTGTGAGGCATGGAAAAACTGCGATATAATCATACTTCATAGTTTTAATTCACTATAGTACTGGAGCAAGCCTTCCTCAGGAGCCGGAATGACAACGAATGTCGAAGCAATGATTATATTGCGGTTTTTTCGTGTCCCACGTAACCTACAACCACACTTTGACGTCACAGTCATCGTTCGGCTGTTGAAATCGAAACCAAAGCAGCACGAGGAAGAAATTCGATTATAAATTATTTAGCAGTTGAAGGAGAATACCTTGTGGTGGTCCATGTATAATAATACCTTGCGCATCATTACAAAGAAGAAAACATGCACCCTTTAACTGAAAAAGTTCACTACTTTGCAGATGTATGCTCAGCTTGCTGGCTACTGAGTGCAACTACTCTCGTAATATTTCCCGATTTTTACAGAGCAGACGACACCAACATACTCGACCATCTATCTTCTGAATTCTCTTCCTTTGAACATCTTGCACTAGACAGTAGCACTGACACTGAAGCATTCTGGCTAAGGTTCAAACTTATTATAGCTCTTTGCATAAGTAACTATGTACCAGTTAGAACTAAGAAAACAAATAAACATAACCTGTGGATAAATCGCGATATCATTCATGCCAAACAAAAAGTCAAGCGGCTGAGAAAATCTTTAAAAACAAAACCCAGTATCAAAGGAAGTTCTATTCTCTCAACTGCAATTAGTAATATGAAATCAAAAATAGTCGCCAGAGCGAACTTTTTTCTTGCAAACTTACTAGTAGCTTGCTCAAAGGTTCTCCACGGAAATTTTGGCAATACTTAAAGGCTAAACCCTAAATAACAAAATACAAAGGTGATGAGTCCTGACGAAAGCAAATCCAAAGCCAATTCCCTGAGTAACTACTTTCAGTCATTCTTCACTACCGATGACAGAAACCTACCACACCTAGCTGACAGTTCCCAACACGTGCCTTCAGCTCCTTAAAGTTGATGAGGCTGGTGTACTCAACCTCTTGCTAAAATTAGATAAAAAGGGATCTGGACACGACAATATACCGAACACATTTCTGACAAGATATGCAGAATGGATAGCTAAATACTTATCCCTTATTTTAACAAATCTTTATCTTTATTTTCCCTTCCAGCAGATTGGAAATTGCAAAAAATAATTTCTACCCACAAATCTGGAGATGAAGATCAAGTCTGTAACTTTAGGCCCATTTCACTAACAAGTACCGCATGCAGACTACTGGAACACATAATATTGAAACATATAACAACCTTCCTCGAATGTACACAAGTTAGCGCCGTTTCAGCACAGATTTCGCAAAAAACTATCTACTGTCACTCAGGTAATCAAACTAATACATGACGTTTCATTAAGCATCGACCACCAAAAGCCTCATTACTAGGCTCTTCTAAAGCATTCGATTGTGTATCATATAACAAGCTAATTCTAAAGTTGAAATCTACACTAGGCAAAGGACCAGTCATCAAATGGACCAAAAGCTACTTAACTAATCGATCACAGTTTTTAGAATTTAACCGTGAAAGGTCCAGCATAACTCAAGTAATGTCCGGTGTACCTCAGGGCAGTGTTCTCACTCCTATTTTGTTCATAATCTTCGCCAATGAATTACCTGCTAGCATTCCTATTAATGTGAGGCTTTTTGCTGATGATTGTATAATCTACCAGGAAATTCGCCAGATGACCATGTAACACTTAACAATGAATTACAATCGGCATCTGAATGGTGTGCTAAATGGCAAATGATATGATTTTCTTAATATCAGAAAATCAGCCCTCTAACGAATTACAAGGAAACATAATGTATCCGGCTTTTCATACACACTAAACAATATTCTGCTTCCCGCATTTACACAGCATAAATACCTTGGTTTAATTTTATCATCTGATCTTAAATGGGACTCCCACATGAACTTCATTACGTCATGAGCACTGAAACGACTTTGCTTTCTCAAGAGGCACCTCTGAAACACACGGTCAGACATTAAATTACTTTCCAATAATACTTTTGTCAGACCCATACTTGAATATGCGAATCTAGCCTGGTTTCCGTTTACAGATAAGCTAATAAAAAACTAGAGGCTGTAAGATTTATCTATAACAAATACAGACAAACTGACTCGCCCACAAAATTTACAGGTTCGCAGGATAGAAACTACTTCATCAACTAATGCATAACATGGTGAACATAGATAGCAAAAGGTATATTTCAAAATCAGAAACAAGAATAACTCGACATAAGCACTCACAATCACTGGAAGAATATCGATTCAACACAGATTGTTTTAGACATTAATTTTTTCCGTTACCCATTAGAGAATGGAATAACCTACCATCACGTGTAACTAGCCCACCTTTAGAAAAATATATAAAGTGCACCTACTAGTTCTACAATATGCATTATGAACACCATTTCGTCTGTTCCAGTGCTGTATCTTAAATAAAGAAAATTGCGCTTTCTAATGTATAATGCATTGTGCTGTTTTTGTTTTTTGACATTTTTTTTCTTGTTACTCCCATGCTATTCGTTACCGGTCATTATTATTGCTATTAACAGAACAGTCTGTTCACATTTGGGACCAATGGTTGCTTCCATCATAAGCAGTGCTTAAAGTCTGGCTCCACCGAAGCAGTCTCTAGTGATCTGAGCACAGGTGGAGAGGGAGAGAGAGAAAGGAACTTGACTGCATTACACATGGTTTTTATAAAGAGGTGAAATCATTTTTAAAGGTTATAGTTTGCTAAATTTATGTCAGAGACCTGAAACACACCATCCCCACGCTCCACCAGTGTGCTGATTGTTGTTTTGTAGCCTTGGAGCTGAGCGGCCTGCTCTGAACTGAGTCGTGGTATGAAGGTACGGGTTCCATTTTTTCATCCCGTCATGCCAGCCTCCAGCTCAACTCCTCCAAATGCCATTTTGCGCGTCGTCTGAGCACAATTTTGGGCCATGTCGGCGATGCCAAGAGGTGTTCACCCTGATCCAGCAGAGATCCGCGCCGTGAAAGACTGCGGTGCCGCGCTCCTGCAAAGATATGCGGAGCTTCCTGGGGCTCTGCTCATACTTCCGTTGATTTGTGCCAGGCTTTGTCGACATCGCCCGTTCCCTCAGCGATCTGCTGAAAAAGGACATGACTTTCTCCTGGGGACCCCTACAAGCAAGCGCATTTGCCGCGTTGATCTCAGAGCTCACCACCTCGCCAGTCTTGGCACACTTCGATGTGGCCGCTCCCACAAGTATGCACTGATGCCAGTGGTCACGGAATCGGCGTTGTCCTTTCTGAGCGGCAATCTGGGTCTGACCGTGTCATCGCTTACGCCAGCCGCCTCCTCTCTATATCACAGCGCAATTACTCCATCATGGAACGCGAGTGCTTGGCCCTCGTGTGGGCCGTTGGGAAATTTCGGCAGTAGTTATACGGCCGCCCTTTTACAGTTGTCACAGACCTCCATGCACTCTGTTGGCTCTCCTCTCTGAAAGATCCTACGGGCCGGCTGGGTTGTTGGGCTTTACGCCTGCATGACTACAATTACACAGCGGTCTGTAAGCCCAGTCGGCTACACACAGATGCAGATTGCCTGCCTCGATATCCCGTTGACCCTTCCGACCATCCTGGCACTGCTAGCGCCACCGACCTGTTCTCGCTCTCTGCTGTTGCTCACGTTGGCGATGAACAGCGACGGGATCACGAGCTGCACTCCATTGTTGACTGCCTCAACTCCTCCCCATCTGACCCTGCTCTGCACAGGTTTGTGCTGCATCATGATACTTTATATCGCAGAAGCCTTAACCCCGCCGGCCCCCGCCTCATGCTTGTTGTGCCCAAGCACCTGCGCACTGATGTCCTCCACGAGCTCCATGACCTCCCCACTGCTGGACATCTGGGTGTCTCGCATACTTACGCTTGTGTGCATCATCACTTCTTTTGGCCCCGCCTCTACCAGTCTGTGCGCTGCTATGTTCGTGCCTGCGACCAGTGCCAGCATTGGAAACGCCCCGCCACTCTCTCAACGGGCCTGCTCCAATCTATTGATGTGCCCCCTGAACCTTTCTATCGTGTCGGCTTGGATTTTTTGGGCTCGTTTCCAGAGTCCACCTCTGGAAACAAATGGGTTGCAGTTGCTACGGACTATGCCACTTGCTACGCCACCATGCGGGCCCTCCCCACCAGTACTGCTACTGATGTTGCTGACTTTCTGCTTTACGATCTCATCCTCCGTCATGGTGCACCCTTCCAACTTCTCACCTACCGCAGCCACTTCTTTCTCTGTAAAGTTGTCGATGACATTCTCCGTTCATGCTCGACTAAACATAAGCTGACCACCACTTATCACCCCCAAACGAACGGCCTCACAGAGCGCCTCAACCGCACTCTTACCGATATGCTTGCAATATACGTTTCACCAGACCATCGGGACTGGGATATCGCCCTTCCATACGTCACTTTCGCATACAACTCCTCCCGTCATGACACTGCCGGTAACTCACTGATCTACCTTTTGTACGGCCGCGAGCCTCAGCTACCTTTGGACACGCTGCTTCCGACCCCTACTTCTCAGCCTTCTGAATACGCCCATGACGCAGTTGTCCGGGCCAACCACGTCCACCAGCTGGTGCGATCCAGACTACTAGCATCGCAGGCCTCACAGTGGGACTCCTGCGACGGCCGCCATCGTATATTCTTTCTCCCCTGGCACCCTCTCGCCGCGTCTGGCTTTCCGCAAAACTTCTGTTTAGATATGTGGGCCCATACCGTGTGCTCCGCCAGGTAACCGCTGTCACATAAGAGATCGCTCCAGCCTTCCCGGATACCACCTCCTGTGCACCTTAGCATGAGGTTATACACGTCTCTCGCCTCAAGCCCTACCTCTCGCCGTCCACTGCCACGCCCTAGTGTACACTGAGACGGTGTTTTCGTGACTGGGGGGCTGTGCAACGGATATTGTGAATGAAAACGAGGTAAACAAAGTGTCTCGGTGGTGCGCGTGTTCTGGGCTTGAGTGCCCTGTGCTCTGTGCTTCTGTGCGCTGTGTCCGGGTCGTTCTTACATCGTCTTCGCCTTGGGCCTCATAACAACATGCCGATGAATTGCTAAATGTCGGAACTGCTGCACAAACAGCACAACTTTCTAGCTCGATTCAAGACTGGTGGCCCCTAAATTTGGTGATTCCAAATGGAATCATTGGGCCCGAAAGGGTTAATGTCCCAAAGCGACCCAGGCTATGAGGGATACCGTAGTAGAAGGCTCTGGATAATTTCGACCATCTGGGGTTCTGGTGTGCACTGACACTGCACAGTACAGGGCCTCTAGCATTTCAACTCCTTCAAAATGCAACCACTGTGGCGGGGATCAAGACTGCATCTTTCAGGTCAGCATCCGAGCACCATAACTACTGAGCCACCGAAGCAGCTGTTTGCAAACATAATCAGCATAATGTACTATACCCATAAGGCACCTACCAGGCATTAACTTTAGTAATAAACTTTATTTTGAAGACTAATACATTGTTTACAATTCTTTGCATAGCACTTGCATTCAGTGAAAAAGTCCAATATCACGGTCAGACTTCATGCTCACGACAAAGCTTACTGAATGCTGTCATGAAGCATTCTAAATACAAGGTCTGTTAGAAAAGTATCCGACCTTTGGCCGAAGAAAAAGAACGCATAACTGGAGCGTTAAAAACCTAATAACCTTCAAAGTAGTCTCCTTGGGACTACATGCACTTGTCCTAGCGGTGCTGCCATTTTTGGAAGTATTCTGAAAAGGCCCCTTTCGGAATGGCGTTTAGCTCAGCTGTCATCGCAGCCATAGTGTCCTCTCTTGTCTGATATCGCGCTCCTTTCAATGGCGTCTTGATTTTGGGAAACAGCCAGAAGTTGCAGGGGGCCATATCAGGAGAGCAAGGAGTCTGCTGAACTACAGGAGTCTGGTTTTTCGCCAGAAAAGTCTGAATCATGTGCGTGGATTGTGGAACATTGTCATGATAGATGCGGCAATTTCCTCTTGACCTCAACTTCGGTCTCTTGTGCCGCACAGCACCACGTAGGCGACGGAGGACATCCCTGTAGTACTCTGTGGTCATTATTTGACCTTGTGGGGTGCGTACTTGTGGTGTGCCACACAGAGGGAGTCAAAGAAAGCGGTCAGCATCACTTTGACATTGCTGCGCACTTGGCGGGCCTTCTTTGGTCTTGGTGACGTGGAATGCTTCCACTGTGACGACTGGGATTTGGTTTCCGGGTCGTACCCGTACACCCAAGACTCGTCACCAGTGATTATGGTGTCGATGAAGTCGGGGTCACTGTTTGTGGAATCCTGTATGTCCTGTGAGACTTCAACACGAAGCTGCTTTTCCTCCACCGTGAGCAACTTCGGCATGAATTTTGCCGCAACTCTCTTCATGGCCAAATCTTCGGTGATAATGGAATGTGCAGAAAAATTGCTGATGTCCACCTCTTCCGCAATTTCTCGGATAGTCACACGACTGTCCCGCATCACCGCAGTTCACTTCGGCAGTGACCTGGTCGTTTCGGCATGTTGATGGCTGACTGGAGCGTGGATCTCTCTCCACCGATGTGCGGCCGTCTTTAAACCAGTTGTACCACTGCTTAATCTGTGTGCTGCGCATAGCACCATCACCGAAAGCCGTCTGAATATTACGAATGGTTTCCACTTGGCTATCGCCCAGTTTCTGGCAAAACTTGATGCAGTAGCGCTGCTCCTGTCACTCCGCCATTTTTCTTGCAATAAAAAACCGACGAGAGCACTCCGTACTGCCTCACTCAAACGCTGCGTCCCAGCGATTGACGCTATCAGCAGGCGGGAAAAAATTTGTGCACGCGCACAAAGGTTCAAGGTCAGCTGATGCAAGCGCGCTTGTTTCATATCCCTCAGGTGTTCGCAAAAAAAAAATAAAGTCTGATAATTTTCTAACAGAGCTCGTATAAGGCAGCCATGAGATACAGTTCCCGTCAAAAGTAGACAGCCCAAGGGGTTTGCTTCTAAACTTTTTAGCGCGGCTCCTTAGCACAGCTAGCAGTCCAAAGCTAGGCAGGATTGAGGACTCGAGGCCATTTATGGTTCGAGAGATTACAGTCGCTTAGGATGCATAGTTAGGCACGCTGCCGGCCCCGTAAGCAAACCCCTTGGGCTCTATACTTTTGACGGGGGCTGTACCTGCAGCTTTCTCCTTACTGAAGGAGTGACGTCAACGGTCAATTAGCAATGAGGCAAGGCGTAGGGCACTGCTGACAAAACTCAAGACTCCTTGCGAAACCGACACAACAGCAGCAACCTTAGCTGCAATGCGAGTGGGACCACCCCTTCCAAGCTCTCTCCCAACGCCTAAGACAAAGTGCCGGTCGCGGAATATCTCCCGAAATGCAGCGTCTGCGATAACATGTAGCCCGCTTTGCCCGTGTGTATAGGTTTCGCAGGACTTCAAGCCCTGTGATGGACCCAAATGCTTAACCAAACCCAAGGGCTGGCTTCGAGGCCAACGTTGCTGTCGTATGTTTTTTTTTTCTGGTCCTGTGTACCCTAAGGCACAGTTTCTAGATTCCAATTGCCAAAAATGGAAAACGATCAAAGTAAATATCGCAAACAACCACAGCAGCACGCTCGAGCCACAACTGCACCCGTTACATCTTCCACAAGCCAGCTGCTACCAAGCGCACCGAGTCTCTTATCGTGATGATCTAAAACAAGAAGATCGCTACCAGTAAGGCTCACAACCAGTTGTCAATTGCATCGTAGCATGACGCAATGACGTGCTATGTGGTGTGCACTCCCTCCACGGAAGCTCTCGACGGGCATCAAAGCATTAATTTTATGCAAGGCCTAGCATTACCATTTGCGGGCTTGTGCTGCGTGCTGTCAATTATATGAAGAGAGGGAAAGTTAACTCATGTTAAAAGTGCAAGACACTGTTGTTCGAAAATCTAGTGATGTTTTACCAAGAGTTTAGACAAGCACAAAATTTGAAATTTATGAATATTTAGGAGGTTCAAATAGTTAGAACAGCAAAAGCGCAGTGCGAATCGAATAGGAAATACTATTCACAAACTATTTGAAGTTCCAAATGTTCGCACACACCACCAGATAAGTAAAACAACTGATCAATCTTTTTGCATGTGGCATTCCATGACATACATGCAATAAAAGTGCTCGTGAACACAACTGCTGCGAAAGCACGAAGCACAGCAGAAGTGAATGAATGGTATTTGTCAAATGATGCAGGTGGGGTGAGTAGGACGGCCATGTCACAGCACTATGAACAATTTTCTGTGGTTAATTGCTGCTAGTCCTATGACAGACTTTTTGATCAAATGTAGCATTCACTGCCGATAAAGAGGCTGTTTGAGGTTACAAGCAAGTTTTCTTCTTTTGGGTTGCCAGTGTAACAATGCCTAGGCTGCCTGTAACATCAGATGCTGCATCATGAAACTATTAATACCAAGTTATATCTCCTTCAGGCGCTGTGCCCACATGTATGGACATAACCTGAACACTATAAAATCTTGTCTATGCAAGATGCAATCCACAAGTGTGGGTACACTAAACTATGCTGAAGTCTGGAAAATTTAGTGTAGAAAGATGTAGCACCGGGCATGCAAAATGAACACAGCAGTCCTGCTTTTTTCTTCAAATGGACGGCTCCGTTGAGAGTCAATTTTCTTTGTTTCGAAAGCAAACATATTAAAGCACCCAAAATGCGTTGATTTGTTTACATAATACTTATTAGGACAGGAATGAGACGAAGTATCATTGAGACAGTGAAAATAGTGCTGAGTCTTGTTGTGGATGTTTGAGGATCCAACAGAAATTGGATAATTAATCATTGGGCAAAGTTGGAATTTTTTCTCTGCATTTTGGCACACCCCTTACAGAAATCTGAAAGTATGAACATTTTCTCTCCACAGGATCATGACTTGCACCTGAAAAGGATATTCATCATCATCAGCTGAGTCCAGGTATATGTTAAGTCCACACAAGGCAACTCATCACTTCATATGACTACCTGCCGCCATCTAATCTGTTTTAAAGCATGAGCCATTATAGCCAGTCTCTCATTCATAACAACAGACCCCAGGATCAGCACTACCACAGTTGCAACTCTTTAGTATGTAGTATGAGCTCTATGCCACCATCTGCAATTCAGCAATCACTATATACAACGGAAATCTTCAAGAGTGATGTAGTTCATTGTCAGGATTTATTTACATATCAGCGTGAGCCTCTGCATGCGGTTCCTTTCGTCACATCAGTTTCCTTAGTTTCGCAAGCCTGAAAAGAAAGGAAACAGATGAGTATAGTGGGAAGCATGGCAGTGATCAGGAACACAGCTTTCATAACATCAAACACTGCATTTATTTTCATACATTAGATAAACAATAGCACATCAACTGGCACAATTAAAACCATGGGCAGCTAACATAACATTTCCAGGTTTATCCATAATAGGGACGTTAACAACAGTCTTACACACTGTCCATTAGCTTCTAGAGACTGGAGTTTTTAGTTTAAGTTTGTGGACCACTAGCAAGGCTTTTTAGTGCGATAGCATTTAGGTTGTCATCGTGCAGTTTCTGGTTTCTCTGTAACAAAATTCCCTAATTAGTTAACTGGGGTCACGTGACCCTGATGATGTCACCAGGGCCATGTGACCTGAACTGACCAATCAGAGAGCACCGCTGAATTTGAAATTCCCTGATTGGTCATTTGGGAGATGATGTCATCAGGGTCAAGTGACTCCAAAGGAAAAAGTCAAAGAGCTGTGCCAAATTTGCAATTCTGAAGGATCCCCAAAAATTAATGCGATAGCATTCAGGTTGTCATCTCACAAAAAATTGCCAGCTTCTCTGTAATGAAATTTCCTAATTAGCTGAAAGAAGTCATGTGACCTTGTCATCACAACGTGCCCACTGCAGAAGGTGGCACCATGCCCACTGCAGAAGGTGGCACCATGCCCACCGGATTGTCAGCAAACTGCCCACTGTTGCTAAAACCAATGCAGTTGCCACCTGCCTGCCGTGGTGTGGCACGAGTCTTATGGGAGCTCAGGAAAAGCAACCTGGGTCTCACAAGCCCCACCGGTAGCTGTGTGTGACCCTGCCAAGACAGTGGTGCATCACTTGACTGCTGCACCACTGCACCAGTAGGCATATGAGGACTCCCCAGAAGACCATGATTGAGAAGGTCGTGGCATCATCCACACCGCATGACCTCCAGTGGACCAATCATATAGCACCACCAAATTTGAAAATGTGAGGACCCCCAAAATTCTGGAACTAAACCCACATGATAATCCAATGGAAGGTACTGGAATATTCTAGAAGATGATGACTCATGCTGCCATATAAAGGCAATGGAACCAGTTCCAAACAGAGTTCCGGTACGAAAATTGCAAGAACATAGACACTCACTGCGGACAGCACAGCGGGGGCAACCTAAATGCTATCGTGCTTTCTTCTTTGAGAATGTGGTTAAGGAGGCTCCTAAATTTTTAGCCACATATTTAAATGTGCTTAAAAGGCTTTTTCTTTATGTGAGAAGTGCCTTCAGTGAAGCTGTTTATACGTCCTATGCTCACTGGGGACATCATAGCGGCATCACTAGAAAAGCCAGTACAAAAGTTTCAAGCGCTATTTTATAAAATAAATGCAATCTGTTAGGCTCAACTTGGTTGCACTGTTTCAGTTAATGGCACGGGATGCTGGCTAACTTGCTCAAGCCAATATTATCAACGCGGCATGTTATTATTGTCAGGCACAATACTTTAAGGAAGGGCCCATAGATTTGTAAGGAATATTCTCCCTTTCTGTGTTTTATAAACAAATTAAAGTTCTGAAGCATAGAAAAAAGTTCTAATAGTGCCTCCTATGTATTGTAATTACAACCAAATTTTCTTGTGTTTTGCCAGTCATGTTCTAGGGGACTGCAAGTTCCAGGCAGGAGTGAGCCAAGGCACACTACTCAGACTATGTCCTGGGTAACACTGCAGTAGTAACAATACAAATAACTTCAATTTAATTCTGAAAAAAAAATTATGGAAGAAAAAGACATCGGCACTTGCTTGTCTTAGAACACACATCGGACTTGATGCCACCAATTCGCAATCACCATGCATGCATCCATTGTGCAGAGGCAGTGAAATCTCTGTAGCATGAGTTATGCAATCTGTTTGGTTAACATTGCCCTGACATGACATATCCATGCACAAAAGTCAGCAATTGTGTGATACTCTCTGTGCATGTTTGTTTTGGTGAGGAACTAAGAGCACTCCAAATAAACATCAGAAGTAAAGGTAAATTTAAATTGTAAACGGTAGAGTTTAACATCCCAAAGCGACACATGGGCTATAAGGGACACTATTGGGAGGGCTCCAGATTAATTTCGACCACCTGGGGTTCATTAACGTGTACTGACATCATAGAGCAGACAGGAATTTTGTATTTCACCTCCATAGAAATACGACCACTGTGGCTGGGATCGAACCCATGACGTAGTGATCAGTAGCTGAATAACAAAGCAACTAAGCCATCGCAATGACTCAGAAGCAAAGGTGTAAGCATAATAAAAAATTGCAGCATAGTAATGCATGTTACAGGAAAAGAATCTACACAGCATGACGATTGAATTGGTCAGTACTGTTGAACAGTTTATTAATAGCTCAAAGTTCTGAAAAACAAAAAAAAAAGCTAGTTTTCTTTATGCAGAGGTTTGTAATCTTTTTGTTCAGTAGGAGTATTTTGCACATGATGCATCACATCAGGTCTTTTTGACATATTAAAAGGGACATTGAGGAAAACTACACTGTTTTATTCTTAGTAAAAGTCAATTGCTTAGCTTTTTATTGCTCTCCTGACATTCTTTTGGCAGCGAAAGATGTACTTATTGCTCAAAAATTTGAAGCTTAAAATAAAATTTTTTCTTGCTACTCAGTTACTCAATTCAGACTTGTGACATAAATGATGACGTTGAGAGCATTAGGAACTCTGTGATCGCTGGTTCGAAATGGATGGTGGTGTGTTCTAGCCTCAAAGATGTGCAAACAACAAATTACTTGACATCACCGCAGCAACGTGCATATGAAGACAGCCTACGGCAATGATATCTGTACTTCATTTTATGGCTTTTTCTAGTTTATTAAAGGTCAATTTTCACTGAAAGTAAGTATTTTTTATCATTCGAATGTGGTAATCTATTCGTACTTCATTTTATGGCTTTTTCTAGCTTATTACAAGTCAATTTTTAATGAAAGTAAGTTTTTTATAACTGGAATGTGGTACTCAGTTAATATAGACTAATTGCAATTTATCCTAGTGTCCTTCCCTGTAAAGGGCCTAGCAGTAACATACATGCGGAAGCACCAATAATGTGCAAAACAAAGCACCATACCAAAGAAAAATGCCCTGCCTAAAGACCCATAAACTGCTCCAGTGTTCTTTGGAAAAATAAAAGCAAGTTACTGGCAAGTGGCCACTACGCAACATTTTTTCAGACCGGCATGTCTTTCATGTTCCTGCCTGTAAGCTACTACCACTTGGCATTTGGAAATCAATCTGTGGCATAATGAGAAATGAAATGAACAGAAATCTGTTCTAAATTTTCCTGCAATGTCTCAAACAAAACAAAATAAAAACAGAGAGAGAGAGAGGAAAGGAATTAAACTGATGGTTTACGCCCTCCAGCTATCTGACAACAGAAAGAAATTACGCTAAGAGGCCAAAAGAGTAAAAATTCACTCCAGAAGACACCAAGACAACTAGACACAGACTCTCTTGATGTCCAGAGTCCAAACCATTTTATTTGACACAGCGAGTCAGAAAATAAAAAAACTTGTTTCCAGCCAACGAAGAGGCACAAAACATGCAGGTGTGATTCTCCTCTAATATGGGTATATGTTAAGCATTCAACCTGATGCCTTTCTATGCATAGTATCCAAACAAGTCAGTCTCAAAATTTCACTGCAATAAATATTCACTTCAAATCCTTGCACATTAAAGCAAGGACAAAAGAAAAAAAATGGGTACGTGCTGTCATGGCAAATTTTACAACCTAAAATGAAAAATACTAAGTCTGCTTTGACAGCCTGTTGCAATCACAAAATTTGTGGACATACAAAGAGGAGCTTGAGAGTAACTGCAGTGTTTTTTTTTTGTTTTTTTTTCAGGAAATGGCAAAAATGCCTAGGTTCTTTAAAATATTCAGTTCGCAAATTTTTGCTGCCAGCCAAGAAAAATTAAATGAGCAAACAAGCACAATGATACACTGCTTTATGTGCATGCTACAAATGCACAATATGCTAAATAAAAGCTGGGACTGACATGCTCACTGCCGGGTATGCAACCAAAAAATATCGACCAAATCCCTCGACCAAATCCCCCGCCACGTTTTCTTAAAGCTAAAATCCGTGACCTTTATTTGGTTGTGTTCAGCCTTTATTTCTGTGATTGAAAGCGATGACTGATATATTCTACACGCTGGTCCTACATGAAAGGGAACACACTGCTTAAGTGCAAGGCACAATATGGGTATTTGCCACAGTTTGAATTGAGTACCACGTGCATTACGAGGCTTATTACTTATTCAATAGGAAAACTAGTACTTTATAGCCGCTAAAACAAGTGAGGATGCTAGAAGGATAATGTCTGGTTCAATATCAGTGAGCTGTTCTTTTCATATTAGGTGGCACAGTACCTCCTAAAATGGAGGAAGCAATGACTAAGAAGAAGGAAAGCCTGTCTCAATTTTACAAGCAGACAGTGCATACCTTGCCATGATGTCCTTGTAAGAGGGGTCTTTCTGGCCCTTTGGCGATTCTTCCCCTGAACTGTCAGTGCTTTCACCAGTTTCACTGCTCTCGTGTCCAGAACCTTTTTTTGTAGTTGCTTGCTTTGAATGCTTCTTGTGTTTCTTCTTCTTAAGTTTCGACTAATTAGAAAAAGAATCAGTACAACCATAAGATCAAGAACAGTAACGCTGATCTCATGGCTAATTCTCGTTTTCTGAGGAATTTTTCTGCAAAATCGCAAAATGAGCAAATGTTTCTGCTTAAGAAGTCAACCCTAGCTTTGTTAGAGATGGTAGATTACTGTCACAAACCGACTGTGTGTCACAAAAGGGCATTTTTGCTCATGATTAAAAAATTGTTTTCACGTAATAATAATGTTCAAAACACATGGCTTATGATTTTAATGAACCCCTTTTCTTTTTCATACAAACAACAATATAATGCAACATACCCTATTTACTCTCATAATGATCACACTTTAAAAAAAAAACACAAATTTAAGGGTGCGATCATTACGCGGGGTAAATTTTCCACAACAAATTTTTGAGCACTGAAAACGCAAACAAGTTGCAGGTCAGACTTCTTATGATAGCTATCACAAGTAAGAACTCGTCGGAGCGTGTTTGCGGCGGGATGAGTGCAGGTCAACCAACAGGCGGCTGCCGCAGTAACAGTGCGGGACATCAGAACGAAAATGGCGGTTGACAGAGCAAGATGGTCACCTGCACGTGCCATCTGTCAGCAAGTGCTGACAGATGGCAAGCACGATCATTGTCGGCTAGACTTCACACACGACAAATCACAGCGGCAAGTTCGGGGCGCGATCATTATGCGTGGAATTGAAAAAAATTGAATATTGACAACAAAATTCAGGGGTGCAATATCATTATGCGAGTAAATACGGCACTTTTCCACTTCTACATTTGCCAATACCTGAGAGTCATTCTGTAAAATTATGAAGCAAGTTGATGATGTTTTTTTTTATCTGTGCTTAAAGATTGAGAAAGTTTCTACTTTTTTTTTCTGTATTTTTAGCACTTCAAACATTTCTTGCAGAAAAAGCATACCGTTCGTGCACCTAAATTCAAACCAAAACAGCAAATGATTATGTATCTAAAAAAGGAAGGAAATATCAGGATCAAGGTAAAGGTCGATAGGCTTCTTGAATGAGCTGAACTACATCCAATTTAAACAAGCCTGTTTCTCAACCAAAGTTTATGACTGTTCCCCTTTTAATTACCTATTTCTAACAAAGTATTCACCTCATATACAGGAGGTGCTGGGTTTGATCCTCATAGCTGCAAGGTAACCACTAGTTTTTCAATGGGTACAAACTTTTTTCCGGCCTGATGCTTGGCTTTCTTTGGAGTGAAATGCTTAGAGAAGCGGTCTTTTGACCAATATAAAAACTGCATGGGGTGACAGAAAAGCTCACCTAAATTACACAGAAAAAGATTGAGGGACAAAAACAGTTTCTCTCACACAAGTCATCAATGCTGTTAAAAGTACGAGGGGATGCTGAGAAGTTCCTGGTTTCGCCCCCTTTCATGTTGAATTGAAAAGTTAATTTGGTGCCATAAAAAAGCGTGATATATTTTTATGTAACTGTGCAAGTATCAGGTGCTTCCGATTGTTATGACTATTTTTAATTTCATGTGGAACGTGAGATGGTAGAGGCACAAACAAGTTTCACGCATGTGGAGTTACGGGTTGCGATAAGATTTTGTTTCTGTGGGGAATGTCTAAACAGGACATTCACAGTGCGATGTCACGAACACTAGGGGAGAAGTTTCCTTCCTACAGCACTGCCAAAACATGGGTTGTTCGTTTGAAGGCTGGGCACTTCACTGTTGAAGATGAGCCCCGTAGTGGTGCCCCACAAGCTCAACAGAACCAGCAACAAGCGATTCGGTCCTTAAGCTGATTCTTGTGAATCGGCAAATATCCACCAAAAAGATAGTCCAGATACTGGACATCTCCCGGGAGCGTGTTGGTTTTATTATTACGCATATCCTAGACATGCGCAAGCTTTCACAGAAGTGGGTGCTGAAATGTTTGAACAGTGGACAGAAGGAGGCATGAGTTCAGGCATCCAGAGCTCTTTTGACCCATTTTAATACTACAGAGGACTTTTTGGATAGATTAGTGGCTGAGGATGAAACATGGCTCGGCATTTATGAACCCGAAACCAAGGAACAGTCAAAGTAATGGTGGCATAGTGGGTCCCCGCGACCGAAGGAAGTCCGCACCCAGAAATCAGCCAAAAAACTCATGGCGTCCATTTTCTGGGACAAAGTCGGTGTTCTGCTGGTGGACTACTGACCTCTGGGCTGTAATATAAGCGGAGAATATTATGGCAGCCTCCTCGACAGGCTGAAAGAGGCAATTCAGACGATATGCCAGGGAAATCTGAACAAAGGAGTCCTTTTGTTGCAGGACAATGCACCTGCGCACACGTCCAAGGTTGTGGCTGTCAAACTGAAGACCCTGGGTTTCGAACTGGTCCACCATCCCCTGTTCTGGCCCCTTCTGACTTCCATCTATTTCCCAACTTGAAAAAACACCTGAAGGGTCGTCATTTCGACGACACTGTGGACGTCAAACTTGCTGCTGAAAGCTGGCTTGACGACATGTCACATAATTTTTTTTAAATGGACTAAAAAAAGGTGAAAGATAGACGTAACAACTGCACCAGTCTGAGGGGGGAATATGTTGAATAAATGTGCACTTTCAAATCTCTGACTACATTCTTTCTGTGCAAAGCCAGGAACTTCTCAGCACCCCCTCGTATAAATCACAAAAAAGATGCAGTTGCCATCTTTTGATGGCATGCAATTTTTTTGTCAAAAAACCCATTCATTTCAAACTGTGCACACAGACTTCCTTCTCCTATTGAAGTTTCATGAAAGAAAAAAAACCCATGGGACCACCATTACCATTTTTATCTGATTGTTACCACAGACACAAACAAAAGAGAACATGACCACATGGGTAATGCCACATTTGGTCAGAACCTACTTTGAGCTTCTTTTTGTGTTTTTTGCCACTCTTTGATTTGTGATCTTTCCTCTTGTGCCTGTGGGAGCGATGTAGGCTGGATGTTCCGTGATGAATGGCTGAAAAAGAAAAAGCAACAAGCAATGCTCAGGCACACTACATCAAAATAATATAATGTGCCCCAGTAACGTAAACTTAATATATCCATGCTGGAAAACACAAAAAGCACTCTAACACACAAAACTCAGTACAGATGAATGATTTGATTTAGCAAGATGAATGCAAGCTTTGCAAGAAAAACTGTTCCCACCTCAACAGCTCTGCAAAGATTACGAAAGCATAGTAGTTGCTGTCCTTTTGTTTACTGCACAAGATGTGACATGCCCATTGAGGGTGTTGCTGGTGAACACTCTCAAGGTTCCGCCACACTACATATAAGCACCCCTAAAGCAGAAGATTGGACAGCCGTCCCCACAGCTTAGTTGGTAGAGCACCGGACGCGAAATTTGGAGGTTGTGGGCTCGGATTTCACCGGCGGCATGTGGTTGTTTTTTCTTCTGCTTTCTAATCAGTTATCTTTAAATAATTACCCTATTAGTCTCCCACTGATAAACACCACAAGTTAAAAAAGAAATCCTCAATGCTCCTTGGTTTCGGTGACTGTTGGCCTCTGTCATGTATGTCATAATGAGCTCCCCTTTTCTCTTCTCTTGTCTGCTCAATAGCCAACGAGGGCCTTAGTTCTGGCAGTCTTGATGCCGTAGGTAGCATCAGAGGGTTTTCATAAAGCTTACGCCGTCACTGCTCGATCACGTTTCATGTGGCACTCGTGGTTATACAGGACGTACTAAGCCCACTGCTATGGACGAGGGTGGCGCTGGTGAACACTCTCAAGATTCAGTCACACTACACATAAATACCTTCAAAGCAGAAGATTGGATAGCCATCACCACAACTCAATTGGTACATCACTGGATGCGAAATTCGGAGGTCATGGGCTCAGATCCCACCCACAGCGTATGGTCTTTTTTTTCTTCTGCTTTCTAATCAATTATCTTTAAATAATTACCCTATTAGTGTCCCATTGATGAACACCACCAATTTAAAAAAAAAGAATCCTTAATCCTCCTTGGCTTTGGTGACTGTTGGCTCCTGTCATGTGTCACAGCAGACTAAGTCAGCCCTGTCCTTCTGATCATAATGCAGCCGCACTAAATTAGTCCCACACTGGCTAACACATCAATGCATATAGTTGTTACTACCTCCTTGTGTCTTACTCATTAGCAGGAATATTTATATGAGTTGTAGCATTCACTAAATTTTTCAGATTTTTTAATGTTATCCCTACACACAAATGCACACACACATATATACACATGAGAGAAAAGGAGATGTGGAGCAGAAAAAACACTTGGTCTTTTTCTGATGTGATCCTCAACTCTCACTCCAAGTCATCCATGATAGCAGCAGTGTTTTCATCACTGATATATGTGGGAGGAGTGGGGTAATATTAATGATATCTTGGTAAAGTGAAAAACCACCCAGAATTGAAAAAAAAAAAAAAGTTCTAAAAATGAGCATGCCAAAAAAAAAGAATGATTTATTTACTAACGTCCAAGTCTAACTTTTCCCTGCATACTCGTGACAGCAGCATTACCCATTTCTCATACATTAAAGGGCATTCCGTGCCTTCTTAGTTCTCTTGCAGGAGTGGGTAAACAACCTTCAGACCTTATCACATCTGTCACCTGCCTAGGCTACAACGTCAAGTTTTCAGCACTGTTACAACCACCTGACATGTTCTTTCTAGAATTAGTCTTCGCCGCCGCGGTGGCTCAGTGGCTATGGTACTCGGCTGCTGACCCAAAAGACGCGGGCTCGATCCCGGCCGCGGCGGCTAGAATTTCTTTGGAGGAGAAATTCTAGAGGCCCGTGTACTGTGCGATGTCAGTGCACGTTAAAGAACCCCAGGTGGTCGAAATTTCCGGAGCCCTTCACTACAGCGTCTCTCATAGCCTTAGTCGCTTTGGGACGTTAAACCCCATAAACCAACCAACCAATTAGTCTTCACAATGCCCTTCACAAGAATTTTTGCTGCATTCATGGATGCACTGGCACTGGAGCATGCACAGTTGCTGAAGCTAATGCATGGCAAAAGCCAAAAGGAGTACAGACACCAAATTTTTGGTTGTATGCTTTCTTTCTTGGAATGGTGCTTAAGACATTAGTATACACAGATCACTACACAGAATTCACCTGCACCCTTTAAATAATTTATAATTGAAGTTCTCACCTGCTATTTCAGTTTCTGTTTAAACAGCCAAACGGTGGCTATGACGTTGAATTTAGGTAACTTCAGGTCACATGAAACACAAAGAAACTGCATTATAATCGTTGCTTTGCCATTTTTATTCACTTAAACTCGTATGCTAGCCTGCCTCAGGATCCGGAATGACGACGAATAAACAAGCAGCTATCAAAAACTACAGAGAATTTTTACTACATTCGAATCGGAGCGAAAGCGCAGGTTTGTGCTACGTAGAAGACGACGGTGAGCAGACAGTGCTGCGGGATGAAGCAGGTGGAAGTTGATGAAGACGACGCCCTCCAATGCACAGCGCGAGAGTGTGGTGCAGTTTAACACGAGGCGTGTTGGCTGCAGCAATAGCCTAGTGGTCTCGCTGAGCGGCCCTTAAAGAGGATCTGTTTGCGCAGCCACGGGTTCAACTCCCAGTTATGAATATTATTGCTTTAATTTCTTTTTCTCTTTTTTGGGGTTTGAACTCTAACTCAGAGGAAGGTGAAAACTAGGCACCCGGCGATCAAAGCAGGAGCTTTCGCTTCAATAATAGCGTTATGCCACCGTTCAGTAGTTGAAATTGCAACTATATGAGGGAAGAAATTCTGTGTGGTGATTTATGTTCACTTATGTCTTGCACACCATTACAAAGACCCGCCATAATGGCTTAAAGGGACACTGAGGAGAAATTGAAGTTGCCTTGTAGTGTCGACAGAATACCAGCTCCTGATTACAAAAACACCACTCATACTAACAACAAAGCTCTTGTAACGTAGAAAAGAGCAAGAACCAAAATACAGGTATCGCCGCCACAGGCCAAACTCGCAAGTACAAGCGTGATGAGGTCATAGGACAAAACAGTGTTGCTAGAACCAATGGTTCTAGCAACACTAGGACATGAGAAGCCACGAATCACTGAGGCGCAGCCAATGCTTGTGCAAATCTCTTTAACGTCGCCAGATGGCGCCACATATCCGGCAGCTACGCGCGCGCCTTCAGCATCGGGACTAATCAGCGCCTGCTCACCGGCAGTAGGCGGGCTCCCGGTATTCCGCTAACGGTAACAAGGTACAAGGTATGCTAAAAGGTGTCTATTTGCGAGAACTTCGTTGACGACTTCGAGAACGGGATCCATCGTAGCGCTGGGAAAACGCCGGTAAAAACGCAAACGAAGCGACGGTAGCGACGGCCGCAATAACCGATAGATGCTTTCAACGTGCGGCCGGCGGGTTATTGCGGCCGGCGGTAGCTTTTTTTTCGGCTGCTGCTAGGCCGCACTGCTGGCCGCCAGAAATCACGGAGTCTGCGCTACGTCATGTGTACGTCATGTTTCACGTCACTTAGTCCTGTGTCGTCATAAGAGAATCCCAAGTTTGAATCAGAGCGGTGGGAAAAACTTTTTCAACTTCGAATCCAAATTTCTTAGAAATAAATGCATCTTTCGCTGCCGGCCAAGTGGCAACAAAGCCATGAAATGCCGAACTATCGGATTTTGCTTTTAAAAAAAATATTAATAGAGCTCTCCTCACTGTCCCTTTAATGGTTATGGCGTTAAGCTGCTGAACCCAAGGTTGAGGGGTCAAATCTCGAACATTGCAGGTGGCTGCATTTCAATGGAGGTGAAGCTCAAAAACGCTCGTGTGCTGTGCGATGTCAGCACATGGTAAAGAACCCCAGGTGGTTGAAATTAATTCAAAGCCCTCCACCCCAGCCTCTCTCATAGCCGATGTGCAGATTAGGATGCTAAACCCCATTATACCATACCATACCATGCCATTATTACAAAGAATGAACATAGAACCGAAATATAGTGTCTTTACCCATTAATAGCACAATGCTTCACCCAGTAAGTGGCAGTAGGCTCTTCATCGTTCTGACTACAACAAAGCTTCGAATTGAGATATCAGAACAGTTGAGTTGCGCTAGAGATTTGTTGCATTAATTTCCTGCACATTATTGTAGGTTATTTTTCCCACCTTCCTCCTTTCTAGTTTCCCGCTAACACCTAGCAAAATTGGGTTTGATGGTCAAACATCTGTCATGCTGTCAAGCTTATAGTAGTAGTAGTAGTAGTAGTAGTAGTAGTAGTAGTAGTAGTAGTAGTAGTAGTAGTAGTAGTAGACATTTAATCAGCCATAATTTACAGGCCAAGCATGCCGACCGCCTGGGTGACCAGACATCGCTGTTCTTTTTCCCCTTCAGGGCCAAGCCAGTCGAGCCAGGTGGTGATGGATAGAGAAGGTGGGGGATAGGAACCTGACTGCTGAGCAGCCGGGCAATAGAAGAGGCAATAGGCCCGGTCCGCATAGGTACAGGGACAGTTGGGACAGGAAGGGTCTGATCAATAGCGATAGAGAAAGAGGCGGGACGGGGGATGACTGCGTTCATTTGGATATGCCGAAGAAGGTGAGCCTCCAGCACAGTGAGTGATGGATGAGGGGGAGGGTAAACGGGTTTGTTGAGGCGGAGCTCGAGGTAAACCGCTTTTATGGTGTGGTGTAGGGTGAGTCTCCCACTGTCATCCAAAGGCTTGGGCCAGGGGATCAACGGTGCCCAATAAAGAGTGTCGCGGGCGGGCTGATGGACCAGCTCATTGTCATAAATCCCTGAATGCCCAGGGACCCAGCGGAAGAAAACGATAAAAAGGTGCAGTGCGAAGACCGCTCGTTCAACCTCCTGTTGGAGTGAAGGGGTTAGGGTGCGGTCCTGTATGTGGTAAATAGCGGCTTGAGAGTCTGAATAGACTGTGTACTCTGGGAGAGAGGGATGGAGGGCAAATGACTGGAAGGCAAATGACTGGAGGGCCTGCGCAATGGCGAGGACCTCGAGGGACCATGCGTCTGGAGGGCGTAGGTACGGTCCGCTAGTGTGGGTTTCAGGCGCGTGGAGGTGGGGAAGGTACAGGGCTTAGCCGCAAGAACCTCGAGGAATCTCACAGGAACTACCTCTGCTGCTAAGCTCTTTGCCACAGGCCTCTTCCATCCTCTCCAATCTCCTCTCCATCGTGACTCGCAGCTTGCCCGGCTTTCTCTTACCCGCCAAGGTCGGTAGTTATTTACTCAAGCGAGTATCTCTCCCAATCCCACCCCGGCTCCCAATCTTCGTATCCTTGCCCTCCTGACCAACACGTACCCCGTCCTGCACGCCATGCGGCCGCGCAGCACCATTCCCCCCTCTCTGATATGCAGGGTGTAGTCTACACGGATGCCTCTTTCATGGCTCAAGTTTATATAAACACATTAAGCTCAAGGGCTTGCAGTTAGGAAAACTGAATTTTTTTTGTAAAATAAAAAAAATTGTGAAACTAACTTTTGTAATACTGGTTTTCAACAGTCTCTGAAAATTTTTTTGTCGTTTTATATTGCTGTTTTACAGTTACAAAATTCCTTGAATTTATACATTACACAAGTGGCAAAATAGGAGCATTTTACTTTTGCCCATGCAGTGTGATGTGGAGAGCAGCGGCTGATGCAGTGCAGCCTCACCATAGCAATGTCAAAGACACAACTAGAAGCCTCAACAGAAGCAGTGTTTCAATGAAATCAGGCATCCTACAATTGCAGCATATAGCAAAGACCTGATGTACTGTACTTCAAGTGGAATAATTTCACCATAACAACGCTTTACTGTACCACTGTCAACCATCTACATACCTGGTCCTGGTGCCTCGGTGCCCACAGAGCAAGGTTCCTTTGGTGGCAACTTAGGGCCGTACATGTTATCATCAGGTGTCTCTTTGGAAGGTGATGGCCTCTTATCTGAGGAAGAGCAGGCTACTGTTCTACTAGCTTTGCTGGAGTGTACATGTTGCAGAGGCTCTGAAGGTGGCCTATGATTAAGCTTTTCAAAGTCCAGGTTGGCAAAGACTCCCAGGGCAGGTCGTTGCAGTCGCTTTACCACTTCAACTGGGCTGCCCTGTCCAACAACCCCTGCCACAGCTTCCTTTGGTGCTGCTGTTTCTCTTGATGCAGCTTCCCCATCTCTGGGTTTCTCATCCTCATCATCAGAAGACTCTGAAAAGATTGAATTGAAGAATTCCAAGGGCGGACGTTCCTCTTCAGATTCACTGCCGGAATCCTGTACCTGAAAGATATGGTAATATGCACATGTGGGTTTGCTATCAAGTACATCAACTAGCTCTTGCACAAAGAGGTGGCTGAGGCCAGCAACAATTATTATGCACCACCACAATAGCTAAAAGATCGAGTGTCTGACATGGATAAATTCTAAAAAGTGGCACTTTCTCATTTATGCAGCATTGATTCACATGGCTTGTGAGTTTCATTTCGAGCTAGTAAATGAAAGTTCAAAATTACTGGCTTATTCTAATACATTTCCAACATTAATAAATGAATATGCCTTCTGATGCAGTGAGCCAAAGACGGCTTCAACATTTTCATTGCTTCCATGTGTACAGTCAGCTGCAAAAATTTCATGGAATGTGGGAGGAGGAATAGAACTGGATTTTCTTGCTGTCCAGGAATGCTATACAGAATTCAAAAATTAGAGGGGACACTTCAGTGCCACCTCAGGGGTATGACGAGATGGCGTAATGGGCTAATTCCCTACATGCAGAAGGTCATTCTCTAGTTTACATTCATAGATCCCTAGGAGTCCTCATACCCCTCCTGGCACAGTGGTGCAGCGGTTAAGCGATGCGCCACTGCCCTGCGATGGCAGGTGCTCCCAGCGGTGGGCCTTGTGAAGCCCAGGTTGCTCTTCCCAAGCTACCAATAATTAATTTTAACTGCCACCTGCCACAGTGGGGAGTTTGTGGCGACGCCATAAGGTGGCGTGACTTGAGTGGCCCACCTGCCTCCTAGGCTGATCTAAAGAAAGCAACCCAAGAGACAAGCAAATGGGTTCCTACTTTTGAAAACCATGCCGAGACCACAGAAGTGACCACATTCCTAGCATCTTGGCTCCCACGAGCAACAAAAGCGTCAAGAGTACTTGAGCTCATTGATGAAGGCCACAAAAAAAAAAAAAAAACAACTACACAGCTGCCAGAATTCGCAATGCAAAAGCCTGGCCATCAGTGCTACATTTTTTTTCTTTCCTCTCGCTACCAATTTCTGAATCCATTAACATAAGCTGTGTGGACAAAAAGGCTCACACGTGTATCAGCATACTTCACACGCTATGCACACTCTAATTCAAAGCACATGCTGAGCACCAAAAGCATGCAGGTTTTTTGCCTGGAATTTGCACACTGCATTAGTGCTCAACAATCCCTCCTTTCATGGTGGAGCAGGTAGTGAACTTATGGTGGCCTGTATCCTGCAATGTCAGTTGTTGTGAACTGGCAGAATTGGAAGTGAGATAAACACAAAGTAATTACTTAAGCCGTAAATACCAATGGCCTTGCCAGAAGCCAGTAGGGGCATCTATCATAACACACAAGGGTATTAGACATGAAGCTGTGCCCTTCCTGTCTTTACATCCTGCAATCACTACCATCCTTATTTCGTGGTTTAATGGTAGGGCCATGTATGAAAGCTGGCTATGCCATTTCAAACAAAACTGTTGATAAGTGCTGAACACACTTCACTTAATTATTCATGCTGTTTACACAACAGCATCACGAGGAGATTGGACTGCCAGTCAAATTTTGTCATTTCACCAGGGCAAAAGCTAAACTAAGTGGTGCCCTTGACTTGGTTTTAACAACAGGTCACACAGCTGCATATTCAGAAGAGCAAGCAGAACCTGGCGTGCCAAGCTACCTAATTCTGCAACAGCAGACTTTTCCTTCTTTTTTCTTTTGGCCAGCAACACTAAACTAACTTTTGATCGCCTGTTCTAGTGTATGTTACAGACGGCTGGCTTAGTTAAAACGTTGCTACCAACTTAAAAAAAATGGCATGATTTTTTTTTTTTTTTACTTCTGGCCAACAGATCCTACGGGTGGGACCGAACACACAACAGTAAAAATGGCAAGAAGCAAGGCTAGCAGAGTTTTCCATGCAGCAATAGATGACGCAGCCAAAACTCATTTAGCATAACACAAGCATAACAATGGCACTGCATCTGTGCATGCTCCAACATTTGCACTACCTGTCATATGACGTTTTCATCCATAACAGACTCACCTCTTCTTTACCAGGCTTGCTCTCCACGGCCCTCGACACTTCAGGACTTGAGGCAGCAGGTTCAGAAACTTGTTCAAGGCCTGAACAAAATTGGGAACACTCAAGCAGCCATGCTTTTCTTTACAATTACAACTTTAACTCTAAAGTGAAAAAGGAATTCCACAAGCAAGATGCAGTTGAGAGCAAGAAAAAGGCAGAAATTATGCAAGACCTCCGCGAATTCCTCTTTTTGGTCTTCACACTTATCAGAATTTTAAGATTTACTGTTCCTCTACTCAAGCAAGTTGTTCTGCTAGTATTTCCCAAATAAAATTTTTGCTGTCGTAATTACCAGGTACTAAAATTGATTACTATGTCAGGCTCATTATTCAAATCAAGAAGATTTGGGTCCAAATTTGCATCTAAAAGGTTGCCAGTGATTCTTGTCGTGAAAAACTACTCCAGTTACTCGAAGGGAACCCATCACCAAGGGTACACCAAAACCTCAGAAAGCTGCCAAGTTCTCCACTTGCACTTGCATCATCATGAGAATTCATTCATGCCAATCCCAAGGCCCCCTTCTGGCAAGGTGAACCACAGCATTCACATTAATGTGCAAATTATACACACAATTTAAAAGGCCAAGGCTTAAGAACACTAGAAGGAAGTGCCAACAAAAACGACAAGCTGCGTTAGACTTAAAGATTACATTTCACAAACACTATCAACATCTTCTCTGTTGGACCCTTCATTTCCTATCACAAAGGAATAAAAACCGTTCAAAATCTGGCAGTGATGAGGCATGTGGTAACACATTTGTTCCGTTATGGAATTTTGCAAGAGGCAGAAAATGTTGAGATCAGAGCATGTCAAGAAGGCCAGAACTTTAATGCACTTCATTCCCCATGTGCAGAGTTGCACAAGTGCCTTTACCTGAAAATTTTTGTCAGAGAATTCATACTTCAAAGAATCACAAGGTCAAGTGCACTAATTTTTGTATGGGCAGAGTTTAAAAGCTAAGAAATGAATTTATTTCCTAAATATACAATGGATAAGTTGACAACCTGACTCTTCCTCAGAACAGCACTGCTCTTTGAGAAATTCATTTTCTTGTTGTCTACAGCAAGTGAGAACACCATGTCAGTGTGCATACTGAGTAAAGGCCGACAAAAATAAATGCCCCACTTCTTTATTATTATGATATGAATATAAGCCACAAGACATCGAACTTCAGAATCACAAGAAACTACAACTAGCATGCAATATCAACCCACTTAGTATGTTTCTCCTCATAAGCTGATCACTGCCCAAGCTTAGACAGTTCAGATAGTAGGGGGCATAAAATGACAAAACTTCAAACATTTAAACAAGCACAACATAAAACCATACCTTCACTCTCATCATGTGCTTTGCTGGGTTCCTCTTCTTTGCTTGATGGTGTCAAAAAGTTGAAAACAGCATGTTTATCAACTGTGACAGTAGCCAGGCCAACTTTTCCACAGCTGTAAAAAAGCATTCACCAGAGGTTTAAACAAAATACAGCACTTCATAAAGTTTTACTGAATTTTGTTAACAATACCTAATAGTAAACCTTGATCATTAAAATACATAAAGTGCACCTGAGAAATAAAGACAGAGCTCGGCTTACTGGCTTAGTGTGTGAACAAGCGAAAGCTACTAACAGCTTTGGTTTAGCCATATCGCCCTGCACACTGTTATGAAACCACTCTCAGGTTGCGCATTCCTTTGCCCTCGTCATAACCTCCAGCTTCCATGGTAGCCACCCTCTGCACTTTTCCCTTAGCAGCCACCTTTCAGTTGCGCATTCTTGCACTTTTGCCATATCCTCCCAAGCCACTAGGCCACCTGTCACCTCCCACCCTCTCCCCCTCTTCCCTCTTGTGCTTTGCTTCTCACTCCTCTCTCTTAAACGTGGAGGGGGATTTCTCTCTCTGGTTTACCAGCTGCCTAACGTGGCAGGTGGCAATTCAACTGAATTAGATTAAATTCCATTAACTAAGTTAATTTTCTGTGTAATTAACGTCCTATGGCTGACATTGTAAATTCCATGGTAAAATGCAGGACTATATGGATAAACCAAAGCTGTAATAGCTCTCGCTGTAATAAGGCTGATGTGACATGCTTGGGTGGTGAACAGCACAAAAAACGCAAGGACAATGGTGGACAGCACACGACGAGTGCTGACTCGCGACTGAATCTTTATTAAGAAGAAAGTGATTGAAGCACCGAGATCAGTTATCTCACGAAGTTGTGGAGGCATTCCATATAAAAAAATTGGGAGAGCAGTGTGTTAGCAAGCCTTCTGTTGCGCTGCATTAGAAGGAAGTCACACATCTTTGTTGGCATATCACTAAAGAGTTGTGCTAATCCTATGTATCTCGATTTATAGTCATTTTTTGTGATGGCTGGGTATGCGCAGTGAAAGTTTTTCATTACTTTGATGGTTTTCCTCTTAATAAAGATTCAGTTGCGAGTCAGCATTTGTCGTGTGTTGTCTACATTTATCTCGTGTTTTTCGTGCTGTTTGCCAACCAAGCACGTCAGCCAACCAACTAGCCCAGCTTGCAATTCTTACTCAGGCTGATGTGAAGCGACTATGGCAAGATGCAATGCTTGGTTATTGGAATTAAAATCACACAACCAAATAAAGCAGACAACAGTGCAAAAGCAGACAACAGTGCAATAGTGTTCTGTTGACCCTGTACTACAGCATTTCAACAAATAATTTAAGCACATGTGCTCAATAAAAGAGATGCTACTTTCAACACAGGACCCCACCACAAACAGGCTCAACCACACATTAACACACGCTAGTGTGCGACAGTAGCAAAGGAAAAGTGCAAATACCATGCATTTATTTCAACACTATAAAAATTTTTTTGGATATCCAGGGCTTGTTTTTAGGCTCACAGTTGTTTTTCACGCAAATGAAGAAACAAGAGCATACTTGGGATAGGGATTGGGCACATTGAACCGTCTGCACAGGAGGTCGACTGGATGCCATTCAAACTCATCATGTGTCAACCTTCCAAACATGCCCAGCTGTGCTGCCTTGACTGCATCTGGAGTTTCTTCCTGCATGAACCCAAGACACGAAAAATGTAGGAAGAAAGAAGCCCATGTGTCACAGTAATTGTACTTTCTGACATCTGATGATGAAAAGTTCACCATCACTGCCTCCCCATCCACACAAAAAAAAAAAAGAAATGGAACGCAATGCTCTTGTCTGCGATGTTCTAATAAAACCTTAGAGAAGTGCAAGCCTGCAAATCTTGGTTCATTGTCTGGATGGCAGGGCTAATGGTTAACTCCATAGTGGTAGTATGGTGTCTAGATGAGTAGGTGTGCCAACCGGCGGGGGAAGAACGAGCCCTTATGTCATAACACAGCAGTGGCGCCACCGCCAAAATCCCTGCTTGTGCCCCTTTACTCTGACCTTTTCTGTGCCTGTATGAAGCGGATTCACTTCAATTATTTTAAAGGGCACGCAACCTCATAGCAAGTAAACTGCACAAGGAAAAAAGAGAGAGAAGTATATATATTATAATGGCAAGGATGCAGAGTTTGGAATATCTGACTCGTTAAGCTCGGTCACGATAGGTACAGTATCTTTTTCCCTTAAGGGGAGACGCGGGTCATGAAATGATAAAAAAATTGAAAAATTTCGATTTTGAAAAAATGGCATATTCGGGATCAATACACTATAAAGTTCCTGCCGAAAAAGTTTCCGGGTCTAAATTCGGCCTCGAAGTACTAAAATATCTATATATTTCTCGCCTAGGAAGCCCAGAAATGGCGATTAAGGAGCGAAATGCGGCAGGACTCCATGCCCATCGCTTCCCATGACCATGTCCCCGATGGCCATCATCTTGGTTTTGTTTGAAAGCTGGGCCCCTTCCCCACTACCTGGTATTACTCACTACTGTAAAACATTTTGGAACGCCTGCATTCCGATGTTTTCTGAGGCCTCTACAACGAGCTCCGAACGGCTGGCGCGCGCACTTCAAATGCGATTTTCTCAGCCTACTGTTTTTGCCAACATGGCTAGCCTTACGAAAGTTTTTTATTAAGTTTTAATGGTGAAATTTCAATTAATCTTATACCGCTGAATTCAAAAAGAACTAAACTATGGAGCTATGCTGTTTTTGTTTGGCTGAGTCAAACATTTCAAACTTTGAGAACCATAATGTCACCTACCTATACCGTGGACAAAATTTAACATTTTTATATGACGGTGTATTTCAACAACAATATAATTAGTACAGCTCCATAAGGCAGGTCTTTGACTGCATCC
The DNA here is from genome assembly GCF_055824585.1 of Amblyomma mixtum. Lineage (NCBI taxonomy): Eukaryota > Metazoa > Arthropoda > Arachnida > Ixodida > Ixodidae > Amblyomma > Amblyomma mixtum. The sequence continues at coordinate 78,305,528 of NC_143014.1, forward strand.
CCATTTCAACTGAAACTAAAAAACACAGAAAGAAAGTGTCTTAACAATCCGTAAAAATTTAACTAAGTAAAACCTCGATAATTCAAACTCGGATAATTCGAAATTCCAGACAATTCAAAGATTTTCTGCATCCCGTAAACTCTAATGTAAATTTGACCAGATAATTCGAAGCGGCAGTGGTTGACTCGAAGATTCAGCCCGGTTAATTCAAAGATCCGAGGTGCTGTGCGAGGATGTCTGATCCCGATTTCGCCGCAGACCGATGAAGTGACGATGCCAATATGCGGAGCACTCCAGCCACGTACTCTCAGCATAAAAACCAATCTGGTACGGCTTGCAGACAGCTGAAGCACGCGCCTACAGTGGAGAAGACGTGTTTCACTGTAACACAGGCATGGATACCAGTTTCAAAGTAACATACTCTCAGTGCTTCATCAAGGCATGGCCGGACTGGAGGCAGTGGTCAAGGCAGCTTCTAGAGGTGCACTACGGACCCCCCCCAAACCTAACAGCATCAGTGCATGTCCCGCGATGTGACCATTCTTTACGTGCCTGAGACCATTTGACCATGCGCAATGAGGGCCTGTGCCGTGGTTAGAAGGTTAGGTCGACCTTTCTTCAAAAAACGACCATCCTAATGTTCAGGATTGACCTATTTGCAAAGTTTAAGGTGGTTTTGGACGGGTGCCAGATAGTAGGTGCCCCATGTCAGTGCCCGTTCCTGGTAGGACACATGGGACTCCTTGCGTCAAAAAAAGTCGCTAATTTGTATGCAAATCGATCCCACAAAAGAAAATGCGAATTGTGCACCATTCAACCAGCTCATTCGTGCTAGCGGTCGCTTCCTCGCCCGAGCTGTCGGTAGCGCAAGGGCAAACTTTCGATAATCTCCAGGGCATGCGTCATGCTGGAATCCGAAACTAAAGGATTATTTGCAGTTCAGTATGCCACCTGTCAGTCGGAACTCACGCAAGTGTAGAGGCAGGGTGGAATGTCCCTTTTTCGCTTATAATCTCCACTGGCTTCGAACTGCTGTCCTTGTGACTGGGCTGGGCAATATTATTTTTATTTCTTTTATTCACCCATCCTAATTTCTGTCCTTGTGATTGCATCGTTACGCGTTTGTTGGTTTGCGTTCACGAGCACCGTAATGCCATCCTGCGGGAAACTACAAAACAAAATGTGGCGGCAGGACGAACCACACTGAACGGCGGGGCAGGGGGACTCTGTGTGTCGACTTATATTCCGAGTCAACTTTCTTTTTGGCCAGCAAGGGCTGCGAGCTGGTCATTCGACTTTTACGCAGCAATATATGGTAATTGAGAGTTTGTCCAGTAACGATACCGTGTTCCCGCACCAAAATTTTTTGCCTAGGTGCATTTTTTTTTTTCTATGGTTGGTTAATTCGAAAACTCGACTAATTTGAATATTTTTCGTGGTCCCAATGACTTCAAAGTAACGAGGTTATACTGTAATTTGGCTTCAGTTATTTTCCTATAATATGAGAACTAACTGAGATATGCTGAAACTAATTATATTTGTGAAGACAGAAAGAAGAAACATAATACACACACATCTAATATGTTTAATAATAAAATGTTTATTTCAAGACCCGCGTCTCCCTTTACGTATTGTGTTCTAGAAGGCTCTACCCTGAGTATAAGTTCAAATGCCATTATGGCAATTGTTTATAGTTTCATTCTGGAAATGTCTGCCGCATCACGTAACCATATGCCACGTGTTTTAACACAATGTATGCTTAGTGCATTTACATGATGAACAGGGATCTCGTGAATCGGAAATGATCAGTGGATAGAATAAGATATTTAAAAACGATACTCTAAGTGAAGCGAATGAGCAAAAAAAGGTAACTCTCGGACATAGGAGTGTTTACCAACACTTATGATTTATAAACGATGTGCGTGTCCACACTCTGTCAACTCCAGTCACTTCATGACCCAGTGCATGAAGTCACCAAGGCTGACAGTAATACTGGAAGCTTGGGTTAAACAAAAAGTAAAAACAACGCAGTTTATGCTACATTGTCAGCAGACCAGTAAGATGTTCCCACAATGCCCAACATACAGTATCTGTAATTTCAGTTCAAAATAGCTCAATTTAAAGGAAGCCCACTGCATATTATTTAAAGGTGCACTGAAGAGGAATCTGAACTCGTCTTTTTGCCGCGGGAACTCGATCTACACGTTCCTAGCATTCTTAGAAACTGCGACTTATTGCCCTGTGTGGCCGATTTCCCTAATTAAATCGAATTAACACCCAGCTCCCGCCTTTTTTTTTTTAATTCTCCCTTGTACGGTGGGCAGAGTCGACCAACGCGGGGAGTGCCTTTCAGCCAGCTCCGTGGAGGCTTTGCTTTCGCTTCATTTTGTTTTTTAGGTTTCCGCGAATAAATAGTTTCATTTGCAGATAATATAACCGCAAAATAAGCCCGCAGAAATAAAAATACGCGCGGACTATTTGCTTCTACGGACTACTACGTATTACTCCGCCGATGGCAGAGCGGCAAGCTGCCACGGGACTGGGTGAAAGGCACTCCCCGCGTTGGTCGGCTCCGCCCACTGTATGAGAGAGAATTAAAAAAAAAAAGGCGGGAGCCAGGCGTTAATTCGATTTAATTAGAAAAATCGGCCACACAGGGCAATAAATCGAAGTTTCTAAGAATGCTCGGAACGTGTAGATTGAGTTCCCGCGGCAAAAAGACGAGTTCAGATTCCTCTTCAGTGCACCTTTAAAAGGACAGAGACAGCACAGCAGAAATGAAATATTGCAGCCAAACCTTTGAAGGTAAAATTTGAGTGAATTAACAAAAGGTTTTTGCTGCAACCTGAAAGCTGCGTCAAGGATCGCGCCTTGCCAATACCATGTACTAACCCGTGCTTTGCTCAGCTGGTACTTTAAGCAATGCTAGAGGGCAAAGATCTACAGTGGAACGAAAGAAATGAAAGCGCACCACTTTATCAACAGGCACATCAATGGTGTCATCATCCTTGAGTGTCCTTGTAGAAACAAACCGAGATTCTAAGCCCTGGTTTGGCTGGCAGATTGCAGCTGCCCTTTGAAACTCTTTACGTTCTCTCTCTTTCTCCCACTCGGTCATGTTGAGGGGCTGCATGGCTGGAAACACCTCTGAAAGAAAAAAAAAAAAAAAAAGATGATAAGTTTGGGCGCTAAGCCTACTTTTCACCTCCAAGATTTACCCCAGTCATCCCAGCCAGTGACAGCAGAACCACCGCATCTTGCTAATGTCACAGATAGGTGTTGGTCTGTAATCTTTTCCACTGCCTCTTTCAAACAGGGTCACATCATATGTTACACTCAGTAAGCTTGATACTGACCGCCAAGTAAATTTACTTGGTCTTCTGTCTTCAACACAGAGGAAGACAAAACGTAACAATCAGACTAAAAGGAACGAATTTCATCTATAATATTTGCCTGCTTTTGCAGCACTGGCAAAATCTTCATTAGAAAATTCAAAATTTGTTGTTCCTGCTCATAAGTGAGAGGCCCTGAATTAGGACTGGCATCATGACAAAGAAACAGAACCAAGCTTTAATTAAAGGTGACCAGGACATGCGGAGCAATACAAAACGCAGTGAGTGAATCATTTGGTTGCATGGAACATAGATGCATGGAATCAAGATGCTTCATTCTGACTGATACTGGAGGCTCTGACAAAACAGTGAAATGGTACGACGGACACATTTTTCTGTTACTACTGGTGGCACAGAGTACAATGGCTAGGTATTTACAGCAATGCTAAGTAGTGGCCAAGGCACAACTGCCAGAAAACTACGAGATTCATATGTGCTCTCACTCCACAGACAGCAACATAGAGTGATATAATGTTTGTGCAACCCCAGATTATTTTATCTTTTTCTTTTTGAATCTTTTCATGGAGCCATTTCTGCATTATACAGATGGACACACTGTTTCTATATTGTTAAGTGTTGCAGTTTTTCATATGGATGACTGAGAATGTGTAATATCGCATAAAGGCTCCCAGAGGTTGCAACTAGCAACTTGCAATCAAACTCTATTTTAGAGGCCAGCTTATCTGGATATATAATCCAACACTGCCACTACAGGCAGATTGTTTTTGCAGGTCACTTAAACTGAATATGATGGCCACTCAAAAATGAATGCCTATTTCCTTCAAGAACTAAACAATAAAAACATCAGAAGCAAAACTTCACAGCGCATTTTAACAGATGCAGCACCCTATTTTGCAATACAATTCCTTTCACTGGCTATCATTTTCACCAGCTAAGTGCTCCACACTCCAAGCTGCTGGTAAAAGCCTGTACCAATAAAGGTGATCTAAAGCTTCACAGCATGCGTGGCAGCAACACTGCTAAGAAAATGTTTCCCACAAAGTCACTGCCCAGAAAAGCTGGCAGTCACAAGCTGTCAAATGCAGACTTTACTGTGGCTGTAGCAGGGCAGACTAGGCAAGACTGGCAATGCGCTGCATGTAATGAAAGCCTGGATGTCACGAAAAATCTCATTTCTTTAAATTTCGTTATAACCAGGTTTAACTGTAGTTAAGAAAAGCGTGTGACATAGTCAAGAGCTCAAAACCAGCCACACAGTGCCTCTGCGCCTCCGCTTCTTGCCGCAGCTTCCCTGTGCTTCGCGCTGCCGTGCTACAAACGTGCGCCCTTTCCTTTTCCCTTTTCTAGCCCTTTCTGCACTTTTACTGGCTTTCCTTTCCCAGCGACCCACACCGTCTTTTTTCTACGTTCATAGCCAGCTTCCCTTTTTCCGTGCGCACTGTCTTTGCCTCGCAGCCTCAAGGCCTTTGAAAAGTTGGCTTCTCCTCGCAGCCATTTCCATATCAACAAGTGCCGTTTTAGCGCATTCAGTATCCATTTGTCTCAGAGTGTCAGCCTCGCGATCCTAGACTTCACCCGCGCCGCGATGTTATCATTCCACGGGAGGTACATCGCCACGGCCACATGCTCTTTACTATAGCCGTTTCTTCTAACAAATATCTTTACTATAACTGAAAAAAAAAAAAAAAAATGTGCAGTCATCTATGAAAGACAAAAATGGGATCGCAGCTTTACTTCACTACACCCAACTTTTTACTATAACCAAGTTTACTATAGCGGGGCTCTACTGTAGTTTCAATTTTCAAGTATCCAGAAGGATCACCCCTTCTGTCTCATCTTGAGATCTCTCTGCAATGACAAAGTCATACAATAGGACAACATCAGCCATTCTGTCTCAAGCTCACTGTGGCAGCATTACATTTTATCACTGGCAATGGTTCTATCGAGACAACTGTCACTTTTGCCCTAATACTATGTTACTCCCACATGTGTGTCAACATCTTGGGAGACCTATTTGGTAAAGACGCTGAGATGATGAGATAACACCAACTTTGTTTTTAACGTGCTGAGGCTGAGGTCCAAAACATCAGAGAATTACATGGTTACATGGTCACTATCCACCAATTAATGCAGATGTGTTTATGGAGGGACTTCTCGTTTTGCAGTGTGACAGCTATAAAAAGCCTGCCTTGTAAACATTCTGCAAGCATTAGTGAATGCCACTGAGAGCAGTATTTTCCATACACAGAAATTCAATCACAAAGCTGTGCTGCATACACACCCCAATGCCACAAGCTATTCTGTTGAACTAACCGGTGCATATACCAACACAATTTAACAAATCATGGCAAGCAGGCGCAAATTCAATGGCCATGCTGTATCCACTCATAACGTTGCTAGCCAACATAAGCAATCAGAAGACATTACCTGCAGAGCAGCCTTTGTAAGTAGCACACAAGGGCAATGCTGCCCTACGTAGTGGTGCAAATAAACAAATCACAAACAAGGCCTACACAAGTTTACACTACAATGCAAGCAAAATGACATCACATAAATAATACACCCAAGTTTTACAAATATAACTCAGGGCTCACAAGGATAACACTGCGCAAAGCACTGCTGGTGCCAAACACTGAAGTTTCTTTAGAAGGTGCAAGGGAACTAATTGATGTTATTTGGTTGTTTTGGCATTTGTAGCTTCTTTCTCACAATTCCCAACCCTTTCTAAAGTAGTCATTGTTCTTGTGCACAGAGTTGTTCAAAAGAGATGCTCTGAAAAATACTCGCTTTAAAGCTTAATCTAAAAAAGTAAAAAACAATAGGACAACAAAGGTATACACGCTTTCTGAGGGCCATTAGACTATGATAGCAATAGCTCAATTATTATACACAGCTATAACATAATATACAACCAAGTTCAGTGCTTTATACACAACAATAGTCTTTGCACACTATCATATAAGTTAATCAAACCCAGTTTGGTCTCAGTTTTTGGGTGTCTCAGTATATCCACTTACATGTCTGGTACAAACTGTGTGGATCAGCCTGCATTATCCACAAGGGTAAGAGGCTTGCAGTCAAGCCTCCATGTTTAGAATGTGGTAGTACTGCTAAGCAAAATAAGTTAAAAGATATAGGGCAAGCTGTCTGCCTGGTGTACAGTAACCACTGCATGAGTTGCAAATGAGTATTTTAAGAAAGGTCCTACAAAAAAAAATTTATGCACTTACCAAGTCTATTTGAGTTTAGAAGAGATAAATACTGCTCAAAGCGCCTTTGCTTTGCCTCATCTCTAGCAAATGGCTTCATGGGTCTTCCTGGCTCCGAGGAAGGAACAGATACGGCTGTCTTAGAGGGCGACATTGGCTGAGAAACAGGCTGAGATGGCTGAGAGAGGCTGGAGTTCACAATTCCTTTCACTGTTTCAGCACTGCCAGCATTCTTGATGCTTTCAAGTCTCTCCCGGTCAGCTGGTGACACGAGATCAAAGACAGATCCTGAAAAGAGTGAGATTACTGTAAGACAGAAAATCATGCATTTATGGTATAAGATGTTGTTGCAAGACAAAACAAAAGGCCTTACAAGCGCCAAAAGGTTTGGCTTATCGGTAGTTTGAAGAGACCTAATTCAGCTACAAACGCACACACATAATGAAACCTTTGACTAGCTGAAATGCCACAAAATTTAGAAATTAACTAAACCAATGAGAATAACAGAAGCTTACAGCAAAACAGTAAGCTGAAAAACATTTTGAATACCAGACAGTGAATTATATGCTATTCTTACTAATAAAACAAAATAAAACCTCTTAAAAGCTTTGGAAATGCCTGAGATGAAGTTGCTGTATCCTTACCTGTGTGCTCCGTTTTCTTTTCTTTGCACAAGTCACTTTTAGGTTCCTCAAAACGTCTTCGTTCTCGCCTGGGAGCCTCATGAATAGGTTTAAAGTCTGCAGGGATTTTTGGTGGTGGGTAGAATTTCAACACTGCTCGTGGCTCTTTCGCCAGGTGAAAGCCTTCCATTGTCTTAGTAAGGTCACGTACAGGCTCGCTCCTTCTTCCTGAAAAAAAAACATTTCCACACATTTACAATTGCACTGATATTACCAAACAACAAATATTCACACAGATCACAAGAAAGTAAACAGGCGGATTCATCATAAGTAAACTCTCAGTTGTACGAATGCCAGTTTATCGAATATTTAAGAATAACAAACTTTTTAAAAATCCCCGGCAGTTTTCTTATAGATTCTATGCACAAATGTTTCACTTAAACGAATTTCGGAATAGTGAATATTTCAGTTTAACGAACACGCTCAGAGGACCCAGGCTTATTTTTCCGATCAGTTCAACGAAGTTTTGAGCCCTGCACTGCAGGCGCAACCGATGCCTGCCCTCATCGAACCGCTGCTCCTGCGGCAGTGTAACGTTGCTCGCGCTACAGCGCCCATGGGGCAAGCAGCGGTGCGGAAAAAAAAACGGCAACGAGGCATGGCCTCCGAGATCAATAGTGAAACGCGCAAGTGATCTCGGAGGCCACAAAGAAAATAACATCGCTGGCGTTTACAGCGCCGCCAGAGCAACGCGGCAATGTGTCGCACCACAAACCACGTGGTGTGCCTGTTCTTTTCCGATCGCCTACGCCTAGTCGTGAACGTCGCTTTTTCTTTCTGGTCTCGCCGCTTCCGCGTGTCCACATAAACAACCCACGTGGTGTGTGCTTTTCATTGGCTCCGTTCAGCCTTCAGTTTCAAGTAAAAACGGCAATTCGCGTGCCCACTTTCGAGATGAGTGTGACGAAACGGAAGCGGTTGTCTCTGTCGGACAAGCTGGAAATCCTTCAGCGCCTGGACAAGGGTCAAAGGCAAGTGGACGTTGCAAAGGAGTATGGAATCGCACTGTCGACGTTGTCAACTATAGTTAAACAAAAATCGAAGCTTGAAGGAGAAACTTCAATGAATCCCGCCAGGAAACGACTTTGCACGGGGTATTTCAGAGAAGTGGACGATGCCATTGCAGTATGGCTTCGCGACCTACGCTCCCAAAACATCCCAGTGTCCGGCCCGATGATACAGGGCAAAGCGAAGGAATCTGCTCTACTTCTGGACGTTTGCGGCTTCGAAGCAAGCAGTGGATGGCTCACGCAATTTCGGGATAGGCATGGGATCGTGTGGAAAACGATCTGCGGCGAAAGCAAGGGTGCCGACCAAGAGGCAGCGAGAACCTGGAGGGAAGAAAAACTATGCGATGTCATTATCGGATATTTACCTGACGACGTGTACAACGCGGATGAGACTGGTATGTTTTAACAGACTCTTCCAAACAAAACAATGGCATTCAAGGACGACAGCTGCAAAGGCGGGAAACAATCAAAAGTAAGAATTACTGTACTCTTGTGCTGAAAAGCCAGTGGCACCCACAAGCTCAAGACGCTAGTAATAGGGAAATATGCGAAACCGCGATGTTTTAAAGGTCTCCCTTCACTGCCATGTACCTATAAAAGCAACCAAAAGGCATGGATGACCAGGAATATATTCAGCGAATGGCTCCTGAGCCTGAACGAAGAAATGAGGAATGCAAAGAGAAACATTCTTCTCATAGTAGACAATTGCTCAGCCCACCTTGTTGATGTTCATTTGAGCAATGTGCGTGTCAAATACCTTCCGCCCAACTGCACGGCTGTGCTTCAACCGCTCGACCTGGGCATCATTCAAAATTTGAAGGTGGAGTACCGGCGGCGGCTGGTTCAGCGGATTTTGATCAATCTGAGGATTGGCAGCAATGCCTCCATCAACATCAGGCAGGCGGCCGAGATGGTGACAGGCTCTTGGTGGTCAGTAACTCCGGCTACCATTATAAACTGCTGGCAGAAATCTGGCCTTTCCCCCCTGAGCAATGAATGCGAGCCTGAGGAACAGCGCGACGAGATGATAGACTCCGCGATGTGGACAGAGATCTGTCATCAGCTGGAGGTCGATAGCAATAGTACTTCGTTTGAAGACTATGCACTGTGTGACAGTGCACTGATTACCTGTGCTGGACAGACTGATCTGGAGATTGTTTCCAGTGTTCGTCCAGAGGAAGACGAGTGCGATGAAGAGGAGGCAACTGCAGAGCCAGTTTCAAGCCCTGTAACTCTAGCTGAGGTTGTAGGGTGCATCGGAAAGTTCAGAGACTTTGTGTCTCAACAGCGAGCTGTGCCAGAAGAAGTTTACAAAAACATTGACTCTTTCGACAGTTATGTAACTTCTTGTGCTTTAAATGTACAAGTGCAGAAGAAGATTACTGATTTTTTTTCAAAGTGAGAAAGGCAGCGTTTTAACTGCTATGCACCTTGTATAAGTTGATATGTATAAATTCCATTTCACACTTTTGACACTATGGATGCCATGTCTTATGCTCCATGAATTGCACTTCAAACTTTTGACTCTATATGCCATGTCTTATGTTAGTCTAGTGAATATTCAGTTTAGTGAACTTTCAGTTAAGTGAACTATTTCCTTCGGTCCCTTGAAGTTCACTCAAGTGAGAGTTCACTATAGGTGAAAGTATAAGTTACAATCATATGCTGTAAAGAATATATAAAAATAAAACTACAGTATAGTTGTTGCCAGTAAGATGTAAATTCTATTAAGGCCCACTTGTGACCACAGCATGAACTGAATGGGGTATTCATATGAGGAATTTCACCACTCTCGAGGGTGGAGTGTGCACGTCACAAAAAATGTCACGCCTTTGGGCGCCTGGGTGGGTCTAGCGTGGGCGTCAACGCCCCAGGAGGTGAGAGAGCTTCGCTCAGCAGGCACAAATGCTTCCCGCTTCCATGAGGAGGCAGCCAGCGGCCGATGGCAGAAGCGAATGAGCTCAGATGTGGCATTGGGAGCCCCCTCGCCTCTCCACCATGGGGGCAGGGCAGGGACTTCCACTGACCGGTGGCATCATCAATGCTCCCTCCCTCTACATCCCCCCCATGTGAATCCTGCTAAAGGGAAGCACTCACCAAAATAAAGTCTTGGCCTATATACTTTACACACTCAACTAAGGGCCATGCTCATGTATTAGCCACTCACTCACCCCTCTATCTTAGGAGACAATGATTTGAAAAAAAAAAAAAAATTTACAAAGAGCAACTGCGTTTCACATATGTACAAATTTCATTGTGCTGCATGCTCTCTGAGGAGCTGCCATATTATGACAGCTGCCTGCTGCTATCATTTTAACATTTTCCAGCATGCACCCCTGTGCAGCTGTGTGCCATTTATAATAGAATTCAGATGCTTTTACTACAAGTGGATGGCAACAGCTGATAACGAAGTGACGCCGACAGTCTGTTCGTGGATTTTGAACTCTTGGTGTGCAGTGTTCTCAGGCCCTGTTGTTAAAATCTTAAGCTAAAGGAATTTAGAATGCAACGGAGGGAACCGATGCCTTCATTTACGAGGGCCACGAGGAGCCAGGCCACATGGACACAAACTATCATCAGCAAAAATGAATGAGGTATGTGTTCTGTGGGGGGGGAAAAAAAAAAAAGCTCCAACGCTGCCTTGTGACCACGTCACTTTGTATTATCATGTCCTCATACCTTCATAAATTCCAGGCTATCGGCTTACAGCAATGCGCTGAAACAATTTCTTTTTCGCTCACCCACATGCCATAAATTTTTGCTGCCAATAGAGCCTGGCACACATTTAAATTTTTGACAATCCGCTCCCAACCAATGAAGTGTTCAGAGCACGCATGAGATGCAGCTGATAGGATGAAACCCTTTGTTTGGTGCTTGCAGTCCAAAGGCACCCCTAGTCTTTGCCCAGTGTGAATTGGTGCAACAGAAACAGCCTATGCCACACACATTCCGCGGCTGTCGATGCATTTCGTATGATTCTGGAGACCATTTTTTCTACTTCAGATAGTTGTTACTACAGTCGACAACAACACAGTGGTAGCCAGACAAACTTGAGTCTAGATTCGTGGCGATGCCTAGACGCAAAACGCTTTGCAACTACTCTGTCACACAAAAGAGCATAGCACATAGGTATTTTGTGTACTACGCCTTGGTGCCCACTGCGCCAATGCATACCAGAGAGGAGGAGTGGTGCTGCACACGCAGAGTTCGCGGGTATTTTCCTCCTCACCACAAAAATGCTGTATACTGCATCTATCTTTTATTTTTCCAAGATACATCGCATGCTAGACATAGGCGGGGAGCACGAGGGGAACACTGCTAGTAAGAGCACGTTGTGAATATTTACCAACAGTATGCACAGTTGTGAGTGCAGTTACGTGAGCCTGTATAATGATGCTCTTTCAGAGCAGTAATGATGCACACTGTGCCATAATCCAGTGATAACATCACCCGAACAGTTCAGTGAGTGAAGAACAGGCTGATTTCATCGCATTCGCTATGCATGCGTATGGCTTTTACGGAGGCCATGATGACTGTAGTTTTGCCTGTTTCAACATTATGCTAAGGCATCCACAGCAACCTTGAGCCCAGTGTCCAAAAAAAAAAAGCACATTTTGCTTCGCTGGTGCTTCTGACTACCACTGGAGGTGCATGTTCTATGGCATATTTCAGCATACTAGTTTATATTGGTTCGAATTAGCAAAGAAGAAGTGAGGCATCTAACACTCATCAGCCTAAGTGCTTCCAACTGTAAAGGCCATTCAACCTCTCCTAAAAGCTACATTGGAATTACTGGAAGCCTCTGTGACAGCAGCGATGCAGCAAAACTCAAGGTGAGGTTGGCCTATTAAGCCAGTACTTATGCTTGTGTCTCCTTGCCTACTTGCCATGAAGTGTTATTACGTTTCCTGCAACAGGCATCACTGTTTTTCCACATGGCACCCCAACCACAGCATTTTTATAGTACTGACATCTGAAGCTGTGTGTGGCATCAGACAGTGCTCGACAAAGTGACAACACTGCTCTCTCGTGCGCCCACCCTCGTGCTCATGCTCTGAACTGTACTAGCAGACTGTTGTTTTCGCATACTGCTAATAAGTAATCAATTCTTCAAAGCCCTGAAGGGGCTTCAAAGGGTTCTCCTCTTCAATGAGGGGGAGTAATGCATATTAAACACTACTTAAATGGAGCCAGTTGAGTTTAATTCGTACCTTCAATTGCCGGAAGTGCCCTGTGAGGCTTGTCATCAGGTTCATCAGCCAACTCAAAACTGTACTGAGACATATCTTCACGTGCATAAATGTCACCATCATCCTCTTCAAATGCCCCAACACCAAATGCCTAAAAAGACATAACAGAAAGATAATCTTACTCTCAAAGTGCAAAAACCTGTTTTTCTTCCATGCAATAAAATTACATGACAATCTCAACACAACTTCCTCCAAAAGGTAAAATTTGCCTCAATATAAAAAGTGTTACGCCATGCATGTTAACATAAATACGGTTTTGCACATAGGCTGGCTGACACACAATCCCTAAAAAGAAGCAAAAAGAAAGTGAAGTAGCCTGTATAAGCAGCTAATTTTCTCAATGTGCACATAACAAGTGGCATAGAGAACAGGATGTGCATGACACTTCTAACTTGAACATATGGTGACACACCTGTAACTACACCTGCAAATACCTCTACAAGAAAAAAGGATGGTGCTTTAATCCTCCACATTGTCATCAACATTTCTCTATTGTTTAAAAGGCCTGAATACATTTTAGCACGCACAAAAGAATAAATTTTCAGTTGCCAATTAGGCCCTCAATTTGTGTCACCTTGTGCTGCATTGTACCCTTGTGCTGCATTTTCCATCTTGCGTACTGCAATTGTATTCTGTAGGAAAGGCAAACGCTACTAACTATCTTTAGCAATTTTGAAATTACTATTGCATGAAAAAAAAAAGGCTTTGAAATCAGACAAATTTGAGACAAATATTTCCCCCCATAACAAAATCAGTACACAGTCTTTGGGATCAGTCAGTGCTGACCCTAAAATCACATGTCTGTTTTAAAATTGTGTCAGCCAGGTTCTAGCAGGTCATGGCATGAAGTATACAATGAGGACCGTTAGGCATTAACACTGCATTAATAGGAAGCTTCTGGTCAATGTTTCTTGTAGCTTGCTACGCAGTGCAAAATGTTACCTATTTCTAAACCTGTAAGCAATGACAGTGGCTGGCAGGTTAGCTATGAAAGCAAAGGCTCTGACAAGGACATAATGTAGCTACCTGTCCTGTAATGGCAAGTTTCCGTTTTCCCTTTTCCAGGCTGCACTTCGTTGTTGTAGGCTGGTCAGTATCAATTGGTGCTGACAGCACAGAGTGTTTATCTAGTGGGACATATCCAAGGCCATGCTGGTTGTCTTTGGGCACATACAGCACATCATCTACATCAGCTGGTGCAAAGGTGTGCTCTGCTGCAAACACATCTTCCTCTTCGGATGATTCTGAGCCTGGCGGTAAGGCACAGCCATACACTTTCACAGTCGGCTCTTCCTCAGCCTGTTTTGGCTTGCCACGTTTGACACGTTCTCCAATGCCTTGCCCTTGTCTCCAACCCATGAGATTTAGGAGCTTGACACCAATGCTCTGGCTGTAAAAACCAGAATCATAGCAGCACAAATTGGTAAAATTTGCAATACAGACTAATATTTGCAGCTACATCACAGCCATGTGCCACAGTGCATTCTAAGAAAAGAAAACATGAAAAGAATAGTTGGCTTCAAGCAAACATGCACAACTGTACAACTAGACCCCAGTGGCAAGCCACAGTGGATTGTAAGATAGCAAAACATTTAAGGAGGGATGTGGCTCTTAAATCTATTTTTTATTTATGACACGATCCTTATTGTAATTACCACAAAAGTATGCTTTCTTTATACTATAGAGTATAAATGTGCAAAAAGATTTTGAATAGCTCAACTAGAATATGATCAATAAGGAGTTTTGTGGTTCTAAGTGGGCTTTTCAAATCGTTACAGGCTGTAAAGCAAAAATGTTTATAAGCTATTAGAAATATTTACAGAACTGCATCACCCAAGATGCACTTAATGTAGTGGTGCTGTTTTTACATTTTCCTCACTGAAAAATACATCGCTAAAAAAAAAAAATCTATCAACAGAACACACGAAATGGTTTGGCCGGTAATTTAGCAAAGCAAATAATTAAATTTTACGCATACAATGTAAAATCCAGTAAAAACAGCATCACCACAGAGCTCTACTCCTCTCAAATAAATTTGTACCAAGCTCAATTCAAGTGCCTAAGCCAAACGAGAGGAAAAGCCGATAAGGCAGAGACTGTATTTGTAAAATGGCGAACAGAGATAAAGTGACCTCAACCCCGTGTGCACTTGCTGAGTTGCAGGAAATCATGCAGTGGCAAAATCGCTGTAGGTACCACCGTTGGCTGCGCTGCTCTGATGCCATCTTGGAAGGTGGCAAATGAAAGGGTGTGACACGAGCTTTCAAAGGAAGCAAAATCGTAGCAGTTGATGAATGTCTTCAGAATTGTGACGGCATGAAGCGGAATGTCATTTCAGCTTGTGCTTCGTTTTCGGCCGCACGACTCTCAAGACAATCTTTTTTTTTTGTACCCTGGAATCGTTTTGAGCATGGATATTTTGTGGAAATATAGTTATTTATATAGTATATTTAGTACAAAAAACTGTTTTTATAAAAATCGACTTTGTCCAGATTTTTTGTGATTTCAAGACCCACCCGCATCCCCCCTTAAAGAATATTGGCTTCAAGCAAACACACACAAGGTGCAACGTCTATGTGTCTACTGAAAAGTAAACCTTAAAGTGAGGAAAGAAGGTAAAACGGTGAGCACAAAAAAAAAGGTTGAACGGTCTCACATATCAGCTCCGCCAAATAGCCAACAAGCATACCCCAACCTTTTTCATGGCAGATTTCATATGCTGGAGCAGGCCGTCCACACCAAGGTGGCTGCTGAAGAAATGACTGCTTCAGTGATCACTCAAGGTATAATCGAATCTGTTTCTGAATATGCTTGAATTTGTCCCACCATCAAACACCGTAATAAAAACTTTTATGATTAAGCCAATAATGCATAAAAATTTTTCCAAGCAGTGTAGGTGCTTGAAACGTGCACAATCTTGATTATCTGTTCTGAGTGCTTAGTTAGACAAGATGAGCCTGTACTTTTTTAGGCAAGGTTCACAAAAGTCATCCCTATAGAAACTGGTTGCAATCTGGTATGAACTAAGTGGTCATGGTTAGGGCCCCTAACTTTTTGCGGCTCAAAATTTTAAATTCCATGTACTGAGGACAAAGAATCCGTGAAATTCAGTGGAAGACATCAAGTAATGCTTCAGAATGCACCTCATGCTATATTTGGAACCAAGGTGTGATTATAGTGTAAGATATATATTTTTTTAAGCTTTTCAAAATAGTTAAAGCGACCTTCACAACCACGCTTAAAAGACATCAGGACAAGCCAGCTTTTTAATGATCATGAGGCAAAGTGCGCAGCGAGTGCAAAGAAGCTAGGTGGCCATGGATGTAAAAAGAAGGCGGTGCAGGTCACTGAAAAAGAGAAGGCACTGAGAGAGTTCAGTGGAGCAGGGAAAGCAAAGAGGGGAAAGCAGAGCAGGACTGGGCAGCTCGAAACACCATCGCTCTCGCTGATCATGGTTTCCAGCATCGAGATACACAAAAACAGGAGCATCCACTGATCAAAAAGTTCTGAGTAAAAATATTCTATAGTGTTTCTAACAAGACTACTGCAGAATCGAGCCCCTTAGATGGTCTGTTACGGCGAAAAAATTTCAGGCTTCAAATTCAGTAGTCAGTCTCTTTAAAAACTCGACCAGTGAAAAATATCAGTTCAACAGCAGCGCTTCTAAGACTTAGTTTCCCCGTAAAGCTCTGATGCTGACATCCAAACCTACTAATGAGCGACCCGCACTGTGCACAAAACAGAGCAGCACCACTCCTACCCTTATAGTGGCTCCACTCCTACACTTACAGTGGCTCTACTCATGCACTCAAAGTAGTTCCAAAAGCATGAACTAAGTGGTTCATATTACTGAAAAAAAAAAAATGGCTGAGGAGGAAGCTTCTAGGCCTCCACAATCACTGGTGTAACCTGGCCAATGAACAAAGAAAACACAGTTAGTGCATTCTGTTAACAGTTCCACTGTTCTAGCATCGCAACATTCAGCATCACAAAGATATACTTCAGTGAAATAAGGGAACCCTACCTTACAGGCTTGAAAAGGTTTTTCAGTGGTGGCGAGCCAGGAATGGGGCCATCATGCATGCGTGGTGGGTCTCTCACTCGCTTCCGTTGTTCAGCAAAGTCAGCAAAATCATCTAGCACTTGAACCTTCTTGGGGGCAATTCCAAATTCTCCCAAGTCCTAAATTACAGAAATGAATGAAGATCAGGGGGCAAGACCACTTTCAGCCAAAGTCTTTAGCGAATAAAAACGGTTTAAAACTGGACCCATTTACTAGCGCTAAAAAAACATTTAAAGTTTTTTTGTGGATGGACACAGAACAGCCAGCACTAACAACTGCAATCCGTTGCAGACATGCATTACATTGCTGCACATCGGACACACACAAAGGTTGCATTTGATGTTAGGTTTGGCATAATAGTCTGTTTTATGACCATGTTCACCTCATTCATCTACAATCAGTGAATGTCCAAGATCCATTGAATCCACAATCTACAATATATACAATGAGTAGGCAATGCCAACCTTCTTTTCGTCAATAATTTATAATAAAAACTTGACAACCCAAGCAATTCTAGACCTGTTGTTTAAGTTTGCTTCAGTTTACTTTGCTGAATCTAAAGAGATGGCAAGTCAGGCTAAAGATAAGCTTGCCATAGATCCTTCAACATGATTTTTGATTGGTGGTTCCAACAGCATACAAAACAAAATATTCTGCTTTCAGTTCCCACGCCTTAGGTTACCCTTTCTCTACTCCAAGCACTGTGACTGCAAGACGATGCCACTATGTGACCTTATCATTAGTCAACAATGAGGTCATGAATGCTATCCAAGGGGAAGGACGGAAGAGTTAGATGAACGCTTTTGGTATGAAAAAGCAACTAGGTAATAAGAGGTCTGTACAGCATCAAGGGAAACCAGTGTAGTCACCATTCGTCAAACTAATCTTTTCCAGGCTTTTCTCACATTACAACCTGCAGTTTATTACTAGCAGTTTGTTTTTCTTCTTCATGTAAACAGAAAAGTCCATAGGACATGAACAAAATATAATCCAGGGCATGTTTTAACTTCTCAGTATAAAGTTTAGCTAGTAAAAGTTCCTAATTTATTTTGGGGATCATAGTGTCTTTTTGAGCTTATTAAACAGGAAATTATTTTTGGATGATAAACCAGGGTTATGATGGATAATGTAGCGTAGAGCCCTGGGATGACTTCAATTGCCAAGTTATTTTAGTATACAGGAATTTTAAAATTTTGCCGCCATTTTTTACAGCAAGGTATTGTATCTGTGACTTTGTGCAACAGCAGTACGTCACATGCACTGAACCACAGGGCCATGTGTAAGTGAACAGTGCCAGCCTTCTCTACTCCCTTCGTCCTCCGTCACTGTGCTGTTCTCTTTACAAATGCTTTTCCAACTACCTCAACTTTTTGTTTGTAGGTACTTTTTGTAGCAAAACTGCAGCACATAGGATCACAGCACAGCAAGAACTGCTGTGGCTGGTTGTTCTGTACATTTCAAAGCAATGGGCGTAATGCCAATGGCTTTCCAATGCTGACTTCATAGAGGTATCACATTGGTAGGTGGCTTCAGTTTGGTTTCGTTTTATGTGGTTTTACGTCCCAAAGCGACTCAGGCTATGAGTGACACTGTAGTGGAGGGCTCCGGATAATTTCGACTACCTGAGGTTCTTGACAGTGCACCAACATCGCACAGTACACGGGCCTCTAGCATTTCGCTTCCATCAAAATATGAACGTCGCAGTCGTGATTGAACCCTCATCTTTCGGGTCAGCAGCCAACCACCATAACCACTGAGCCACCGTGGTGGCTTGGTAGATGGCTTCATTTTCAACCACAGAATACAGAAAATTGGACGCACAATCAGCAATGACAAAGGTGAGAATGCTAATAGTCAGTTCATATATGATAGTACTTCTCGTGAGACACGATGGCCACTGAAATATGCCTTAAAGCACACTTACCTCTTCATCCATGAAGTCCTCTGGCCGGGATGCAACATTTTCTGACTTGTTAGACCTTGAGGACTTGTAGGTTGAGGGAGTCCAGCCTTGGTGTTACCACACAGAAGTGTCAAGAACATTACTGACACAAAATGGTCGGCTAAGCACATACTGACAGTATATGATCACCACAGTAGGGTGTTAGTTGATTATAATAAACAAAGAGGCAAACTGAGCTGTACATTTAAGGCGGGGGTCCCATGCTTTCATTGCCACAATGCTTGTACGATCGCTGTGGTGCTCCCACTTATGACAGAACAAGAAGTTTCAGCTCATTAGAAAGATAAATGTAATTACGTTTCAATGGTATGTATTGTCAGTAGCAATAATTATTGGTACAAGTGCAGTGAGCAAGAAATGTGCATAAAGCAATACTTTTGTTCAACTTGCCTGCTTGTGGGAAATTTTTTGGAGAAACAACAGCACCTAAAAGAGGGCTGCTTCTGCAGCATTAAGATGAAACGTTAATCTCAGAAAACGCCGAGCGGTGTTTGCCTTCAGTGGATGACGGAAGCCAACAGACAGCATAGGGGATGCTTTTTTCTGACAATTTTGTGGTGTTAAATTGTTGGAGGTTAACAGTGCAAATATTCAATCCCTTAAAGATAAGTGATAAGAAAGCAGAAGAAAAAACAATCACATGCCGCCGGTTGGATCCGAACCCACGACCTCCGAATTTCGTGTCCGGTGCTCTACCAACAGAGCTATGGTGACGGCTGTCCATTCTCCCGCTTCCGGAGGTATTTATGTGTAATGTAAATGAACCTTGAGCGTCTTCACCAGCACTACCCTTGTCCATCACGGCGGACGTAATGCGTCCTGTATTACCGCGAGTGCCACGTCGGAACGTGGTCGAACAGTGAGGACGGAAGCTGTGTTAGAGCCCTTTTATGCTACTTATGGCATCAAGGCTGCCAGATTCAAGGCCCTCATTAAATTATTAAGCCTACAAGTGAAGGGAAAAGAGGTGCTCGTTATGACATACATGACGGAAGCCAACAGCCACCGAAACCGAGAAGCATAAGGGATGTTTTTTTTCTTCCAATTTTGTGGTGTTAAATTATTGGAGGTTAACAGTGTAAATAAGCAACCACTTAAAGATAATTGATAAGAAAGCAGAAGAAGAAAATAACCACATGCCGCCGGTGGGATCCTAATGAATCCTAATGGATTTCCAATGAACTAAAACTTGCTGTTCTGTCATAAGTGGGAGAATCACAGTGATCGCGCAAACATTGTGACAAATGGCCAGTGGCCGCAAAAGCGCGGGACCCCCGCCTTAATGAGCTCAAAATTGTTAACAAGTGTTGTTAGGCTGGTTGGTGCGGTTGGTTCTCACGGGACAGAAGAATAGGCAATTCTCCCCTCTTCTTGCGTCCCTATGTCTACGGGCTGTTTTCTCCCATCACGTTCTCAAAATTTTGAAGTTACACAAATTACATATTTAAAAGAAAGGTATAACAAGCTTGCTCAGTGGGCAGGTCCAATATTTTAATCTGATTCGCGCTTATTGCCACTCTGTAGACTCCGACGCCAATGCCACTTTTTCTTTTGTTTTTTTTTTTGTTTTTTACGCTTGAACAGAACTCCAGCAGCGGTTGTTCTGTCTGGACGGAACTCTAGTCACATCCTTCCCATAAACGTAAAGCTACAGAAGCTACAAAGCTACAGAAATTTGCCTCCAGCGTTATTAGCACCATACACGGAATACCGAACTCAAAATCTTCGTCCGTCCTTACCTTCCTTTGTTCCAACAGTATTAAAAAATCCAGCTGAAAATCCGCCCGTGAAAGCTCCATGAAACCGGCGCCTCCCTTGAGCATCTCTGACGGTGAGGTCGGGCTGGAACTTCTTCCGGGGGACTTCATCTGGCATGATAGATTACAGGAAACATGTCAAGCATGTGAGTAAAAACCCACATAACGTAAATCGACATATGGGGCAACTAACAACTCGAAACGACAGCATTAGTGGTTTGGGATGAAAATATCACTGGCTATTTGGTCTTTGCTATGCAATATATACAATTCAAAACACACCTTGCTCAAGTTCCTCTAAAGGAGTGCCAATAAATACACATTCTCCTGACATATTAAAGTTCTGCCGAGCAATCAGCGGCAGCACGGCCAGATAAAATTTAAAAGACCATAAGATTCTCCAACACAACGCAAATACGCTATCTCAAACTACAGGGCGCCGCCATTTTTAACACAACCAGAGCATTGTAGCCAGATCGTAAAGTAGTCGATCGCCAAAGCAGACAAGTGGCACAATAAGCCTGCATTCATTGCGCAGAACAACTCGGAGAACTGCAGTTACGCCACAATATAATCCGAATGCCGTTGCTGATTTTCTTTGAGGTAACCAAGTTCTTTTTTTCGAGTTCTCCGTAAAATTTAAATATCCTCGCTCGAAGCCTAATTTGTCCCAATGTCTTCAGGACATGCAACACATTGATAAATATCATGAAAGAGGAAAGATTTTTACAGTTGTCCTCCACAGATTTTCAAGATTTTTAGGATTATTATCACTTATCTCACCTTCACTGCTATCTGCGCATGCGCGACGGACATGCGGATAGGCGCGTCGTCTGCTTCCCACAGCGCTGCAGCTCCAAAGGAAGGAAGGAAGGAAGGAAGGAAGGAAGGAAGGAAGGAAGGAAGGAAGGAAGGAAGGAAGGAAGGAAGGAAGGAAGGAAGGAAGGAAGGAAGGAAGGAAGGAAGGAAGGAAGGAAGGAAGGAAGGAAGGAAGGAAGGAAGGAAGGAAGGAAGGAAGGAAGGAAGGAAGGAAGGAAGGAAGGAAGGAAGGAAGGAAGGAAGGAAGGAAGGAAGGAAGGAAGGAAGGAAGGAAGGAAGGAAGGAAGGAAGGAAGGAAGGAAGGAAGGAAGGAAGGAAGGAAGGAAGGAAGGAAGGAAGGAAGGAAGGAAGGAAGGAAGGAAGGAAGGAAGGAAGGAAGGAAGGAAGGAAGGAAGGAAGGAAGGAAGGAAGGAAGGAAGGAAGGAAGGAAGGAAGGAAGGAAGGAAGGAAGGAAGGAAGGAAGGAAGGAAGGAAGGAAGGAAGGAAGGAAGGAAGGAAGGAAGGAAGGAAGGAAGGAAGGAAGGAAGGAAGGAAGGAAGGAAGGAAGGAAGGAAGGAAGGAAGGAAGGAAGGAAGGAAGGAAGGAAGGAAGGAAGGAAGGAAGGAAGGAAGGAAGGAAGGAAGGAAGGAAGGAAGGAAGGAAGGAAGGAAGGAAGGAAGGAAGGAAGGAAGGAAGGAAGGAAGGAAGGAAGGAAGGAAGGAAGGAAGGAAGGAAGGAAGGAAGGAAGGAAGGAAGGAAGGAAGGAAGGAAGGAAGGAAGGAAGGAAGGAAGGAAGGAAGGAAGGAAGGAAGGAAGGAAGGAAGGAAGGAAGGAAGGAAGGAAGGAAGGAAGGAAGGAAGGAAGGAAGGAAGGAAGGAAGGAAGGAAGGAAGGAAGGAAGGAAGGAAGGAAGGAAGGAAGGAAGGAAGGAAGGAAGGAAGGAAGGAAGGAAGGAAGGAAGGAAGGAAGGAAGGAAGGAAGGAAGGAAGGAAGGAAGGAAGGAAGGAAGGAAGGAAGGAAGGAAGGAAGGAAGGAAGGAAGGAAGGAAGGAAGGAAGGAAGGAAGGAAGGAAGGAAGGGGAGAGAGGGAGGGAGGTACGGACGTTCTGAGGACATCCTCAAATGGTCAGAACGTCCTCATCCCGAACAACATTCTGAGTACATTTTGAGTGCATCACGAACAAGCGTCCTCATGAGGATGTCCTCAGTTTGTACTTTGCTAGACGACTTGAGGATGAAAGTTCTTCAAACGTCCTGCAAACGTCCTATCGCTGACCAATATTGTGGCACTGAACTAAGTTAAAACAAGCTTTATTCGTCGCACTCGGCTTTCATTAATTAAAAACTGCTGGTTTATTAAAAGATATCTGTGTACAATAGCGTTATAATGAAAAAAATCATTGTGACTGTAGAAAATATGTGCCTTGAGGAGATGTCTTAAGATTTTTTGGCTTTTAAACCTGTTCTTTTGCACTGCATGATTCTGATGGGGTTAGACTGTCTAGATTTTGGGGCCATTCGTCCAGGTGGATCTTGCACTGAGGTGGCAGAGCAGTGGCTGCACCCGGTGTGATGGCCAGCGCATCTTCCCCTCCCCCTTCTCTTCCAGTCACGGTGCTATCGCAGTTTTTCGCTTCAGTGTCGAGCTCGCTCCATACAATATGACACATAATTCAATAAACAATTGCATGAAAAACCCACTTGTGAATATATTTTCATGTTCATATTAGCAGGGCCAGAAAAACAAAACGTCTGAAATTTGCTTTTTAATTAAAGGCGCATTAATAATAAACACAATCATCTTTTGAAGACATAGGTGACTGTGGCGATTGACAGTACGAAAAGAATCGCAAATACTCTGTGAGCACTTAAAAGGTTTACTATAACATGAGTGGGAAAAGGTAGGAAGAGTTAAAACGACAACCGGCCAAGGACTATTTCAAGATATACAAAATCACTGAATTGATATCTGCAAGGATAACTACAAAGAAACCAACAATCAACTGATGCAAACACCTTCTCAGCATATGAAAACGCGTGTACTCACTAAGCAGGAATGATAAAGGATCACTGAAGTGGCGAATGGTGCATGGCCCAGTCGGGCATACAGACAACAACTGGATTTATGGCCGTTGGAATAAGCAAGAACAAAAAGGCAGCCATTCAAGAGAGTTTAGACTGATACCGGAAGAAAGCTTAATTAAATTGCAAGAATTACAAGGAAACATTATTCATTACTGCAGAACAAACACTTTTATAACGTCTAGTGAGTCGCGTACTCCAGAATGTTGAAACATTTCTGGACAGGTAAAGACCAGCACTTCAGTCCGATTAAAGCACTGGAAGTGACGGGATGGCAATTGTAGTTAAGTGTGGGCTAGACAGATATCAAGGCATTTCGAACTTCGTACAATGGAAGCATTAAGGGTTCCCAACTCTATCTAAAGAAATTTAGTGCGCCAATTTTAGTTGGAAAGATTACAGGAACAGCCGTTTAGAATGCAGGAAGCGTTTTATTACTAAAACACATGCCACAGAAGACGATGACTAAAGGAATGTCTGCTTCAATAACGAAGGCATTGCGGCAGAAATTCAAGCGAAATGCCATGTGAAGTTGACAGAAAATGCGTCGTGCTGTAACGAGTTCCAGTTTCGTTTTTCCTGCGCGCCACCTTCATCGGGAGGCACTGGGCGCCTCTTCTCAAACGCCTTCTCTCTCACTTGCATGCTCTCTCTTTCTTACATCTCCCGCGCACGGTTTCGTTGTTTCGTCTTGGCACTTGGTGAACGAATTCTCTCACGCAGTGTTTGTACGGAGCAAAAAAAAAAGGCAATAATTTATTTTTTTTCTTTCTCATCGTGAGGGCCGCAAAGATGCTGATCGTTCCTTCAACTGCGATGTTTTTTTGCTAGTTTGATTTCAACAGATAATACTGCAAGAACTGATGTCAAGGATTGCAGATGTCAAGTTATTTTATAAAGGTTGCAAATTAGAATCCCCTACCGTCTCATGACACCCCAGGCAAGGATAACCTGAGGAACGTTTCAACGTCTAGGGAAAACGTTATGCAAGGTGAGAAAATACAACTGAAGGATGAATGTCAATAAGTGCAATGCTCACCGATGCTTGGCCTCATCCAGATCAATAAATGCCACTTTCAGGTGTCTAAACGCCAAGGTATTTCTGCTTAAAGTGCGCTCTCAAACTAATCAGAGAAGGCTGTGAGTTTCGAAACTGAAACACTGAGCTCACTGTTAAGAGACGCATTGCGTGTCCCCCGCCCCTTGTATGCTTGTATGCTCAGCTGCACCCCCTTGAGCTCTGCACCCGGTGCGGACCGCACCTCCTGTACCCCCCTCGTGACGCCACTGTGGCAGAGTTCAACTCCTGAAAGAGTTGTAGTCGTCGCTGTATGAAAATATTGCACGGAGAACAACCTGTATGTACCAGCAAATGCGGTAAACTAACCAGTGTTGAGCATGGCGAAACTTTGCAAATTTTATTTTCTAGAATCAAAGACAAATCAAGCAAAACGAATGCTGTTTCACAACTCCTGTTCACATTGCCTATAGTATTTAAGCAAATAATGACCCACATCCTCTGGGGACTGACGTACTGAAAACATACTAAGATCCTTCAGAGAAAATTTGAGGATGTCCGGACGATATACTGAAGCCGGACAACAGAACTATGCGAGGACTTGTTGAGGATCCGTAGAGGACATCCTCAGGACAACGAAATGTCGATAAAATGTCCTCAAAACTTAATCCTCAGGACGTCCTAAGGATTCAATATACTGTAGCGCAGCAAAAGACGAGGACACAAGAGACGAGAAACGAACAGCACGAGCGCTAACTTACAACAAATTTTATTCTCCTGAAGCATCACATTTATACGCCAGAAAACAGTAATCACATGTGCGAACAGTATCAATTCCTTAGAAACCCGAGCTCTTTATCTGAGAGGAGAATGGAAGGTGTGCTTACACACGCGCATCCTGACCTATTTATCTTTTCGGCTTCAATGATTTCGCGCGTTACCCTTTCTCTGCTTTTTCCTATTACCCGACATTTATCAAAGAAAGGCTTACAGGTTTTTGAGTTGCATGCGAGAATGTGGTCAACGAGCGATCCGCCTTGCCCGTTTCGGACGTTGCGAGCGTGTTCCATTAGGCGCTCGTTCAGACATCTCCCCGTCTGGCCGATATAGTGTTTCCCGCATGATAAGGGTATCTTATACACAACACCTTCATCGCACGTGACGTATGGCTTCTGGTGCTTAGTTGTGCATCCGCGCGCTTTGTTTGTGTTGGATTTTCCCAGTTTGCACAACGTTGCAAGTTTTTTCGGCGCCGAGAACACGACGGTCGCATTCCTTTCTTAACCTGTAAGCCTTTCTTTGATAAATGTCGGGTAATAGGAAAAAGCAGAGAAAGGGTAACGCGCGAAATCATTGAAGCCGAAAAGATAAATAGGTCAGGATGCGCGTGTGTAAGCACACCTTCCATTCTCCTCTCAGATAAAGAGCTCGGGTTTCTAAGGAATTGATACTGTTCGCACATGTGATTACTGTTTTCTGGCGTATAAATGTGATGCTTCAGGAGAATAAAATTTGTTGGAAGTTAGCGCTCGTGCTGTTCGTTTCTCGTCTCTTGTGTCCTCGTCTTTTGCTGCGCTACAGTATATTGAAACTATGTACCAACAAGCCCAAAAAGCCACGCTACTGTCCTAAGGATGTATTTTGAATTTCCGTCTTTAAATTTGATTTCGCCGCTTTTTCATTCCGCTGCTGCGTGGGGTTCTGGTGGGCAAAGGCTTCTGGATGGTGGAGGTGGGTGGTGGTAGGCTCGAATAGTGGGAGATGTATTTACCGGTGGATCCCCCGAGGATCACCTACTGGAAGGTGCTCTTCCGGGCCCGGAAGGTGCCCCGGCTTCTTCGATCCGCTGTAGGGGCGCTGGGAGGCAGGCTTCCCGCAGACCACGAATTTTTCGCCGAAGGAAGACTGTACTGCTAACGAAGTAAATTAAACTGCGCACTTGCGCATCTTTTAATTAACTCTACAAATTATGGCACCATACTGTGGCGCCGCCGTTGGTGCTTCAGTGTTTCGCACGGTTGCTCGTTTAATTTTGTACGCATATTCGCACAAGTAGCGGATATTAGTACAAATATTGGATTCGTATTCGATTCGGTTTTTAGGTACACTTTTCACATTCGACTCGGTAGCGGAGAAAGATTTTTAGCTCTGTACCGTCGTCGTTCAGTTCCTCCATTATCCTGACACTTCCTGTCTCTTGGAAAGCCTGGATGGAGTCATCCACACCTGAGGTATACCGGAGGGTCAACTGGTTCTGGTTCGACATGCCGCCGACTTCCTTGGCCACAAATTTTGCAGCCAAATAAAGCTCATTACCACTGCTACGCTATGCGTATTCGATTCGATTTGAAAAAAGCACTATTCGCGCACATCTAGTAATTAAATCCTGTGGTCACGTAAATGGCGAGCACGTCGGCGATCGTTTTGTCTAAGCGCTCCGTTAGGCCGTTAGTTTGTAGGTGGTACGCAATCGTCTTCAGGTGGCTATATTTTTTCTGTAATGCTTAATGGGTAGCTCCTGTGAAGGGCGGTCTCTATTAATTCGAGCACAGATGGAGAGGGAAATAAAGAGGGAGAGAGAAAATGGCTGGCGGCCTGTTTCACACACCGGTTTTTACAAAGGGGAAAAATCCTTTTTAAAGAATGTGGTTGGCACAATTTATGGCAAAGACCTGAAACAAGTAATCCCCAAAATTTGCCAGTGAGCTCGTTGTTGTGTAGCTTTGGAGCTGAGTGTCCAGCTCTGGCCTGACTCGTGGTGTAAGGGCACGGGTTTCCATTTTTCTTCCAGCCTTTGTGTAGTGCTGCTGACATTATTTTTCTCCTTCTCGGGTTTTAGAAAACATGATGTTAATGGTTCTTACTGAAAATCACGGTGAAATTTCCGAAACGATAGAGAAGATATGTTCCGACCATCACCATCACTGACAAGAAGAATATAAAATGGCTGCCTGCTTCGCATTCATGCAGACCCTCCAATCTAGCGCGGGAGGTCTAGATCCCTTGTCAATAATGGTGGGGGTCTAAAACCTCAGCGAGACCCCCCTGACTTCAAGCCCTGGCTGTAGTGTAGGATTGCTTCGGTAAAGTCTGCAGTAGACACACATCCAATGCCCTTCGTGTGAACTGCGGGGGCATCATGGCGAAGCAGAAGGTTTCAGATGATCAATTTTGCAACTTCGGCAGCGCTACCGCGGGGAGGTAGGGCTTTCGCTTCGGCGTAGCGGGTCGAGTAGTTGGCTGCTGCTATATTCCCCTTGTTACCGCATAGCGACGTTTGGAAGGGGGGGGGGGGGGGGGGGGGTAAAGTAGGCCCATGCCGATCTACTGGGATCTACATACCGATCTACTTGAATTGGCTGTAGAAATCCTCCTGGTGTGGCAGTCACGACGAGTCAGTGTGCGACTTCAGCAGGCAGACGGGGTCAATAATATTTGTCTTGAATTCGACGGAGGGTACGAGAAACCTGAGGTGACCAGCTATTAATTCATCGTGAGAAGCCTGCGGAATTTCCTTTGGAAGATGTGCAGGGACGACAAGAAAGCAGGTGGTCATGCAAAGTTTTTCTTCTGGAGGATACCATTCTGAAGGTGAAAGGAAGGTAATCCACGTTTGAACAGTGCGGAGAGTGAGGAAGCCTTGCCGTCGAGGTACTAAATTAAACATCGCAGTTCAGGGCCGGAGTATTATTCTCTAGAAAAATCTTGAGGCTGACTGGTGTTCTTTTTGTCCTTTGGAGAAAATGGCGCATAACCACTGTAGGGGACTGGTGGCGACTGAGAGGTTGGTGCTCAATTATTTTTTTTTCACCGAAATATTTTAATGAAGACTGGCAGATTAAAATTAGGAACAAATCGGTTAATGTGAGACGGATCACTGAATATGGGAAAAGCGCTTTATGTGCAGGGCATCTGGACGGTTTGAATAAGAATGAAATTCTTTCTGCGCTGTTTTGGTAGAGGCTCATGAAAATTGCAACCTGAGAAGTAATGCTTGCGTCCGGACATGTAGACCACGATGACATCGAATTACTGCAGTTGCAGTCTCCATCGAGCGAGGCAGCCCAGGGGGGTCTTTTAAATTGGCAAGCCAGCGAAATGCATAACGATTACTTAGAACTTGATAAGACCTTCTGTACAAGTACGGGCGGAATTTTTATGCGCCCCAGACTATCGCAAGTCATTCCTTCACTGTTAGCGAATAGTTATCCTCTGCTTTCGACGACGAGCGCATGGCATATGAGTTATGACTATTTCGCGACCTTCTTTCTTCTGCACGAGAATGGCGCCCAGGCCCAGGCTGCTTGCGTCAGTGTGGATCCCTGTTTCGGAGTTTTCGTCGAAGTGTCCAAGCACAAGCGGCGGCTGTAAGCAACGCTGAAGGTCGTCGAATGCTTAAAGTACGTAGCTTTCCATTTTAAAGGCATGTCTGCCTTCTTCGGCTGCATCAAGGGCTCGACAAAGCGCGAAAATTTCTTAACAAACACTAGGGAATAAGTTACCAATTCCAGAAGTCGGTGCACAGCTTCCACCTCAGCCGACTGCGGAAACTGCGCGTTAGCACATATTTTCTACGGTCCGGACGCGCGCTACATCCTTGCTTCGATGTAGTATAAACAGCATATACTTCTCTGGCCTCAGGGTTAACCTTGACGACTTGATTGCCTCTAGCACTACCCGAAGCTTTTTCTAGTGATCGTGAAAGTTCGCAGCGGAGACGGTGACGTCGTCTGCTCTATTCGTTGCACGCTGCAACGCCGCTGGTGCGGAATTAATTCCAGATGGCGTTACCTGAACTCGAAGAGATCATCCACCGCGATGAAATCTGTCTTTCGGAAGATGATTTCAGAAGATCGGTCTTCTCTCGATCTCTTTGATCGAATTCAGTTTTCCAGTAGCCGCTCTTGAGGCATATCGAAGAGAAGTACTTGGTGTCGAGAGGTCGGTCACGAGTGTTGTCGATTCAGGGTGGAGGGCACACGTCTTTCTTCACCGCGCCATAAAAGAGGTCTACCTCGAGCTCCGCCTCGACAAACGTCTTTACCCTCCCCCTCATCCATCACTCACGGTGCCCGAGGCTCGCCTTCTTCGGCACATTCTAAAGAATGCAGTCATCACCCCGTCCCGCCTCTTTCTCTATCGCCTTCGATCGGACCATTCCTGTGCCAACTGCCCCTGTATCTATGCGGACCTGGCCCATTGCCTCTTCTATTGCCCGGCTGCTCAGCAGTCGGGTTCCTACCCACCACTTTCTCTATCCATCACCACCTGGCTCGACTGGCTTGGCGCTGAAGGGGAGGAAGAATAGCGATTTCTGGTCGCCCAGGCGGTCGACATGCTCGGCCTGTAAATTATGGTCGAATAAATGCCTTCTACTACTACTACTGTTCAGTTGGCGGTAATCGACGCAGAATCGAAGTGTATATGATGCCCAGGGGATCTTTGATGGCTCGATGACGTCGTCGAGCAACATTTCGCTCGCTTGGTTCCGGATGGCTACGCGTTTTCGCATCGGTATACTCGATGGGGAGCTTTGACGCATATGCCGGGCGTGTTCGCCGGTGATGATTCTGCGCTTGGCAGAGGCTGTTTGTCGAATCATTGACTAGAAAAGAAGACGTTGTAACATTCAAGTGAACTACGGATCTCGCCTTGCCTGTGCTGGAGTAGGTAGGAGTCAATGGCGAAAGGTTGGCTGCAAGGTCAGTTAGAGCGATCGCTGCCGACAGGTCTGAGTGGGCGAATGTATTACTGACCTATGCTGAGAAGGCGATGGTCGTTCCTGTGTCGAGGTATATTCGTGCCTAAAGTTGGCCACTAACACTTTTATTTGTCGATTACCGAAGCTGGCAATGCCTCTTAGCAATACCATTTCATGCTTGAGTTGTTACCGAGCGTTCCCTTCAATAGCACCTGCGGTGCTGGTCAAATGTTTAGGGGAATCCCCCAAGGTGGAGTAGATTTGTAATAAGGGAGTAATTACTCATTGACATCCACCCGAGCGCAGCCATACGGCTACAAAGGAAAGCTATACAGCTTTCTCAGAAACTTCGTAGTTAAAGAAAAATTCTTTAACTACGAATTTTTTAACTTCGTAGCCAAGTTAAATTCTTTAACTTGGCTGCGCTCGGGTGGATGTCAATGAGTAATTACTCCCTTATTACAAATCTACTCCACCTTGGGGGATTCCCCTAAATATTTGACCAACAGTGTTCCCACTTCGAGTTATTGATCAATTCGCTCTCGCCCTACCATAAGCTTGCCGTCCCGGTTAGCTCAATTGGTAGAGCGACTGCTCCGGTGAAGAGGTGGCCCCGGGTTCGAACCCCTGACCAGGACGAATTTTTCTTTAACTACGAAGTTTCTGAGAAAGCTGTATAGCTTTCCTTTGTAGTCGTTGGCTGCGCTAGGGTGGACGTCAATGAGTAATTACTCCCTTATTACACTTTCGGTGCCCGTCAGCGTCGACACTATACAGGGGCTACGATGATTGAAGAGGGTTTTGCTCACTTCTTCATCGAGGGCACTAAGGCTGTGTGTTGCTCGAGGTTCGTTTTTAGGGGATGTGTCTTCTTAGACGAAAGCGTTATGAAATTACATCGAAGTTCAATGATCCCTTGATGCTCAGTCAAGAAGTCCATATATGCCCAGTCAAAATCCTGGTCTGGAGTAGCATGCTAGGTTCATAACCAGGCAGACCTCTCCTTTATTCATTAGTCTCTCTCTAGCTGGTTTGGTCTAGCTGGCCCATATGCTAGTCGGTCTTTTAAGAAGAGCGCGAAAATGAGACGACGAGACAGCGCCCGTCTTGTCTTTATATGTTCCGTTCTTCGTCATCCTGTAATATTTGAGCTGTTCTTAAAGGTCCATCCCCAAGGTCACGTCGCAGGAGCGCTGCTGCGTGACTACGAAGGCAGCCGAATAAACGTGGTCACTGATCGTTGCTCGTGCGGTGAATCATCCCGACGGCGTAATAAGGTGGCCGCCAGTGGTGTGCATTTATGGACTGTCCCAAATGGTCGTCAATTTCTTGAGCTGAGCGGCGAATGGTCCGCTGGTAAAAGAGCAGTCTGCTCAGGCCTATGCTCACCAAGGTATAGTCACTATAAGGTCAGTGGTTCTGGCCCTCGGACATTGCATCAGGCCAAAGCTTCTTTGGCTGTTGGATTCGTGCATTGGCCATGTTGTCTTGGTGGCCGTCGTGGCATTGCGCTGTGTGCCTGCGTCTTAGTGCGTGGGGCCGTCTTCTCTGGAGGGTCGCTAATTCGCCGGTGAGCAGCTCCCCTCCAAAGGTTGTTTTTTTTCTAATTTCCCCTGCGGGAACTGGATGACATTCTTCGAAGCGACTGCGGCGAGGCGATGCAAACCGCGTCGATGACGGCGACGGAGACCTCGATGAGCAGCTCGGCGTGTATTCGGCGTGACGAAGTACTCTCCCACTTCGCGCGGTCGCTAGCCGCCTTGTGGCCGTGATGCGTCGTAAAAGAAACCTTCTTGATGTTAATGAAATGAAAATGTTGTACACATGTCCACCTGCTTGGTCTCCTTGAGACCGCAGTACTTGTAAATAAATAAAAAATAAAGGCCTATGCACTTTTTGGCAGTGGTTGGAACCTGCAAACTAGGAAACCACCTGCAAACTAAGGTTTGCAGGTAAGTATGGCAGGTGGGTGGGTATGGGCGGCGCTCTGGAACAACAGGTTGATATCAAAGAGAGCTTGGCTTGTCTTGGCGAGGATGCGAGCTACGCAAGGAAGTTGCGTAACTCATGGCCAGGTGCTCTTGCGCTGCGGCCGTTGCTGTTACTGTGTCAAGTGTCTGTTTCCCCTTCTCGAGTGCGACGTCCATGAGTGTCGCTGCTTGAGGCTGTGTAGAAGACGGCAGCAATTGACACGGATCCTATCCGACGATTTCGCGGATAGGATCCCACAACTTTCCAAAAGTAGTCGGTGGTCGTTGTGTCTAGATGAATTGCACAGACTGGTGCCGGGAGGTTGTATTAATTAGTATGTCCAGGCGTCGATGGTCTTTTCGATGGCAAACTCTCTTTGGGCGAATTTGACGTCGGTTGTGGGCGGGTTTCATACGAGGCCGGCAGAAAGTTGATCCTTGATGCCGCGGGTTAGAAAGTCACAGATTACTGACACGGGCGCTGCTCACTGTTATTTCTGTTTTTTTTTTTGTTAAATATTTTTTACACCTTTCTTTAGCCCAAGACACACAAGGCCTCTTTTCAACCAAGTCCAACGAACGTTCCTCAGAAAATAAAGAGAAAAATTCATCGGGGGGGGGGGGGGGGGGTGGGGGGGGGGGGGGGGGGGGGGGGGGGGGGGGGGGGGGGGGGGGGGTAGCGCGCACGGATCACGATCAAAGGGGCAGCGGTTCAGGGCCCGGCTGGACGTTGTTTGTTTCAGTGCAATTGCTTTTCTTTCTTCAGAGGCACTACGTAATGGTGGTGGTATGACGTCACGACCCTGTACATCAAGGAGGAATTGGGTATAGTCAAGTACAACTCAAGAAAGAAGCGGCTTTTTTCCGCCAAAGGACACCCTTTCAGCCAGTGGCGTCGGTCGATTATCATGAACCTGCTAGCGTGACAACGCAGGGGCGAGAATATCCCCAACTATGGAGGAAGGGTACTGCCCTTTTCATCGGCCACCCTGCATTGTCACCCTAGCAGGTTCATGAGAATAGACCGACGCCATTGGCTGGAAGGGGGTTCTTTGACGGGGAAATTGGCCTATTCGTTCTTGAGTTGTATATTTTGTGATCGTTGTGGGGTGTTTGAATTACCCGTGGCGGGGGTCACTTGTTTGAACGTCACGACCTTCTTGACCAATCTGGATTTTCTCGACGCTAACAACTACAGCGCCGCTGTAGTTGTTGTCGCGTTAACGTTGTCGCGTTAAAAAGAAACAAAACTTCCTGGCAAGAAACTCGCCCCTGCACCTTGAGAACTCCGCCTAACTGCTGTATCAGCGCTGTAATTAGGTAATCCCGCTTAAGAATGCGCTCAATCTGATCCGCACAGTCGTACATAAACGGAACTGCTGATAGCCCAGTATTGTGCCCAAGTATATACAAGTGGCGAACGCAAGCTGCTTTGGGGCACTCATTTATTTCGGTACGATTGCTACTACTGAAAGCAAGGCATCCTTTCGGATGCAGGTCGTACATACAGGAGGAGGAAACGACTTTATTGTGCATAAGGGGAGGGCGATGGGGAGGCCAGGCCAGGGAAGCTAGGTCGGGACCTAAGGAGTCGTAACCTTTGCCGACCAGTAGCTTGGCTTATTTATCGTAATCAACACTGCATGTTCTTAATGCTCCTACTTATGGGTAGGAGGCGATAGCTAATGCGTTAATGCCCATATATGCCGAATTGGCCATTCTCTACTTAACATTAATAAATACTTGGAAGTCCACATACTGCTCCTGGCGCAGTGGTGCAGCGGTTAAGCGATGTGCCACTGCCCTGCGATGGCAGGTGCTGCCACCGGTGGGGCTTGTGCGACCCAGGTTGCTCATTCCCGAGCAACCTCTAGCGACCAATCATTACTCTAACTGCCACCTGCCACGATGCGCAGTTTGCTCAGAATCCTATATAAGGCAGGTCATGATGACGTCACAAGGTCATGTGACATAGGTGGCCCACCTAGCTTCTCTGGGGATTTCTCGTGAACTTTTCGCTCATGGGTCAACGACGACGTCGACAACGACGCCGGATTTTCTGCGAAACGACCTCCTGAACGCTAGCGTTAAAAAAGTATTATCGTCCTCCAAATGCAAGATATTATAACTCTTTTCCTATAGCAGCAACGTAAAAGGTGTGTTGACGCACGCATCCCTGGCTACTATCTCGGCCCCAATTTTCGTTCCCGCCGTGAACCGTTCATTATGAGCACTCACTGCAACGGAGTCACTCGATAAAAGTGAAAAAGCAGTGCGCGTATTGCAGCGCACAGAGGGCCGATTGCGCGCGGGCAAACGACAATCACTGGTAAACGGGCCGTTGTATCGGAGGCCGACTGCGGGAGAACGACTGCAGTATGACAGGAAGGCACAATGGTCGGCTTGTCAGCGCGCGCCGCAGCCCATGCGGCTTTTCACCTTTGACAGTGACACATAGGGTAAGGATAAGGACCGGTTAATGCAAGAAATGACTGCGGTCAACAAGTTGACCTGCGCCGTGTATGCGTGTATCCGCACACATTTTGTATCGCTGACGGAACGAGCCCATAATATCTTGAGTTTGCGTGCCGACATTTCTTCTATTTCTTTTTCTCTACCCATGTCAATTTCACCATTTGCTATTGTTGCGCCGTGTACTTTATATCGGACTGGCGTTTGCAAATTAGACTTTTGAAAGCTGCCGAAAGGTCTAATCTGCGAACGCGCGTGCGATACACACAGCTTCTCATCGCCAGGTAGTGGGCGCAGTGGCTCCGCGTGTGCTACTTTGGCGCGCGCAATTAATTAGCGACAGCACGCTGCGTGCGCGCGGCTTTCATACAGTGTTTTTTTTTTTTTCCTGTTTTATAAACATGGGCAGTGGTCGCTCGTGCGCAGTTATACTTCGTACAGTGCCTGGACCATGGCTCGCGAGCGGTGAAAACTTTACTTTTGGAGTTTTGTAGAAATAGTGTACATAGCTCTCCCCTGAACTTTCGCGCTGTCGCTCCTCTCTGTACTTCTCGCTATCCTCTTCATGTCTCTTTTATCTCCGCCGGCCGTAGCTCGTATACTTAAGGTATTAGATATCAATTGCCGCGGCAGACAACATCGTTTCTTTGTGTTCGTATATATTTTTTTTTAAACCGCAACTAAGTCACAGCTGCAGATATATATGTCATTTTCGGCGTATCCGCAATGCGCGTTCGCGCTGCTTGTTTCAAAGCTCAAGAGCTGTTACAAGTCGCGGTCAGGTGCCGGCCGCTATTATTCTTGTCTTTCCCTCGTGAAAAGCGAGCGCATGCCTCAGTGGGGCTTTGTGAGCAGAAGGAAGTGTTTCTAACGTCGCTGGAGCTGCTTCCTTTGTGTTTCGCATGGTGTAAACAGCCGGCACTATAGCAAGGCGGAAACTGCTCCGCGAACGTACCAGTGGCGAGAGCAGCTCACGCCGACGCTGCGCGGCTTTTATTTCCCCCTCCTCCTCGTGTGGGCCCCTTCGTGTAAATGAGAAGCCGCTTCCTCTACTTTTGTCGCCAGCAGCTTCGATTATAGTCGTCGCTAAGCGAACCGCTTGAAATTGTTCATGCTGAATGTCTAAATGGAGCCGCTCGCTTTTTCCCCTCGAATGTATGCTGACCGCCGCGGCGAGGGGCCTTTTGCGTCCATTCGCCCGCAGGGCAGCGAATCATTGACGTAATGCGCTCTCCTCCCTCTTCGATCTCTCGCCACCGGCAGCTATGGCTAGCACGTCTTCGCGCGAGGACCTGTTTCATCGGCCGCCAGCGTGAGGCCTCCCTCCCCCGGTCTCCGACCAAGCGGAGCAGAGAGGGACACTATTGAATTCCGTTTCGGCGTTTACTTCTTTCTCGTTGCTGTATTTGGAATGGATCACGAAGAGGGGCGAGCGTTTTCGCGCGTCCAAACAGCTCTCCTCTCCTAAAGGGTCCGGACTGTCCCGCGGGATTTTCTCGCAGAATCTCTTGCGTAGATCATTCCTCGTTTCTGTTTTTGTTTATAGCTGCCAGAATTGGCGGTCTCCCAAGGTGTTTCTCGCCTCTGGCGTCGGCTTCAGTTCACTGAAAATGAAGGTGAGCTGCCGGGCGCACGTTTTCGAAGCTGAGCGGGAGCGTTTGCTCTGACGTACCATGGCATTTGGCGACGTGTTTGCCGCTTAAATTGTGCACACCGGTTTGTGGTGCTTCTTTGAGCAGCAAGTAGCTGATCGAACATTCTTCTCGTCAAGGACGGAGGTCGGCCAGACCGACTGTTTGGCACAGCCAGACAAGTGCTTTGCTAGGAGAACCTCAGCGACGACACGCAGTGCAGAACTCCGGACGCAACGTTTCAAGGTTTTCTCTGCGATGGCGTAGAGTGCCCCTTTCAGTCGCTTGAATGTGCTGAAGGAAAAAGAAGGCGGCGTTTCATAAGTCGTACTTGCAGAATCTGCAATCGGTGCTGCTACGCGAGCAACGGAGCAATGGCGCGCAACGATTGCGGTTTCGTCTACACGTCTGCAGAGTCGATTGGCCTGGGCATGGACTTGCAGAGGAACGAGAGTCGCTCGCTATGCAACCTCTGGGGTTGGCTCGTGCGCATCTTCTACGCCTGCTACGTGGCTACGCGCTGTGCCCATTACTTTGCCTTCATCACCGCCCACGGCAGTGGTGCTGCCGAGCTGGCTGGCATGCTGCTTCTGGACCTCAACTTCCTTCTGGCAGCCGTCGTCAACCACCGGCTCAGCGTCTCCGGCCATTTGGTTCGCAACGTAGCGTCCATTTTCTGCCAAGCAGGCCCCGGCAACCCGAGAGTCGTCTTCTCCAAGGTCCTCACCTTTGTCACGTTCCTAGTCTGGGGTGTGGCGATATTCTCCAGCGTCTACCAGCACGAGCACGTGAGAGTGGAGAGCCCTGTGGAGCGCTCCTTGCTGGTGCTCTCGCACTACGTCAACGGCATCTTCGTGTTCGGCACCTTCTGCTTCTCGATGGCGTTGTTCAGCTACGTGGTCTACTGCCTCTGCTACGCTCTGCAGGACTACAGAAAGAAACTGTCGGTGCTCTTCTCGCGCCAGCCCAAGCCGACAGTCATGAACCTGGTTCTGCGCGACTTCTGCACCATCGGCGGTCTAATTCGCGACGTGTCGGTCGCATTCCGCGTGGTCGTCATCCTGTGGTTTGCGGCGGGCGCCGTGTACGCCGTCGAGATGGCCGTGAACTGGGCACTCGCTGACCGCAGCCTATCGTCGCTAACACCGTCGGTGCTTCGAGTAGGCGCAGTCACCGCGCTGCTCTTTCTCAGCAGCGACGTGGCGAGCCGGCTGCACCGCCAGACGCTGGGCATCCGCAGCACTCTGGACACGGTGCTCGACTCGCTAGGAGTCGCGGCTAATCAGGAAGCGTACACAGTGGTGGACCGCTTCGCCACCGACTCTTTCACCGAAGACGCGCCGGCCGTTAGGCTTTTGCGCCGCTGGTGCCTCGGTCGGGTCACGTTCCTCGCCTGGCTTGTCGCCGTCGCCGCGGTCTGCGGTTGTGCCGCCGCGCTGAGCCACTTCGCCGTCAGCTGAACGCGTACGGCGTCACAGTGATATCTACCATGCACTCGGTGCCTTGAGCGGCGCGTTTTCTGAACGACGCTGCTGTATGGCATGAGTTGGTGGCTGAGGAAAACTTGCCCCCCCCCCCCCCCCCCCCCCCTTTCCCGCCCTCCCGATTATCTTATGATGAGAAGTTACTTTCCCGCCTCTTTGAATGAGCGCTACACAAATGTTCTATTAGGATTGAGGCGTGCTATTTTTTCTTGCATATTCCTGTGTTTCACGTTAATCGGGTTATGAAACATATCATTGGTTCTCGCCACTTCCTGTTATACCAGCAGGCCCTTAGGTACTGCGCAGCCTTTGTCACCAGCCCAAGAGGTTTCCTTCCGGGATATGCTGCGTGGCGTGGCCAGCACCCCACATTTTTCGAAGGTGAGAGAGACTCTCATCCTCACTCCTACGAGAGTTCGGACATGAGATTCGTTGTGCGGCTTAGAAGCCAACCCCTTGGGCTCTTTAGTTTTATCAAATGTTGTACACCTATAGGCCTACTGGAAAAAGGAGCAATAGGAGTCGTGATGCGAGCAACTTATAGGAAGCATGCATCATACTGCCTATTGGTCGCTCATAGTTGCCCTGTACTGTCGCACCATGCTTACATGCGCGCGGAGTTACTTACTCGTGTGGTTTCTGTGTTGCAATATCATATGTATCGTATTCTAAATGCGGTCTTGCGAACTGTATAGCCAGCAAGGCGCGCATACCGAGAATAATCTACGCAGGCTGAGCTAATGAACTGCTGCTCTGTTTTAAAATAAAATGCACTCAGTGTCTTTGATAGACCACCTCACGTATCGTCCTTATTTACAAAGCGCGTGTTTTCCACTTCATTCCTTCCGATAAATAATTTGCATAGTCGCGTTCTTAATATTTCTTTTGTTTAATACAGAAAGAATACAGGAAGCTTAAGAGCTACCGGTTAATTTCACACGCGCTACGGTGAAATCGGTTCCTTGCGCGGCCACCATGTAATTTTACGATTATAATAAATGGTTAGCGTCGTATGCTCATCAAGTGAGATTTTACTGCCGCGTCCACTGGGGATAAGCCGCATATATTCAGCATGCGCCGAATAAGAGTAAGGTGGCATGATGATATCCAGTAATAATAATTAATGGCTGTTTTTCACGTGGCACAGGCGAGGGAGCGCCTGCGATGCGTGCTGCAGTTGGATTTATTTCAACCAGTGGGATGTTCCTGAACGTGCACTGGGGTCTCAGTCCTTTTCGCATGTCGCCTCGGCCGGAACGCAGCAGCCGCGTCCATGATCGAACCCGCGACCTCGTGCAAAGTGGCAGAATGGCGTATATATATAGCCACCGCGGCGGATATACGGCGAGTTCCTGCGGGGGTTCCCGTAAAATACCGCCAGTTGTCCGCCATCTTTTTGCACCAATCTTTTCCCTTAGCAGCATTTGTGGGGAAGGGGAGGCCATGGCTCCATTCTAGCATGCAGCGCTCAAGTTTCCTCCTTTTTCTCTCTCTCAGCCCGTGCCGTACAACTTCAGGGCCTGAGAGCTAGTGACCGCCTGTCAGGGCTCTGATAAAAGCGATATACGTGGTCGTAAAACCTGCGCGCTTCTTGCCGGACGAAAATAGCAGTCCGTTGTCCGCAGCTTAACGTCGCACCCCCCGCCAGTGATAGATTGTGAAGTACAACTTGTAATTTGTGCTGGGCCTGCTTCGGAACAAGCCAAACGAACGGTTTCAGCGCCCGTGTAAAGGCCACAGATAAAAAATCGGCTTCTGCGGCGTCACGTCAAAGAAACAAAAAATTAATTTCTTACCATCCGTAACTTGACGAAGAATGAAAACATTAAGGAAAGCTTTTATCTCGGCTTAGCCAATTCCAGTTTCAGGATATAACTTCTCCCGATCAAAGCACTTAATGGTCATTTTACACCTTGACTGAGCCTCAATTTGTCCCAAGAATTTTGTATGTCCCAACAACGTCGCCCCCTTTTCTTCACTTCGCTGGAGCGGTGAATGTCTCACTCTGGATAGACAGCGCCGTGGGATGAAGGGGCATAAAACGCGAAAAACGAACTTCCCTTAGGGAATAAGAAATGAACTAAAGAAACGAATAATTTCACCCTTTCATTCTTTTTTTGGTCGGATCCGAATCTAAACGTTGACCTCCCGTTACAAAATGAATTACCCAACTATCATCATCCCGGCTGCCCGTGTGAATGCGGTGCAGAAGAGGGAGTGACGCCGGGAGGCGTCATCCAGCACATATCTCCGCGCCGTGGTTGCCCGCTGTGAATGCCGGTTAACGAGCCGGCAAGCAGAGGAGCCACGGCGCCCAACGGACGACGCAGATTGCGAAACAAACCGAAGCGCGGGGCGAGGGCAACGAGCTCACTCCTTACCTGGCCACTGTATTGATCATCTTAGCGAGAAAGATTTGTTTCAGGGCGATATAGCCTTTGTCGGCGAGAAAACCCAGCGCGATGTTGTCACGCGAAGCCATATGTGTGCTCGCGTGACAATATCCTGGACTTCAGAAGGAGAGAAGCCCGAAGAGGGAAGACTAAGTGAACT
The DNA here is from genome assembly GCF_055824585.1 of Amblyomma mixtum. Classification (NCBI taxonomy): domain Eukaryota; kingdom Metazoa; phylum Arthropoda; class Arachnida; order Ixodida; family Ixodidae; genus Amblyomma; species Amblyomma mixtum. The sequence continues at coordinate 78,345,523 of NC_143014.1, forward strand.
GGCTATGAAGAAAGGTACAGTAATCGTCTCACTCTTGATGGACACCTCAATCGCGCCGTGACGGAACAATATAAACCCAGTGGTGAGGGCGCTCGACTACTGACACGGAGAACCCGGGTTTAATCTCGGCCGTGGAGGCAAAATGCAAAAGGTGGCAGTGTAGTGCGCGATGCCAGTGCACCCTAAAGAACCCCACTTTGTCGAGACGCAGCCCTCCACTACGGCACCTCTTTCTCTCTTAAATCATTCACATACCTCCCCCATCCCTCCCTCATGGTGTGGTTGAGGTGTCCGCCAAGAAAGGAGACAGCTACTGCCTCTTTCTTTCCTGGAAACCAATTTTCAGTTTTCAATCTATTTTAATTTTTCAACTGAGAACAAAAAATGCTTTTGGGGTAAGGAAAGACGCTTCGGCTGTCATACTTTGACCACCTGGGGTCCTTTGACGTGCACTGACACCGCAGAGCAGTCGGCTGTCGTGCATTTCGCCTTCATCGAAACGCGGCCACCGCAGATTCATCCGGTGTCTTTATGGTTCTGTTTGGTTTGGTTTGTTTCACGTCCCAAAGCGACTCAGGCTATGAGGGACGCCGTAGTGAGGGGCTCTGGAAATTGTGACTACCTGGGCTTCTTTAACGTACAGTGACATCGTACTATACACGGGCCTCTAGAATTTCGCCACCATCAAAATACGACCGCCATAGCCGGGATCGAGCCTGCATCTCTCGGGTCAGCAGCCGAGCGCCACAACCACTGAGCCACCGCAGCGGCTGGTGTCTTTGTGGTCAGCACGCGAACGCCGCAGAATACAGACGGCCGAATTTCATCCGCTGTCTTTGTCCTCATGTCCTCAGCAGCTGATTGCCGCAGAAGACGCTGCCATGGTGGTAGCGAGCTTGGAGAACACATGAGTAACGACCTGACCCGAAATCAACCACGATCAACTGCGCAGTGTTGGATTAGGTATTTTAAAACCACCTACGTAGCGTCAACTGTCTAAATTTCACGGCACAGTTAAGTTATCATGTGCCTGTTAAGTGCAGTAATAAAGTTTGCATAGTCCTGGACTATATGTTCGGGCAGTGCGACTCTGTATAGTATATACTGAGTGTTTCACCGAGGACTTTACACAATTTAAAAAACAGCCTGTTTGAGTTAGAAGAGCGCTTTTTTTGGCATAGCACTGTCAGCGGTGTAGTACGCCAGATTACAGCTAAGATGTGTTAACTAGCAGGCTGGTTAACTAATATTGAAAAGTTAACTTTTTAAATATTGCTATTAGCTCATTAATTATTATGAAGCGTGTAGCCCACGGTAAGTAATATTCATATCAGTTTTTTAGAATTTCGAAAACGCGGTTACCCTCGGCGCTATGGGCCAACAAATTTTGGCTATTTCGATGAGTTACATGCACTGGAGAGGTTGGTTTGCTTGCAAGCCTCTGGAAAGCGCAAGCGTTCTGGCGCGATGTAGCCAGAATTCGTTGGGCCACAGCGCCGAGGGTAACCGCGTTTTCGGAATTCTAAAAACTGATATAGATATTACTTACGGTGGGCTCCACGTTTCTTAATATTTAAGGATCCTGACCAGTTAAAAAGTTAACTATTCAATATTAGGTCATCAGCCTGCCAGTTAGCACGTCTTAGCTGCATTCAGACGTACTGCACCACTGACAATGCTATGCCTAAAAAATCGGTCTTGTAACTGAAAAAGACTATTTTTAAAAACTGTGTAAAGCCTTAGGTGAATTAAACACCCTGTATGCAGCCGAGTGTGGTCTGGGCTGTCGCCGCTATTCGTTTGCATGCAGGACACAGGAAGGAAACATTCATAATTTTTTTTTTCCTGCCAAGTGTAGAGAACCCATCCACGAATGGCACTAAGTCACGTACCGTGAGTTATGCCACGTGCGGTTAAAACAAAAACTAAACGAATCCTCTGCCAGGCAGCATGTGGAAGACGCGTCTAGAGCGCCACACGACGCGCGTGAGTGCGTCACTTGGACCATTGTGGTCTGACGACGCCATTCTTCCTTGGAGATGCTTTCGCCCCCCCCCCCCCCGCCCCCCCCCCCCCCCCCGGCGTTTTTTGCGCATATTTTACTACGAGGAAGCACCGCGCCGCAGCTTGGCTGCCAAGGATCGCATGCGCGTCATTAAGCCGCGGAAGAGCGTTCTTTGCGATATGACGCAACCTGCATTCTCGTTAATGCATGGCTGGGCGCAAGGTCAGCCCTCGTCGCGTTGTTCTGCTTCCAGAGAAAAATGAGCAAAGGTAATTGCGAGGTTTCATAAACGCACTGCTGTGCGCAGTGAAAAGAGTTGGGGGGATGGGAAGAGGAGGAAGGGACCAAGGGGCAAAGTGCTTTTTGTTGAGTCTAAACAATTGTGTAGTTCAATTATTTCGCCGGTTAACTAAACAAAGACTTAATTATAATAGTCAGCGGCCTCCACTGAGGAAAGCAGACTAAGGAAAACATTAAAAAAACGAAAATATCCTAAGAAAGTCGGTACGATTTATTTATACGTAGTGCGTACAGTTTGCAGATATCCCCTACTAGGTTATTCAAAAAAGCGAATTTGGAGACTGCAGCTTAGGAGATACCGCGGAAGACTAAAGTATATGTATTTGATTGTTCACAATAGACGAGGCATTGACAGCGGCAGACACATTGAGCTTGTCGCTGGTCGCCTCACATGGTCTTACCGCTCATCAAAAGCGAAGGAGTTCTCATGTCTCACCGAAACTTATAAAAATTCCTTTTTCTCGCGGGCTGTAGGAACGGAATGTTCTTAATCCAATCATAGTAGAGACCTTGACTGTGGCATCGTTCATGGCTTTGCTTAGAAACTCTTAATAATATTGGGTCGCCAGTGCCCATTTCGTGAAATTCTCACGCGAGGTGTCATCTTGCATTGTATAATGTTGTTGCTTTTTGGAATTTTTTTCTTTGTGTGCTGTGCGGCGTGTACGGCGATGCTTTTGTTTTTATTCCAGAAAAGGACGTTAACTTGAAGCCCACTCCTGCTTAAGGCTTTGCAATAAAGCCAGCAATTATTTGTAAATAAAATAAAGAAACTCTAAAGTTAGCGGTGACAGGCCGCTCGCAGGCACTGAACTCGAGCTTCCCCAATATTTGACGTGTTTTTCTACTACGTCACTCCCTTTTGAGTATAGAGTGATTTAACATACCGGAGACGCACTAGCGGATACGTATACCGGTTTTACGTACGCCTATTGCGCACGCGCAGTGGTCTTACCCGGTCGTGCACTCGTCACTGAGCATGCGCAGCTCCATTCCGTAAAACCGGCGTACTTCTCCTCTAGTGCACCTCCGGTATGCTAAATCTCTCACATGTGCCCGTTTGTGTTTCCGCACGGGTAGTCAAGTTTTGAGGTATAGTTCATTGCGTTGGCTGTACGGTCGTGTTTTGGTCTAAGCAATCAGTGTTTTCCTCATACGACCCACTAAAACCACTAGCTGCTATAAACTTGCTGAAAGGACATCACAAATATCAAGCTTTGTTGAAGAACTCTTTTTATTTCGATCAGTGCTACACCGTTTCGTTGCTATCTTGTTATCTTATTTCTGATCCAGTAAATGCTTACCCTGCTGTTTTTTTTTTGTGTGTGTGAATTACACTTCGGCATCGCTTTCGTCCATAGCGTATTGCGCATGATAAGGAACTGATATTGTGCACGTATGTTACAGAACCGAAGTGCTCTGAAATAGGATGCGTAAAACTCAATCATTTGTTTTTCACACGTAAACCTTTCTTCAGGAAGGATGGGTGCGCGTTCAATCAATGGGAACCCGAGGGAGTCCAGAACAGAGAATTATAATTATTCGTTTTAGAGGCATGCCAATAAAACGTACGTCAAATATTTTTCTAATGGCAGAATATCAGCATAATAGTCTTACTTTTATTGTTTTCTTATTTTGTTGGAATTCAAATGATGTAATTTGCTGAAAAACATTTTCACCGGACAGATATTACGATTTCAACATCGCTCCTCGCTCCACATCTATACGCATTCAAGTAAGTAGGTTTTCTTTTTTCGCGTTTGTAGACATTCGCTTAATAGTCTCATTAAGCCTGATCTTATACTTTAGTCTGGGTGAAAACAAAATAAGCGATTACGAAAGCTAATATTTATACATTTTTTACAGTTGCAGTTGCTTCGTTTCATTGCGCTTTATTCTGTACTTACTATGTCAATGCGCATTCCAAAACTGTCGTTCCATGCTCATAAGACTCTCATTCAAGAGCGATGCGTTAATCGCTAGTGTAAGAACCAGTCGTCATTGGCAACCCACAGCAAAAATTCCAGAACACCTACAAAGTCTTTTAGGTTGTGTAAATACATTTTCTGAGAGTCGAAACGTAAGAGTGATCGTTAGAGCTAACGAGGGAACCGTCGGTAAATTGCGACTGTCACTTTCATAAGAGAAGCTTCTGCATCTTGCCCATTATTACATACCATGGTACGAAGTTGAGTGTGATTTACATGCCATAGACTCCTACAACGGCTGTAGCATGTGTGACTACTAAGATAGGCGAGTGCGCGGCAGAGCATTCAAATCTCACTTCGGTAGTCGAGTTACCGATCCAAATGCGCGCTCTATAGCCAGCCGAACGTCCAATCGCACGCCACGGGTGAGCGAGTCAGCCAGCCGAACGTTTCCTGAATCGAACCCCTTACGCAGTGAATCGAACCCCTGTCTGTCTGCCTCATCTGTCACTGTGTGGAGCAGTGGGCCAGTGGCGAGGCTGAACCAGGCATTAATGCCATGCCACCAACAAATTGTGCGCGGCCGCCCATTTGCTGCAATAAAGGGAGGTGAAAGCTGCTGCCACGAGTACTACTCCCGGCCGGTCCGACGGATTACGGCTCATCTTTTGCGGTCCGTTTGTTTCTTTTCTTTTCTTTTTCGCGCATATACTTGTGCAAGAAATAAGATGACTGTGCAGCTACCATCGACATGGACGGAATACCTGCCCACCTTCAGCCTTCATGGGATCGAAGCGGCATACCAAATATACAAAAAAAAAGGGTAGGAAGGAATAAGCGTCCAAGTAAAAAAAGAAAGAAAACTATTGCTTGTACGAAGTCCTTTCCGCGACGCAATATTGGAGGAACGGAACCATGTCGTAAGGCGACCGAGCATGCGCGAAGAGACAGGGCTGGAAAGGGACCAGGTGTAATCGATTCACCCTGCGCTCTTTATACGTATATACGAACATGTCAAGCTCTGGCTCGAGCCAGCAAGCTATTTGTTTTAACAGCGCGGGGAGCAGAATCATTTGTATCCCGAGTGACGTATGCCGTTTCCGTACTGTGCAGCGAGTATGCCCACAGACTGCACTGCGTCGGTGTTTAGAAAACTGCTTACAGAGGTCAACAAAATATAGTTTGCTGAATGCTATAGCGCTACGGCGATTCCTAATCGATGTCGAATACAAAACTAGGCTTATTTTCATGCCTAAACGCGAATGCACAGGTTGATTCCACTTCTTTTTTTCACCCCGAAAAGGTTTGGTTTGGTTTATGGGGTTTAACGTCCCAAAGCGACTAAGGCTATGAGAGACGCCGTAGTGGAGGGCTCCGGAAATTTCGACCACCTGGGGTTCTTTAACGTGCACTGACATCGCACAGTACACGGGCCTCTAGAATTTCTCCTCCAAAGAAATTCTAGCCGCCGCGGCCGGGATCGAACCCGCGTCTTTTGGGTCAGCAGCCGAGCACCATAACCGCTGAGCCACCGCGGCGGCTTTCACCCCGAAAAGCTTTGAGTGTCTCCGCGGCAACAGCGCTGTGAGTCTGTAGCCTATCGCGGTACTTACGCCAAACCACCGTACGGGGCTCATGATGCATCGCCTGTCATACGATGGAGATTTGTAGCCAAATATGTTATCACACAGAGAATCCTTTCATTCATTGTGTAAGTCATTACTGCTATTCGAAATACTGACTTGGACCAGAAATGTCGATGCTCAAACAAGCATCTCTCTGGGATTACTTTGGAATGCAATGAATGATAGCCTGTCCTGCTAATGGCCAGAAACCCTGGAGTATGCTAATCATGGCTTGATTCACGGGGCCTCAGACGTCACCGTACATATTTTTTTATGAAAACAAAAAAATGGGGTCATTATAGATATCTGCTTGCTTTGTCAGGAACGTATACGTCAGACTGCACTAAATAAAGCAGGATTGCTAATGATTCGACAAGCTTCAGGTATGCGAAAACTCGTAACCACAGCTTGTGGCGGAGAGCCGCGGCGAAAGATGCTGTTACGCTGGGGATAGCTGTGAAGTATCGGCGTTTTTTTTCCAATGATCCATGCTGTGCTCTTTCTGAAAAAAATAAATAAATTAAAATTAATTCATTTAGGTCTGGTGTTTGTTCATATTTGGTTGCCTTTTGCTAAATTAAATTTAGCGGAAGTCATGTCGCGAATAAGAATGCCCTTGGGCTTCGAGGGACGCCATGGTGGAGGACTGCAGGTTGGTTTCGACTACCTGGGGTCTCTAACGTGCGCTATAGAAACGCACAGCACACGGGATAAACTCGTTGTTGGCCGAAAAAATGTTACAACCCGCAAAAGTCGTTGCGATGGCAACAGCTCAAAGACCTTTATCCGTAACAACCTTTTCTAATGATGCAGCGGTGTAATATGTGCTGCTAAAAGGGCGCTTTCAGCAACAACTGCTTGCTTTATTCTAAACTTTTGGAATCCATTGCTTTGCTATGTGTTTTGTTCATATTTTATTTGGTGTCCATTTTCTACATCGTCGGCAATAATATGTGTGCATGTGTCACAAGTTTGTGTGCATTTTTCTTGCAACGAGTTAAAGCTGGAGGGGTTAAAAATCTGTGGACATGACTTTTCTGTTTATCGGATGACCTGCTCACTAGCAATAAGGGTGTCTCTCAAGAGTGATCAATAACATGCTTGTCGATCAGGATTTTTCTTCCGAAACGTTTGCATTCCAAATTTTGAGTAGTTGTCTCAAACATGTGGTGAGTCATGTTGTGATACATGCCATTCTTAAGGTTGATTTGCAACAGCTCATTTTGAAAACTTTCGTCAGTGGGTGCCGGGCTGCTGCGCGATGCTGTGCGGCGTTAATCAAGTACAGCCACGTTGATTTAGGCGTCAACGAGTGAATATACGCTTCAGCATAACCTAACTGGGTCACATTCAGATACCATATATCTGTGATGGGCATGCTGCAAGAAGGCTTTCATTTAAATAAAAGTAACAGATCGACTTGGTTATCTAAAAATTATTAAATCAAAGCTTGCCGGCTTAGCGCATTAATCAGCTAAAGCTGGTTGGCATTAGCAGCCGAGAGGTCTGCAATGGCGGGCCCATTTTGACGTTTCACAGGCGCTTACTTTCATACTCGGACTTATTCCGTTTGTGGTCTTCGGTTCCATCGCGTTCCCGGCACGCTTCACGGACTCCTGGGCCCGCTTGTAAGAAGCAAACAGTCAAGCTCCCTGTGTAGATTTATTAGCAGTCTGGACCTTCCGTTGGTTGTGAAAAAGGACAGGGGCATAACTGGCTCACTGGGTCAGTGGACACCTCAGTCGCTCTTTGAGGTACGTGGCGGTGGTTTCCATCTGGCGTGCTACACTTATCGCGTAACACGGCTGCCGTTGCACTCCCTAAATTGCTTCTATTAAATAGCTTGTACAAAGCTATTACAGCGGTCGCTGTAAAAACACTGCTAATGCAACTGTTCTGTTTGTGGTATAACACTTTATTTTAAAGTGAAGCTGCGCGGCCCTCGCTTCTGATCGAGATAACAGAGGCCTGTTCGAATGCGTTAAAACGAGCGCGCAAAACACACATCAGTCCTTCCAGAGGTCCATCACGTCTGTTCCAGCGGTCTTCTCATTCACTCTGGCTTGCATCTTCTCCTCCTGGTCAGGAGTGAAATGGCCCCTCCAGTCACCTACCTGGCCCTTTCGGATGAACTGTATCGACTGTCCCCTGCCATCTTGAGGCACGAACATTCTCCGTACCGGTTCCAGGGCAGGGTCGGCTCCACCCTCGGCGAGCATTTGCAAGTCCTTCTCGGACAGTTCAATGTGGTCCTTCATGTACTGCACGCTGCTCTTGTCCAGGACCTGCTGCAAAAGGTCTGGGTCCTTCTCCAGTGGCTCGGCGTATTCCTTTCCGAAAAAGTGGGCCAGTCGGAGAACCGAGGTCTTCGTGTCCGTCTTGAGCTGCTCGTAAGTGAGAAAAAAAACATTGGGGTCGTCCTTATGCTCGTACCACGACAGCAGGTTGTCGAAATAGTCGCCGAAGTCGGTCTCTCCCCGAATGAAGAGCTCGAAGAAGTCGTCAAACGAGCCGTTCGAAAATTTGTAGCCTGGTATGCCCCGCGTGTGATGGAAGAAGGAGACGCAGCAGTCCTTTGGGTTGCGCACCATGTACACGTACTTGGCCTCGCTATGGTACGGCTGCCGGTCGAAGGCAAGGTGCGTCTTGAGGAGCCTTGGAGGCGGAATGGTGTCCAGCATTTTGGTGCCGGTGAATTCGATGAAGGGAGTCTTCTTCTGAAACTCTAGGTAGTTGGTTGCGGACACACCACGGTTGAGGATAAGTTGTGATATCTGCTGGATCCAGTGAGTTCCGCATTTGGGATACGTGACAATAAAGATGTCCCCTGGGTTCGGCTTGTAGTTGAGCGCTTCTCGTACGCGGACGGGATCGAAACCTCCCGGTAGCCGAATTCCGTCTACGTCGACGTAACTTGGCTTCTTCATAACTGGCATCCAACCTGTAAAAAAGAAACAAAGCCCGCTGTGAAGTTATTGCTCACGGTAAGAAATGTCAGATAGCATGGTTCGGTAATTTGTAATGGTGGCGCTGGAGAAAACTGCGCCCAACATTAGGCTCTTTCTTCTTGCCCGCCTTTTATGTCTCCCACTGTGCCATCGCAAAGACGCCGAATGCTTAGAGCCAGGGTCAGTGTTATACGCAAAGCACGCAATGCATGCAGTGTGACCACTGCAATGCTGATATCTTGCGTAAGTACCACTCACCGAAAACCTACGATTCTGGTGGGTCAAATTACATTCGGAAAGGCAAGTCATGTTTTGATACGAATGGGAAGCTGAATAACGTGGTCGTTTTTGGCCACGTTTTCAAAGCAGCTTTTACTGCGCTAGCTGTTATTGGAAAGTTCTCCCGCATTGGCGTGGACCGTCGACCACCGCAGGAAGGACGAAACTGGTTATGGTTACAGATTATTGGTTACCACATCGCGAGGGAAGAGATGAAGAAGAGAGTGAAAGAAGGAGAAAGGAATAGACGAATAGGCACCGTAGTGCAGAACTGGGAAATAATTTCGCCACTCAAGGTTCACTGCTGTGCAAGACTTCACTCAGCGCACGGACGTCATTTGCGTTTCGCTGAAGTACAGGCGGCAGGGTCTTGAACAAACGTGAAAACGTCCTGAAAAGAAGGCACGGTGGAAGGTGACTATCTGTGCTCTGGCGTACTATTCGGAGACCCAAAAAAAATTTTGGTCATTAAAAGATGCGGCATACTAAGTTCCAACAGCGAGGCAAAAGGAAATGTAACGTCCACGTAACGTCACATAATAAGCGTTTTTAGGGTAAATAACAAATCAAAAGCTAGCGAAGGATATAGCTGTCTTTTGTTCTAACTTGACGGGAATGCTTTGCTTATTTTAGCGGTTTTTCAACTATTCAATCAGAGCAAAGCTAGCTGTGTTGCAGCTGTGGGCATTTAATGCATTTCTTAATTGTCATTAACGTGAAGTAAAAAAAAAACTGTCAGTGGCTAGCACTGTTTAACGCAGCGACAGCTGCTGGAGGTGAATATAATAATATCTAGTAGAGTGCGCGTGGCGTCACTGTACTGTAACTCGTGATGTCAGTGTGCTCGAATCACCAACTATGGTACGTTGCAGTGACAGCATGCGTGACGTCACTGCATACTGACTAATCAGCGTGGCATGTTACTCCAACGCCAGAGTTGCAGAACCGGGACCGGTGTCGTTATTACAGCTGCAGCTGTAAAAGCTTAAAGTGCAGACAGGCTGCAACGAAGGATGCACGTTCATCCTGGAGTTGAGAGATGCTCTGGGTTTATCAGGCAAACAAGTGCAAACAGCACCTTTCGCTTTGGCTGCATGCCTAGGACCCCAGGGATTCGTTTGTTTAGTGAATTACATATTACGTAAGCCTTTTCATCCGGCTGTATATTGCACACGCTAATTTTTCGCTCTATTTACTTGCAGCACGACATGTGCTTTTTATTCTACACGGTGTTCAAGCGCCTTCCTTCGATTTCAGCAGCTCTTCTTGGAGCTTTTTGCCATTACCTTTCCTCTTGTTGTAGAACGAAAGCTCTACTACACGACGAAAGCTGCAAAAGCCGTTTCACCGCTGAAGCCTGACTTTCAATAGACCTCGTGAGCCTAAATAAAGTACGGTCTTTGTCAAAAGTAGCCAGGCTGCACGGTTTGCTTCTCAGTCGTATAGTAAAGCTGTTATGCCAGCCATGAAGCTCTAAATCTCTGTATGATAAGGAGAACTCCTGCCCTCACCTTCAGAGAAGTTTCTGATCTTAGGGAAGACGCGAGGGGTATACTATACGAATGAGAAGCAAACCATGCTGCCTGGTTACTTTTGACGAAGACTGTACATAAATAGATAAAGTAAATATTGCAGCGACCGGGTTTTGAACCCGCGGCGGCGCGAACAGATCAGCTTCGATAACCTGTGCACGCGAGGACTATGCTATCGCCGCAGCCGATCACGCCTCCTGTTAAACTGCAACACACACTCGCGCTGTGCGTTGTCGTCTACATGAACTAATACTACTATCGAGCTAATTTCGTCTCCAGACGTGCCGTCGACCCGGCAAAGCAAAACTATGAGAGCCGACAAGGCTAAATACATGCTTTTTTCGCACGTCTGCTCGGTTTAACTACTTTAAAACCCTACCACTTTTTTTATCTTTTTTTTTGTCAGGCGTGCGAGATACCCGCCTCTATACGCTAGAGGCTTGATGTAGGCCACGCGAGTCGAACCTGACGGACGGCATGCGCTCAGTCGTAAAAGTATTGCGCCACAGACATCTGAGAGGCCGGTAGACGGAAAGAAAAAAGTGGAACGGTTTCGTAGCGTGCAAGGAGCCGGTCCGTGCGGCTGTCGAGTCGCATGCAAAGAGAGCACATTGAAGTTAGACGTGGTGTCCTTAGATTACCACTCTCTCTGGACATGGTAAGAAGTGCATGGATATGTGTGCTTCGCATCTGCACGGACATTTCGTAAATCTACTTAAAACTTAAAGAGTGTATGCAGGTGCATACTTGTGCTTTTGCTTTGCGTATATGTTTAAAAAAGCTATACGGAAAACGCGAATCTTCTGTGGCAAGTTATCCAATAGAATGTCTCGGCCTTTCTGATGTATCAGAACTATTCAACTGTCGCTTGATGACATGTCGCAATGATTTAGAGCGTCATTCAGCAAAATATCAACGCTCTGAGCAGCTGAATGACTCTGCGAGGCAGGCATTCACAGTCGCGCCTCCGCCCCGATACGGCGCCCCGACCATGTGCATTCTCTATACGTTCAGTAAAAATATAATTAAAAGTGAGATACGAGTAATTGCAGCTGAATTAGTCTCGAAAAGTAGTTTTACTGTTAAGCCTCATCTTACGAACAAGGGACTGGCTGTTAAGGCAATTAATACCAAAGACGACGTCATCTCAACTTTTTTCCCCATGTTGAGCACGTGTCTCGAGATATCGAACTTGGCACGCAACCGTCCACCGCATTAGCAGACGTAAGCGATCTGCATGCTAATGTTAGAGAGTGACGCTGCCTTGCGTATACAGGCCTATCTGTGAGTTCATTTTCAGGCGAACTAAATAAAAAAAGAAAGCAGCTAAGTGGGTTATGTAATGCGAATAGGGAAATCCACTAACATGGAGTAGATTTCAAACAAACTGTATAATCACTGAGCGCATGCAGCCATACGGCTGAGGGGATTATTATCTTTGAAACCAACTCCACCTTGCGACAATCTACCTCAGGAGCATTTGTTGAACACCATTTCCGCTTTAGGTTCCAGTACCGCTACGCCATACCGTCTGGTCAGTTGGTTCCGTAAGGGAAAGCCCCATTCAGGGGAGTGCTCATGGGTTCGAGCCCCTGTTCAAAACGCATTTGGTCACTTACAAAGACTTCAGAAGGCTGCATAGGCTCCTTTCCAAACAACATGGCTGAGCTCTGGCTGCGCTAGGCGTTAAGCGTAATTTTTTCTTCGGGTTAGTTTCCTTGGGTCAAGTTTCCTTGGGTCAAGTTTCCGTGGGTTCGAATTCACTCTCATCAGACCATCAGGATGAAGACTGTGACAAGCAGAGTACAGAAACGCATTACTATGTAGATTTGTGACCGTGACGTCTGAAATAAAAGATACTCATAACGCATTTCCGCTAAATGCCCACGTTCCCGCGAGGGTTATTCGTACATTGTCGATGTGACCAAAAATAATGCCCGCAAAGACGCACTTCGTGTTGCTTGCCAAGTTATCTTTATCTACGCATAGTTTAAATTTTAATAGCATCTATACGCAGAAGCAAGTATAAAAGACGCCTGCTTGGCCAACGCTTTAATTGGAAGGAATCTGCGCTTTGGCTGTGGAAAGCTGTTTACTGTTCGCGCGTTGCGAGAAAGACTGGACTTAATCTTGACCCAGTTCGTCGCCAATGACGGGACAGGCCCCCGGAAGTTAGTACCCTGTTTTATCTATGCTACGCGGCCGCAGAATTTGCTTGCAGTAGTGTGCAAAACTGCGAGCGTCCCGAAATCAACCTGGAGCAGGCTGTCCACCTCTTTCTTGCTTATTTCATCACCTCTTTCAACGCTTCCCTCACGGCGCAGTTCAGAGGCCCACCGTGCGTGGGACAGGTTACTGCGTTTTTCCTTTCCTCATAAGCAATTTTTCGGACAACATATCAGGTATGACGTGAACACAGATAGTGTTTACAGTGTTCTCAGTAGCGGCTTCCTTGTCTGATATATTTATTTGGCACAAAATTCTGCAGCGCCCGAAGGCACTATTGCAGGGGGGAACGACAGAAACATTTCGTATGTTGGCAAGGCCAAGAAGTAAAGTATAATGGCGCAAAAGTTATAAAACAAAAAAAAACACAAAATAGGACACCTGCGCACCCCGTCACACATCAGACAAAAATCCGACAAAAATGCGCGCAACCCATCTTCAGTGCAGCCTTCAACGAGCCGGCAGGTGACCTTTCCACTCACCACTGATCGTCAGTGAAAAAAAATTGTTTTTTAAAGGCATCTGTCCAGCATTGAAGCTCACTGATTTCCTGTTAATGATCAAGCCGTCTTTATGCACACAACAAAACGGACATTTCTTTCCTTATGCGACCATTTGAAGTGAATCTTGTTGATACAGCAACAGTGAAGATCAGTTCAATGCAAAAACACATGCGAGCTATGCGATGTCAGCGCACGTTAAAGAACCTTACGTCGTCGAAATTAACCAGGAGTTCTACAAAACGGCGTCCATCATAGCCCATGTGCAACTCTGGGACGTCACTGCCCGCATACCATACGGTACCGTACCATACTGTACCGTACGGTACCGTGCCGTGTCATATACCATACCACACCAACTTAAATGCCGTCAAAACTTTGTATCTGCTTCGTAAGTATAGCGAACGACAAAGTTTCGCCTAGATTTCTTCAGTGCTGTCGATGACCAACGAAATTTTGTTTTACCATCCATACGACACTTTCTGATGCAAAACAAAACAATTACTCATAGTTTAATACAGCGCAGAGAGATATGACATACAACGAGCACATAGCATAAGTGCGAAGAAACATCACGTATATGCTTTCTACCACGCGAAAATCATTGAAGCATAAATAAAAAGAAACAAACTACTAGATATGCACCTCACCCTCCCCCCCCCCCCCCCCCCCGAAAAAAAAAAAAAAACGGAGCAAGAAACCTTCCTCGTTGACGTGCATTCACATGAAAGTGGTTACTTGGTTCTACTGGTTAAACAGTTCGTTTCTTTTTCTGTTTTGTGTTTGAAAAAGCCTATAAGTGATGTTCCTTTGCATAAAAAATCCAGCTTCGAGTGAGCGCTTGTACTCTGTGCTCTCTGCCCGGTCTCTCTGCGTTGTATTAATCTATATGAATCAGTACCAACCTGTCCATATCGCAGCCATAACTAACTGCTTGGTTCGAAGAACGCAGCGTAAAAGCAACAGTTTTCACGGCGCACACGACTCAACCGGCGCGAACTTATTTTCTGCTTTACTTCAGAGGGCATACCTAGACAGCGATGCGGTATAGAAGAAACCTCCAAAGTTAGTGCAAACGCTTCAGTGCCCAGTGGCTCCGAAGAAACACAAAGCCCCAAAAATAACGGCCTCTGGTTGCGCGCTTGCCCAGTCAGATGAATTACTTGCGCCGTTCACCTCACAGAGCGAGACAAAGACACATAATTCGGTTCAGAGGCAGAGGGCGTAAGTTCACAGTGCAGAAACAGAGAGAAAAAAAAGCACAGCGCAACGACAAAAAGAGAAAGAGAGAAAGTCTGAACACCGGAAACCTGGAAGGCGTGGCGGCCGTTGGGCTTCCGTGTGCCGTTATGCGTTGCGTGTTTTCAGTTAATTGCGCAATACTTTTTGATCCCCGCGACAGATTTTCGTCACCGCGCGCGCTATACAGGGTCGCATACAGGGTGTTTCACCTAAGACTTTACACTTTTTTTAAAAACAAGGTTTTTGAGTTAGAAGAGCGCTTTTTTCGCCATAGCATTGTCAGCGGTGTAGTACATGAGAATACAGCTAAGGCGTGCTAACTGGCAGGCTGGTTAGCTGATATTGAATAGTCAGCTTTTTAACTATTACTGTTAGGTACTTTTTAATTATTGAGAGGCCCAACAGATTTTGCCTACATCGCGCGAGAAGCTTGCAGGCAAAGCAACCCCTCCAGTGCACGTAACTCGTCGAAATAGCTTACATTTGGTGGGCCACAGCGCCAAAGTTAACCGCGTTTTCGAAAGTCTAAAAACTGATATGGATATTTCTTACAGTGGGCTACACGCTTCTCAGTAAGCAAGGAGCCTAGTAGTAGTTGTTAAAAAAAGTTAACTATCCAATATCAGCTAACCAGCTTGCTAGTAGCACGTCTTAGTTGTGTTCTCTTGTACCCCTCCGCTGACAACGCTATGCCGAAAAAAACACCCTTCTAACTCAAAAAGCCTATTTTTAAAAATTGTGTAAAGTCTTATAGGTGCAACACCCTGAATACCATACGCGCCAGTAGCGGTGCGCCTCGGCACTGCTCACTTACGGTGCCACGCTGTTAGAGCGAGAGCTTGAGCTGCCGTCGCTCGCTGGTTTTGAAGCGCTGCCGTCGCGGCCCCGGCTGGGATGCGCTCTGCAGCGGCAGTGTCCTAGTGTTGTGTACCTGGTCGGCAAAACCAGGGGCATAAATAGCCTCGGCGCCGCTCTCAAGGCCGGCCTGAAAATGGTCGCCGGCCGCTATCGGCGTTCGTTCCGCCTCGCCTCTATGAGTCAACAGCCGTGGCAGTCTTGATGGCCCCATCTTCCACTTTCATTCGGAGGGCTCTTCGTTTGCGTCAGTCATTCCGCATGCGTACATCTCTCTCCGGGTGGCAGCGGACTGGCAATTGTGAGGCGTAAGGCACGATGCGGAAAAAGAATTCCCGAGCCGGTGGAATACGCGCGCGCGCTTCGTTATGTCCACGCGAAGTATAAGCAGCGATAGGCCGGGAACAAGCTGTTCCGTTGGCTCGTCCACAGACTCCCGGTAGTGGCCTCCTTCGATGAGGGAGAAAACCGCCTTGCAGCAAGGATATGGGCAGGGCAGCAAGGCGCTTAGGACACGTCGCGCCGTCGACTTCACTTTGCGCCATGCTGCCTGTTTAGACGATCGGACTGCAGAAGCAGCAATGCCTGGCGAACATTCAGCTCGAACGGTCGGGGTAGTGAATAACAATATAGACAACGCGGTCTTTCGTAGATTAGTGCGCACTCGGTGACCAGAATTCTCAGAGTGTGGCTTTCAGTCGCAAATGACGCTTAAACAAGCAGCGGGCGTTCAAATAACGCGTCTAAATACTGGTTTGGCAAAGCCGTACTATTGCGCTGTTGCTGGCGGGTGATCATGCGGTAAATAGGGAGGCCTTCAAAGTGATTCGTCAGTTATTATGTGCATCTAAAATAGAGAGCGTGCCTATAGCGAGGTCTGGTGCTGGAAGATCTGACGGCGTATTCGCTGCGCAGTGTGCCGCTCTCGTTCCGCCTTGCGGCTCAGCCTAACGAAACGTGGCGGAGAACGTTCAAAAAGAACGCGAACTGTATACCAGACTCATGGGCCAGTGGAGACACCCTCCATCTTTGGAAGCTAAAATAATTCATTATTAGAAGTTACTGCAGTCAGTGTCATTCAATAAAATAGTGATCGAGTACAAATGAGAAAAACAAGTTTCTGTGTACCGACTGCCTGGGTAGGCGAAATTTGCGGCCGGTATGACTTCAATGGCGTTACACCTAGTGACTGCTTCAACATGCCTACCCCAGCCCCATTAGTGAAGTGGCTGCGGACAAAAATCAGCGTGCATAATATCGTCAATAAAAAAAAAGCGCGTTGATACAGCCGTTAACGGCGCACATGCCTCAAAAGAGGAAAGTGCCATCGTGAAGCGCAGCCTACAGCCGCAAATTTAGATGCGCCAAATTGCTTAGAATTGATGCAGGAAGATAAAAGCTATGCAATCACTGGAGATTGGTATGCATCCTGAAACGAATACTGCGAGAAACTTTTCGCGATGCGTACGCAACTGAAGCAAGTGGGGAAAAAAAAGCGCTCTTAGTGCTGTTGAAACGGTACACATTTGATTCGCAGTAAACAGCGAGTAGCCCCTACCCGCTGAATTGTTTTTTGAGTACAGCTTACTTATTATACCTCATGGCCGTCCTTATAAGGAGTCACTATAGCAGCCTCCCGTGGTATCCTGCGGGGAAAACTGTGAACACATGCCGGGTAGTGCATTACGCTTGGCTAGCTAGAGCTTTACCGAAAAAATACTTGATCCTTATCCGGGCATCACCGTTGGCTGCCACGTTTGCCATATGTTCTGCACAGTGAGTAGACAATATGTTAGCCCACATACGCTACGACTTCCGAAGCCGCACTGTGTTAAGTAAGTTAAATATTTCATGGCAAAACAACGAACAAATGAGCCACGAGCGCATTTGCCGGACTCGGCCGACTTCCTGAATCCATCTCTGCAACCACACTTTTTCGAGCGCTCGCAAGAGAAACAAGTAGGTACCGTAGTCCTCTTCAATTTGGCACTGGCAAAAACTACGGTATTCCGACTCCTTCGGTGTTTTTTTTTTTTTTGGTCGCGATTCTGCATTTATTAGCCGCGGTATGGCAACCTTCGTCCTATACCACGGTCATGTAACGTAGGTGGTTTAAATTTAGCCTGTCGGTCGTGTGTTATTTCACTTCGGTTAGGCACGCATGATGAACGCGAAGTTAAGAACAAAGATAAGGGAAACACAAGCAAAAATTATGAAATATAAAACAAACACTGAAAAAAAGAAACACATGAAAGCAAGCACAAACCATGAAAGCATGGGGAAAGGGAACAGGATGGAAGTGAACGTGAAAACAAATACGCATATTTGCGGGACCACACAAATAATATAAACGCCTCCTTATCTTGAGGTTGCTTTTCTGTTCTGTCTTAGAGCTTTGGTCTTGATTAAAATTTTTCGCGCTAAAGAGTTGGACGGCACGAAACTTCAAGTTAGTGGTACATATTGCACGAGTAGAGCATGCAAGTCTGGGAACGACGTTTTGCAAAAGCACCGCCAAGTTCTGCATAGTAGTCGCAATATTATTATTATTACTTCAGTTGAATATGATTAAGACCCTTTCCCAACCTGCATGCAAGTTTTACAAGTTCAGGATTTATGGCTAAACAAGATTTGAATAGTAAATTATATTTAAACCCGTCGCATTAGCTCAGCGGTATTAATTTATGTTCTGTTTCATATCCCAAGGTCTCATTATCGAATATCGGTTGCATTTTGGTGCAGGCAAAATGTACAACAGAATGCCTATGTGCTGTTCTATGTCAGTGCGCGTGAAGAATCCCATAGGTGGTCTGTTCAAACTCGGGGCATCCAGTACGCAGCTTTCCTTATCACCAACTCGCTTCTTCAAGGCGTCAAACGAAGCTCTCTCTCTCCCTCCCCCCCCCCCCCCGCCCTCCCCCAACCACATGCCATCATAGCAACATCAATTAAACTAGTGCGAACCTTGAATCCACTTTCCTTCTTACCCTTCTGAGCCACGCAGCTTCGAATGCACATGAAGTAGTCGGATCGAGCTCTGCAGTGTACTTTCCGTGATCTTTTACGTCAGCAAGAATCAGGAACAATTCAAGCAGAGGTTCAGTGTCATAACTGTCATAACTTTACTTTGTCCATCATGATCGTATGTGTCAGACTAGATTCTGAAGGAAGTTAGCTTGTTTAGATTCTTGTATGCCCAAGTACTGAGTCGTAAATTTCAGTGCTAGAGTTCCCACTCTGTGAGCCAGTGCGACGTTGTCAACCTGAGCATTAGTCGCCAATAAGAACTGGGGCGGTGTAGGATTGTCTTTATCGCCCACAAACTGCCTTACGGTACCAAACGAAATCATAAATCTCTCTCTCACTCTTTTATGCACCGCGGCCACGCTTCACGCCTGTATCGGTGACCGCTAAATCTGTACGGTTCACGCCAGCCAGTCTGGCAACGTGCTGGGGCACTTCCGGTGCGCGGGCATTAAACGTCAGTTGTCCTATGGCTAACGCACGTGCCGGTCTCTTGTATACATGGTGTCAGAAGTGACCAGTTCCCGCGCCAAAAAATGACGGAGCTTCCGTCTCCAGAGCCGTTACGTTTCGGGGATAATGTGGCGGACAACTGGACTCGATTCAAGCAGCGGGTAGAGCTCTACTTCATCGCCACTGAGTCCTCGGAACCATGAAGACAACGCAGCAACGCCCAGAAAGCCGCCATCTTGCTTAACTTCGCCGGTCAAGAGGCATTCGACGTTTACAACACCTTCAATCTTACCGCTGAAGACAAGAAGGACTACGACAAGCTAGTGCAAGCTTTTGAAGCCTACTGCCTACCGCAGAGCAATGAGACGTTCGAGCGGTTCCGGAACCGCACGCAAGCCGAAGGTGAGCCTTTGGAGCACTTCTATCGAGACCTGCAACTGAAATCGAAGACCTGAAATTCTGATACCCTTCGGGAATCGATGCTGCGTGACCAAATAGTGTACGGCACATCTAGTAGGACGCTTAGGGAAAAGCTCCCAGCCAAAAAGGACTTGACACTCACCACAGCCGTCGAGTAAGCAAAGGCTGAGGAAATCGCTGCCGCACAAAGCAAAGTGTGGAGTGATGACAAGAGCGTCGACGCAGTGGGGGAAGAGAAAACAAGCATCAGCAGCACAGGAACGACGCGCTGAGTTACGGCAAAGGGAGACACCAAGAAAACAAATGCGGCTACTGCAACCGCTCGCATAGGCCTCGCGAGTGTCCAGCATATGGGAAAAAATGTGCTAGGTTCGGAAGGCAGTATCATTTCGCAGTTTGTTGCAAAGCAAGAGCAGCGGAGGTTAACGAGGTTGCCGAGCGGCCGGACGACGACGACGGCTTTACCGTGCTGCACGTATCTACAGCATGCAAGAAAGCGAGCGCTGCTGAGGAGCGCGACAGGGAGGTAGCGATTCGTATTTCGGGACGGGAAGTGCGGCTGACAGTCGACACAGGCGCGCAGGCCAACCTGCTGTCGCGCGGCTTGTTTGAAGCCCTGGGAACCAAGCAGCAGCCAGAGCCAGCCAGGGCCGTACTACGCAGCTACGGCGGGAATGAAATCGTGCGTATGGGAAAGGTATGCCTCCCGGTTTGGATTGGCGCCGACACTCGACTAGTGGAATTCTTTGTTGTGAAGAAGGGCCGCCAGGCGATCTTGGGACTGCAGGCTTGTGAGCAGTTTGGCCTTGTCAACAGAATCAGAGCAGTAAAAAAAGATGAGGCCTTGTCCGAATGCATTTGCCGGCAGTATCCCAAGTTGTTCACGGGCATCGGAAAACCGGAGCGGGAATACAGCATGACGCTTCAAGATGGCACTCGTCCAGTCGCCGATCCAGCGCGGCGGGTACCTCATGCAATTCGATCGCGGCTGAAAGAGGAGCTTGATCGCCTGGAGGCTGCAGACATCATTGCCAAGGTGCGAGACCATCTGACAGGGTAAGCCCACTTGTTATTGCTCGAAAGAAAAACGATTAACTTCGCGTTTGCATGGATCCCAAAAAAGTGAACGAGGCTTTGAAGAGGGAACACTCTCAACTCCGTGCAGGTAAGAGATCGAAAGTGAACTGGCAGGAGCGAAATATTTCAGCTCGCTTGACGCCAACAGTGGATTCCACCAAATTCCGCTTGATGACATGTCCTCGAGAATTTGCACATTTAGCAGTCCATTTGGTCGTTACTTTTTGGTATTTCATCGGCTCCAGAGATATTTTAAACGACAATGACAGAGATTTTCGACGGGCTACCAGGGGTATGCATCTACATCGATGACATTTTGGTTTGGGGTGCCTCATGGGAAGAGCATCAGGAAAGACTGTACAGAGCCTTAGAAACGGCCAGCGCTGCTGGCCTCACTCTTAACTGGGACAAATATAGGTTCGGAGTGAAACAAATCGACTTCCTTGGAGACATACTAAGTGAGCAAGGCATCAAACCAAACCCAGAACTGGTAGAGTGCCTAGCCCATTGCCAGAAGCCAGCTACGAAAAAGGAAGTCCAGAGGATACTTGGAGCAGTAAACTATTTCAGCAAGCATTTGCCGAACTTAGCAAGTCAGTCAAAATCACTTCGTGGTGTGTTTCGTGAGGACTCTGTTTTTGAATGGACTAGAGCGCACGACATCGATGGGCCCGTCTAAAAGGAATGCTTACGCAAGCTCCTGTACTTGCTATATTTAATCCATCTTCATCTACAAAGCCCCCGCAGGGGGGCGTCTGCAGCATGCAGACGTTGGTGAGTGGCGACACCACGGGGTATCCCGAGCATCTGCAGGGACATCCCCGCAGGGGGATGATGGTGAGCAATGCGTCACCACGGACCCGAGCATCCGCGCCTAGCCGTGCGTGGCATCGCCGTGTCCGGGGAAAAGGGGATCCTGGTGGTTGAGCCGATGACGAGCGTTTGGACCCTTAAGGCCCCTCGGCGGAGGCAACACACCACTTTGGCCCCAGCTTCCTGTAGACGGCACCTCCGGCCTGACCCGACCGGAGGAAATCGGCAGTCGCCTTTTCCTGTTCTCCTCTCCATCTTTCACTGTCCTATCTCCTTTCTTACAACTTTCCTGTATCCTCTTCCCTTCTTGGTTTTTTCCTTTTTTTCCTGGCGGCGAGGGTTAACCTTGTGTGGCCAACTACCCTGAGTTGCGTCATATTTGGTTATAGTTAAGGTGTACAGCTGGCGTGGGCAGGACTTGCCTTCAAGTTCCTGTCGCGTCCCCTTGATGGACTCCATGGTGGGTGGCTGCCACCATGACCGAAAAACTAAATTTTTTTATGGCTCCCCCCCTTTCAAAACCAGATCGCTCTCTTAAAAGAGGGCGGAACGAGGCAGCAGACTTTTTTGCGAAAAAGAAACCGACATTCACAAAGTTTCATGTGATACACAGCAACAGTGACGAAAAGCAAGCCCGAATATAATCCCCATTTCTTCACAGTAAACCATAAAACGTACCATAGACATCAGCAAGATATTAACGCTGGACATTAGACACCTCCATTAGACATCCATATTAGTACCGTTTACGAAAAATCTACGTACCTACAACATGAAAATTGGGGTCCAGTTCACGTTGTAGGTACGTACTGCAGACATCACGCTCTACATTTATCAGATATTTGTGAACATGTAAGTACGCCCAGTCTACGTAGCCTAGACGTCTATATAAAGAGAATATGACTATACATAGATCAATATCCATGTGAAAATTTCTAACTGGTTCCAGTCCTACTGTTTTAAGAGACACATTTCCAGACTGGAACCAGCTGCAATACGAGATGCAGCTGACACCTGTTACAATTCCAGATGGAACGGAGACCTACTGCATCCCAGCCACAGACTTCCCTATGGAGTCGTCGGGACGTCCAAGCACTCCAGCTAGCTCAAATACAGTTGAGTAAGTGAGTACATGGCCATCATGGGAGCCCAAAACACTGCAGATGACTTCCTAGTGCGTGAGTATTTTATTGCGCTCGGCGCTTTCACTGAATCTTCTCGTTGAGCATAATCGTCAGGTTAACAGCTGCGGTGGCATCAATACTCTTCTGCCGAGCCCAATAGGCCAGGGTTGCTGCAAAAGAAAGCATAATTGTTCACTTTTACAGGTGACAAGAGAATGGCACAGCAACCACAACAAACAAACCCAGTAATTTACGCCACTTTTACCGACGCAAGTCATGAAGCGTGAAAGGTTGCCCTTGCAAGTTGCAGCACTAAAAGGCAGTCGTGCTGAGCGGAGTGTGCTTGCACACGCACTTCGGCACACCATCCGAACGCATGCCCACATTTCGGTAGTAGAGACCAGTTGCATACATCACCAGCCTTTGTTTCAATACACAGCGAGTTTGGCAAAACAGCCAAACGAGTGAGCGTAAAAATATAACGTGCCGATAAATGCGTTAGAATTTTTTCATTACGAACGCAAAAATAGCATAAAATACACTTCAATGAGTAAACTGAGACTGAGTACGCACCAAGAAAGGTCACGATCCCAGCCGGTGAAAACGACTTGTAGTCCTAATTCGTACTGACGGGTCCACTTCGCCGAGTAGTAAAAGCAAGCAAACTGTCTTCCTTCAGCTCCATCAAGGAAAGAACGGTTGAACAATCTCGCCAGCAATAATAAGGGAATAATTAATTCTGTGTCGAGGTTCTTCAAACACAATGTTCCCACGGAACACGATTGAAATCGCACACGCCCTGCGCTCTACCACTGCCGACATGGCTGAACCTAGCCTCGTGCGGATGTGCGAAACTGTCACATATTTTGTATCGTCTCTTTTTTGTACTTAGTAGCAGGCTTGGTGTGGCATGAAAAATAAGTTAATTATTTTTAAATTGCAGCATATTACTTTTTTCACAGCTGCAATCGCCATGCGCAGTTTGCGCTATTATTGATAAAATACAATACGAACTACAACGCGATGGCGGCTTAGACAATTCACCGCACTTTCCCCGCCGCCGCCTGTCCGCAGCATAGAACAGGCATATGGGCAGCGCATGTAGCATGAAGGCAATATGACCAATTATCATTAGGGTAACGGGCTGGATTCAGAGAGAATGCAAGCACAGCAGAGATGATCAGGGCAGGTGGGCAGATGAGGTTCGGAAGTTTGCTGGGATAAGGGGGCCGCCGCTGGCACAGGGTTAACTGGAGAAATTTTTGGCCTGCACTGGACATGATTACAGTGTTGACATGATGATAAAAAGCGGGACTCAAGAAGTTTATTCTCAAGAAATATGAGGTCACACATTCAGCAACACAAATGCCTAAGCTTTCCTCAGCTCAACATTCCAATAGTTATCATTGCTAGCGCGATTAGCAGATTTAAGACATTTTTGAAAAAAAAAAATAACTCCCAAAAATTGAACTGAACCAATTCTTGTATTTTAAATAGTTGGATAAGTTGAATAAAACATGCTTAATCAGAAAAAATGGTTATTATATAGTCCTGGCTGCTAAATAACACAAATTTTTTAGTGTGTCCTCACTTTTCAGTGTGGTTGAGATAGCTTGCAGGCTGTAGCACAAGGTATAAATTGAATGTAAGAATAGTAATTGAATAACAATGCGAATCCTGACCAAAGTGACTGGCATTTCAAACCAACTGCGTACAGTTGAGTCAGAAACCTGATGCTTGTGCATTCAGATTTGTCTTTACTACTTCCCGTATTTTTCTTCTTTCTAGGCAGGATAATGTTGCCGTGAAGCGAGCACGAAAAAACACAAAAACACAGGCAGCGCTGGTCATGCCTCCAATTTGTAGTCAACAGCGATTTCAAACTTTAAATGCAGTAAGGCAACACGAAATATCGAACGATTGAAAAATATGGAATTCTTAAATTATATATCTCGCTTACATACCCAGGACGTGACAAGTAATATCTACGAGAAGTCTAGGTTAAGGCAGATATGATGTCGTGGGTACGTCTGCAGCTTTTCCACGAAAAAAGGTTGGTAGATAAGACGTCTGAGAGATTTTGGTTTGGTACATAGACGTTCAGACTTAATCTGGACATCTATGGGAGGTTTGTGGTTTGCTGGGTTGTAACCAAATGTTTAACAGATACCTTAGGGCCTGGCTACAAGGTATCAAAAATGGCCAGTGGCGACCTACTCCTCGAAGTGCGTGAGAGCATCCAATGCTCGAAACTCTCAAACATTGCTTCCATAGGGGACATCTCTGTCTCCGTGACTCCCCACCGATCTCTTAACACAGTTAAAGGCGTTATCTCAGAGGCTGACTTCATCCATCTAACAGAAACCGAAATGCTTCAAGGACTTTCTGATCAAAATGTAATTGACGTGCACAGGATCAAAATCCGCAAGGACAACAAAGAAATAGACACCAAACACATGGTCCTCACATTTAACACTAGCAGTTTGCCCGAAACGATCGATGTTGGATACGTGAAAATCACCGTCAGACACTACATACCGAATCCCCGCCGCTGTTTCAACTGTCAGAAGTTTGGCCACGGCTCACAGAGTTGCCGCGGCCGCAAAACCTGCGCGAAATGCGCTTCGAAGGACCACCCTTCTGAGGAATGTGACGCAGCCCTACGCTGCGCGAACTGTGAAGGAGACCACGCTGCATGTCCGTCCTGGAAAAAGGAGAAAGAAATCATCTCCATAAAGACCAAAGAAAATATTTCATTTAAGGAAGCCAGAAGGCGTTTTGCACTGACAAATACATTCTCTTTCACAGCGAAACCAAACTTCGCTGATGTGGTGCGCAGGGGCGTAGCACCACACAGCAATCCGGCACCTGCCGCGGCCACTTCCACCGCGCCTGTGGCAGTGCCATCCACGCCCCAGGCAGAGATAGCGAAAGCTGCTCTGCCAACTACAAGCCAGGGAGTGCCGGCCCACGGGTCAGCATCCCGCAGGACTTCCCCCCGTCGGGGGAGGCCTGACACCCACACACCCGCGGCTTCTTCGCGGTCGTCCAGCACCTCTTCCGAGGTGATGGACCAAACTCCCAGCCCGCCTGCTTTACAGCGGCGGAACAGCTCTCTTGAGCGGAAAAAAGGCAGGGCCACCATAACGGCCCCAGAACATAAGTAAACCTCTCGTTGCTCCTACCCCAAAACATAAACATGGCTTTTCTAGTTCAGTGGAACTGTAGAGGAATATTGAGAAATTACGATGGCATAAAAAAACATTTTAGGGTCAATGTCACCCGTAGCCTTATGTCTCCAGGAAACCAATCTAGGTCCACAACATATGAACATCCTGAAGCATTATAAAACTTTTAGACGCGATCGTGAGCAGGCAAATAGACTCTCGGGAGGCGTCGCGATTGTCGTACAAAGCGGCGTCCCTGCTCAAGAGATCAGACTCAAAACAAAACTTGAGGCAGTTGCAGTCAGCATTGTCAGCTACAAAACAATTACAATCTGCTCTGTATATATTCCTCCACATCTCACACTAACAGTCCACGATCTACAAGGCCTCATTGATGAACTTCCAGAACCATATCTAGTAGTCGGGGATTTTAACGCTCACTCCCCTTTTTGGGGAAGTGAGCGCTGTGACTCTAGGGGTCAAATAATCGAAGATTTAATCCTCACAAATAGTGTATACCTTTTAAATACAGAAAAAGCCACATACTGCTCCCCTGCCTCAGGGAAAATGACCTGTTTAGATTTGTCTTTTAGTTCACCTTCTGTTTTTAACGATTTTAAATGGGACGTCATTGACAACCCATATGGCAGCGATCACCTCCCTATACTAATCACTTTAACATCCCCACCGGAAATAATCCCCACAAGGCCACGGCGCTGGAAGCTTCACCTCGCCGACTGGTCACTTTTTAGAGCAAAGGCAACCTTAGAAAATATAGTTTTAGAAAATCTCACCATCGACCAAATAAAATAAAAGTTCACTAATTGTATCATAACTGCCGCACTCACAGCTATTCCTCAGTCGTCAGGAGTGGCGCGACAAAACCATAAAGTATGGTGGACAAAGGACTGTAAAGAAGCAAAAAAACAGCAAAATAGAGCTTGTGGTAAATTCCGCAGGTATCCGACACATGAAAATCTCTTAAATTTTAAAAAGGCAAAAGCTAAAGCTCGGTACGTCCGTCGCAGTGCGGAGAAAGCTTCATGGAAAAATTATGTTTCATCTATCAACAGTCGGATCCCTTCTAAAAAAATGTGGGAGCAGGTTCGAAAATTAAATGGCAACTTTTCACCATTCACAATTCCTTTTTTAACAACACGTGGCACACAAACAAGCATAGAGGAACCGGCAGACATATTGGGGGAACATTTCGCTGCAATTTCAAGTTCGTCACACTATACGCAGTCGTTTTTAAACTACAAAAACACAGCTGAAAGACAGAGGCTCCCAACAAGTGGAGGTACAAATGAAAGATTCAATAGTCTAATTACCCTCGAAGAAATCAGTAGAGTACTATCTGCCGGCAAAAAAACTGCTCCAGGACCCGACGAAATACATTATGAAATGCTTGCCCATCTTTCCGAACCAGCCGTGGACGCACTTTTAAGATTCTTTAACACAGTTTGGATATCTGGGAAAATACCGGAAGCCTGGAAGAAAGCTATTATTGTACCGTTTCTTAAACCGAGTAAACCCCCAACCTCTCCTAGCAGTTATAGACCCATAGCCTTAACCAGTTGTCTCGCCAAATGCTTTGAAAGTGTCCTTAATATAAGATTAACTTTTGTCCTTCAATCCTGTGAACTTCTTGATATTCATCAGTGTGGATTTAAAAAGGGATGTTCCACTTCAGATCACCTAGTCCGCCTTGAAAATACTGTCAGAGAAGCTTTTATACACAAACAACACTGTCTTAGCGTCTTTTTTGATTTAGAGAAAGCATACGATACTAACTGGAGGTTCGGGATTCTCCAGGACTTAGCTGAGCTTGGCATCCGTGGCAGAATACTGAACTCAATTAAAGACTTTTTGACTAACCGTTCATTTAATGTCCGTCTAGGCTCAACCCTTTCGAGGGATTTTATTCAGGAAAATGGAGTGCCTCAAGGGTGTATTTTCAGTACAACTCTTTTTATTGTAAAAATGAATTGTCTTAACAAAGTAATACCAAGGTCCATAATATATTCAGTCTATGTTGACGATCTTCAGATAGCGTGCACATCTTCCAATATATCTACATGTGAAAGACAAGTACAACTTACAATCAACAAACTGGCAACATGGGCAGACAAGAATGGTTTCCAGTTCTCACCACAGAAAACAGTAGCCTTATTTTTTTCACTCAAACGAGGCTTGCACACAGATCCCACATTACACCTAAACCAAACCAAACTGCCTTTAAAAAAGGAACACAAATTTCTAGGCATCACCTTCGATAAAAAGCTTACTTTCCTGCCTCACATAAACGCACTAAAGAAGAAAGCGTCGCTATCACTGAACATACTTAAAGTCCTTTCACGCAAACACTGGGGTTCTGATCGGGTATGCCTTCTACAGATTTATCGCTCTGTAGTACGTTCCGTTTTAGATTATGGCTGCATAGTGTATGGATCAGCAAGGCCGTCGTACTTGAAGCGACTGGACCCTGTGCACAATATGGGTTTGCGTCTTTCAACTGGTGCTTACAGGACATATCCCATAAAAAGCCTTTACGTAGAAACCAATGAACCACCACTTGCAGACAGACGAACAATGCTCACATGCTCACACATTTTAAAGATCCGTTCCCAGCCTAAACACATCTGTTACCCACTCGTTACAAAGTGTCCATCTCGAACACTATTTACCAACAAACCTCTAGCAATCAGACCACTTCTCCGCTTTGAAGAGAAATGCCAAGAACTAGACATAATGAACATATTACCTAATATTGCCCGCAAACCTGATCCACTCCCGCCTTGGTACTGCCTACCATCTGTGTGCGACTTCACATTAACACAATTTCGGAAAAAACGTACACCACATGAACAGATATTACAAGAATATTTAGCACTCAACGAAAAACACAGAGAATACGAAGCATTTTATACCGATGGATCAAAATCGGCGCACTACGTGGGAAGTGCTGTAGTTCAGAATAATTGGGAGAAAATAGTACGGCTACCTGAGTGTACATCCATTTTCACCGCCGAGTGTTACGCAGTCTTGGTGGCTGTAGAAAAATAATAAATGAGAACATTCAGAACAGTATCATTTACACTGATTCTCTGAGCATACTAACCTCACTTCACCATGGAAATGCAGTGACACCACTAATTGGTAATATCATACACAACATAACGAGCGCCACAATACAGGGACAAGACATAAAATTTTGCTGGGTTCCCAGCCACATTGGAATCACTGGCAATGAGAAGGCGGATGAATGTGCTGCGAAAGCTCGGAACGAACAAATAAAGAAAGTTAACATTCCCTACAAAGATGGCATGAAGTTAGTACAGTATAAGCTCAGAGATATTTAACTCTGAGCTTATAGTGAATGGAATATTGAAGGTAATAATAAGCTCCACTTAGTAAAACCATTTATAGAAGAATGGAAGTCATGCTCCCACCAAGAACGTTTCATCGAAGTTATTTTATGCCGTCTCCGTATTGGACACACACATCTCACACACAAATTCCTACTTACAAAAGAAGACAAACCTGTTTGTGAAAAGTGCGGAGATGAACTAACAGTAAACCACATATTATTCTCATGTACGGAACTTGAATCATTAAGGAAAAAACATTTTACTACCTTTTACAAAGAACACATTCCTTTTCATCCAGCATTGATTTTAGGCGAAGATGCACTTGTCAGTATACCCTGTGTTTTTAGCTTTTTAAGGGAAGCCAGTACTCTTCATCAACTCTAATCTACTCACCCTGTGCTTCACTACATACAGTTATACACCTCAGCCACTTTCTCAATCATGAGAAGCAGGCTGAGGTCTTTACCTGAGTTGGTGGGAGCCTCGAAATCCTTGCCGAGCC
Organism: Amblyomma mixtum; assembly: GCF_055824585.1. Classification (NCBI taxonomy): domain Eukaryota; kingdom Metazoa; phylum Arthropoda; class Arachnida; order Ixodida; family Ixodidae; genus Amblyomma; species Amblyomma mixtum. The sequence continues at coordinate 78,374,914 of NC_143014.1, forward strand.
AAGGATGTCTGCGGAGGTAACCCAACCTTTAAAAGTTTCTGCTACCAGACATTTTTAAAATTCTTGTCTTTCATCAGCTAGTTAGTAAAAATAACATTTAGGCCCTTTACACCACCGTTTTTATCCACTTTGTTTTCAAACTCTGCTCAAGCATATTTTTTCCATACCTTGTTCTTGGCGCAGGATAGCCTTAGCTGCTTATGCGCCAATAAACCCAACACAACAACAACAATCATCTACAAAGCTGTCCACTGACGCATCCGCCTTTGCATTGGGTGCAGCCATTTTCCATCAGCATGGTAGCGACTGGCGGCCTGTGGGCTATGCGTCAAGGGTCCTGACAGAAACTGAGCGCAGATACGCACAGATTGGAAAGGAAGCCCTTGGAATAGTATTTGGCTGTGAGAAGTTTAATGAGTTTGTTTCGGGCCGAAGAACCACTATAGAGACCGATCACAGTCCATTGATATCTATCTCGAAGAAAGGACTCGGAGACATCCCGCCTCGAGTTCAAAGGCTCTTCCTGCAACTGCTGAAATACGACTACCTGTTGCAATTTGTTGCTGGGAAGAAACTGGTTATTGCTGACACTCTTTCCAGGATGCAAGGAAAATGCTTGTCAGATAACTTCTCAGATTATTTGAAAGTACACGCCATAAGTGTCTTGGAGGACCGGGTGAGCAAGAGAACAATGTATAAATTGAAGGATGCCACAGCTAGGGACCCGGAGCTGCAGCAAATCATGACAAAACTGCAGGCGTCACAGTCTTTGAACGGGGGGTGGAAAATGCACACCGGTGAACTGTCAGTGGTGGAAGGTGTGTTGTTGAAAGGTACCAAAGTTATCATTCCTTCCGAGCTTCGAAAAGAAATGCTTTGTCGGTTGCATCGAGGGCATCTGGGCATAGCGAAGTGCAAATCACGAGCACGCAGCCTCATGTACTGGCCCAGGATGACAGCTGACATAAGAGAAATGGCTGAGCGGTGTCCGACTTGCCAGATACATGCATACAAACAGGCTGCTGAACCTCTGCTGTTACGGTATACGCCCAGTCGCCTCTGGTACAGGGTGGGAGCTGACTTGTGCGAGCATGCTGAAAAGAATTACCTTGTTGTGTACGATGCCTACTCTAACTATCCTGAGGTGGAGGAGTTGAACGGCACCACAACTACTGAGGTCATAAACAACTATCTCGGATATTTGCACGTTATGGCATCCCCCACGAAGTCTGCACTGATGGAGGTCCCCAATTCACAGCCAAGGAATTTAAAGACTTTGCAGTGATGTTTGTCTTTGAACACATCGTTTCCAGCCCTTATTATCCGAAATTGAATGGACTCGCGGAGAAAGGCGTACAAATAATCAAGAGGCTACTCAAGAAGGCAGGGTCATCAAAGGAGGAAATTTGGCTTGGCCTCTTCAACTACCGTGCGTCTCCGCTGGAAGACGGTGTCTCACCATCCAAGTATCTCATGGCTCACGACCGCAGAACGCCGCTCCCGGACCCCTGCTCGGATTCAGCTCATCAGCTCTCGAAATCTCGAAAATATAAGCAGAATACGAAAAAACGACAGCAGCTCGCGCCATTACAGCCTGAAGACAGCGTTCGGAT